>NC_071258.1:12562500-12925000 GCF_023375685.1 Ictalurus furcatus
ATCAGGCACAAGGAAAGGTACACCCTGTACGGGGTGCCAATCCATAACAGGGCACAGTCACATACACGTTCACACACCCATTCATACACTACAGACACTTTGGACATGCCAATCAGCATACCATGCATGTCTTTGGACTGGGGGAGGAAACCGGAGTACCTGGAAGAAACCCTTGTAGCAAACTCCGCACACACAGGGCCACAGTAGGAATCGAACCCCCAACCCGGGAGGTGTAAGGCGAACATACTAACCACTAAGCCACCGTGCGCCCTAACCTGAAGACAAATTCTTTTTCTCCGTGTTTAACAGTGTTTTATTAAAATGACTTTTTTTAAAAACAAGGCAAAGCAAACCTGCTTTTAAAAACTCTCTGGTATGACTAATGCGGCAATGCAATCTTATCCAACAGCTGTGATCTCATTTCTGTCTTAGAATCTCATAAAGAACTGAATGCAGGTAATATTATAATTTGTTCTGGACTGTTGCTGTGCTTTTATTTGAATGCTGGTGCTACTGATGTCCCCACTGATCTTAAAACAACTGTTTCCAAGCATTGCATATATTTTTTAAATCACAAAATATTCATACTGTAAAATGCCATCTCCTCTATTTTAAGGCTATTGTTGTACTGAGCTGTTTGTTTGTTTGTTTGTTTGTTGTTTTTTTCTAATTTCACTGTTGTCAAAAACCTTTCTGGACCTGACACAGATCTATGCCTTGTGGAAGCATAAGGAAGGTCATGCATTTTTGCAATGCATGCTACTGTTGATGCACACAAATGGTAAACTACTGTCATTCTTTTGTAACAAAACGTCAAATATGTTTCATTTAATATGTTGTTTGCTACTTAATAAAGACAGTGTTGCTGGGTTAAGTAAATGACTGCTCTAATTAAATGTGCATTGATTAGTGCATATAGAGTAGTATGTGATCTGTATCAAGCAAATCGGAGTGAGGATCACTCTCCAGTGGTACATAATGCGTTCAACATGGCACAAACTACAGATGCAACCTCTTCTCTGCCTGAGTTAGCGAGGACCACAGCGGTATAATAATTGCCGCGCAAACAATAATCCGTCTCCATTTTCTCCCCACATCCAGTTGTAGCTCGGGGCTGATAAAATACTGTACTGCTCTTGGTTTTTTGAAAACCATTTGAATATTTCTTTGGCAGGAAATCGCATTACGGGCTATTAAAAAGTAATTATTTGTACATAAATTCCCCCGCGACTCGGCGGCGGAAGCGGCTCGATACAAAGGCAGTTAGGAGCCGCTCTTTATGGGCGCAAGGCGCGTTTATTAAAAAAGCGCGCGGCTCCTCCATCATTCGGCGCGCGACTACGTGTGTCAGCCACCTCATATTTTTGTAGCTCATGCTAATGTAATTGCTGCGGCTTTAGCGATGTCAGTGCGGACGGGAGGCGCTCATTAGCATTCTTACAAATGTTTATTTCATCAGGACGCGGAGACCCTCAACTCCAGAGATATTACCGCTCTGCTACAAGTGCACGTGAGGAAAACATCTCTTGACGTTCCAGGGGAAGGGGTCCATGTACAATGCCTCGGGAAAATGTACCTGACAATCATGACATCATGGATTTTAAACAAGTTCACTGCTTATGCAATACTTGCATTTGGTTTAGGTCAGTTTTTCATTCATGCATTCATTCATTTTGTAACCTTTTTATCATGGTTGCAGTCAAATGGTTGTAGATCAAATAGTGATGCTACATTGCCCCAGCTGTGAATGTGTGTGTAAATGTATTGTATGTGTGCTCTGGCATCCCATCTGGGGTATATTCCCACCTTATTCCCAGTGTTGCTGGATTCACCATGACTTGGACTAGGATTACGCAATTACTGAAGACGAATGAATGAATTAATGTGAAGTAGCTATAATAGTCTAATTTGTAGTCACATAGGCCTATGCATTTTTGTTTATAGTGGCATCCAGTTATACCTTCTTTATCTTATATTATATAGTTATATTATCATTCCCACTCAAGTGCTTAAACAGTATATTCTTATAGGAAATAAAGTTCCTCAAGGGTTCCTAGAGGGGTTTTACTTGGAACATTAGTGAGCCACCACTACTAATGGGTCAGGCGATCAACAAACAGGCATAAACGAGGCAAGGCAAGAATCGAGAACGAGTAACAAGAAACTAGATCAAAAACCATGAATCAATACGAGGAACAAGGTACAACCGCTTGGTATGGTGATAACACTCAATACTTCGCAAAGTCATGGTGTACAAAAAGTCTGTTTTATAGCGTGGAGCAAGTGAGTGTGAGATTGGCAACAGGTGTGTGTGATTAGAATTCCAGAGAAGGCGAACGTGTGTGGGAAGTGTAGACCATGGCGGCAATGTTTGTAGGCCGCAGTGAAGGATGGGAAATGTAGTCACTGGTTTGCTGTGATATGACACATACACACACGGCAGTGCTCAACCGTTTGACGGCAAACAAGAGAGCGCGGCTGTGTCCGAAACCGCATACTTACCTACTACAGTATATAGTAGGTGAAATACACGTATTTCAGCTACTATATAGTAAGTAAGTATGCGGTTTTGGACGCAGCCCACGGCTTCAAGCAGTTGTCTATTTGCACGTATAGCATGATAAATAATTAACTGCACTTGAAGCTTTCTTAAAATTACAAATGAAACACCCAAAACTGTATATGGTACCATAAAGAAGACGAAACTGTATATTGATACGTGTAATTCTGTAGGGAACATCGGATGGCGTGGTGTGGGGACGTAATGATGTGTACCGTTAATCGATCTGTGTTCTATAACATAAAACCTGAACATGAAAGAAGTATTCTAAAAGCAGCTCTCATGTAAACACCTTAATCACAATATTGTCTTATTCAGAATAAGGTCAATAATTAGATTACTGCTGTCCATGTAAACGTGGTCACTGGATAGACCGATCACACAGGGTTTACAGGAAAATACTTGGAAACAATCATGTCTTATTATCTGACAGCTCTCAATTCTGCCAAACGCTAGCTCACACGATCAGTGTGAGGAAAAATGCATATATGGTGATTTTCTTTAAACCAGTAAAGGGGTTTAAACTGAAAGAGTAATGTCCTCGGATGCTGAGCAGGAAAACAAGGTGTGTAAATGTCTATATGAGTTCCAGTTTACATGAACACGATATGAGCAGATGATAAGGAAAGATAATGTACTTTGCATGGCGCTATAGCAGCTAAACCCATAGCCTAGTTGTGCCTCCCCTTGGCTAGCGACACCAAACTAGCCTAGTTATAAATATATAAAAGTTTTATTTATCGCTCTGGTAGTCCTACAAACAGTGACAACTTTTTCTGATCATGTCATACATTGACAGCTAAGTTACCTCAGCGTCCATAAAACCAAACTTAGGCTACTAGCTGATCTGGAAAAAATGCATGGCTCAGCCCGGGATGATTAACAGTCCAGCTAACGCCCCTGATTAGCAATATACTCTGCATTTCTGCCGCTTTAGAACAGTTTCACCAGTATGTCGGTATGTTTAGATGTTATCAGCACTTACCATCTCTGTTAGGAGACTCATTCATGCAAACAAACATGATGGTGCAATACCATACACTGGCAAATGCTTTGTGTCAGGGAAAGTGTTAAAATATGTCTCTATGTTTTGCAGGAGCAGCATTGGGGGAAATATGTAAATCATCAGTAAACAGTTTAAAGAAATACAAATTATATTATCAATCAGTCCACAAATAAAGTTAAATCATTAAAAAAATTCATTTAAATGCTTAGTTGATGTTAAAAAAAAATAAATAAATCCTCACAGAACAAAGGGGGAGGGAGGCACATTAATTAAAAAAATTATAGTGTGATCTCTTTCTGTTGCTCATTTAGATGTCAACAACCAATGGTAGTATGACAGGGGTGTATGCCCACAGTCTCTATAAAGAAAAAAAGTGAAAACTGTGAACAGTTGAGATAAAAGCTTTTTCATCAGACAGCAATGCCAGGACTGTTCTATGCATATATACATTAGTCTTCATCACAACAATCTCAAAATAATTTATAATTAATCAGATTTTATGGACCAGGAGCTAATGTTGTGCTTATGTGTTGTGACAATGTAACACAATCAGGCAAAAAGAAAAAGACAAAATTTAATAAATAAAAAAACACTGTCTCTCAACTGAGCCCATTTTGGCATTCTTGCTCATACTCCTTGATGTAAAGAAGCACTGGGAAGCATTGGGCCATAGCCAGGGTTCAGGCAGCCTTTATTCGGGTGAATATTAAAAAAGCTAATTAGTGGCGAGTCTGCTGGCTGGCATGAGCGACTGGCAGGCAGTGTGATCTGTGTATCTGCTGGTTGGTTGGTCCCTCTGCCTTGCAGTCCACACTGAATCATAATGCACACAGTGTTCACACACAGTTTGTCATTAGTGCTAATGGCTGTGTTTACTCACTAGAATATGGTTTGAAATCCCAAATATTTGAATTTCAGATTCATTATAGTAAACTCAAGGCATTTTCACCAAATCTTTTGCAGTGTGCTTTAACTGTAGCCTACTGATACACTGTGAAATGGCTAGCAGCATTGTGTGGTTCTAGACCATTTTAAATAAAGGCACCATGTTAGAGGTCTTCAGCGCAAACATAAAACCTAAATATTGACATTTGAATATTAAGCCAAAAAAGAACCCTCTGAAAAATATGTCAAAACTGGCATAGTTTAATGCAGACTGTAGATTGCAATTTTTATTTGCATGCCATACATTTTTTAAATTGACTTTTCTTTCTTAATTAATAAAGTCAATGTATATGGGGTTTTTTTTCCACTTCAGTTTAGAGTCAACCAAAGTTCTAAATTTGCATTACAGGCTGTTTAATATCAAAAAATATCAAAAAAAAATAATATCAGGCTATAGTTATATAATTAGGCTATATGTATATATTCCGCATTCATGGATCAAGACCTTTGTGTTACCAGGAATTTAATGCTATCAGTAGGGCCACCACTGTTGAACAGATATAAGAGGAAAGTTCAGACAAAGTGTGAGCCTAAAGAATGAGAGGAGCAAAAAGATTGAATGTACACTGCCTGTATTAGAATTCCTGGTATCCAGTCCTGGGGCCAGGCCTTGTGATTGGCCAATCCACATAACTCAGTGGAGCTCATGTGAAGCCATCTTGTTGGCTCAACAACTGTAAAATGAAGGTTGTCGGTTAGGTGCAATGCCATTTGTGCGGTTGGCATGTGACGTCTTAAATGGACTAGATATTTGCAATGGAAACTGGCTTTGGGAATGTGGGATGCCACCTGCGTTAATGTATGAGAAGAGTATCGAATAGATATAGCCGGCCCTACATCATCAAAAAAGTATGGTCTCCGGTACCAATCTTCTCAATTAGAGGTAGTTTCTCTACTACTCTGTTCCCACAGGAGAGAGGCCTCAGTCTGGTGTTGGCATACTCACTAGTCCCAGGATAATATGAGGTCCCCACAGAAGGAGTTTTTCTTTGAGGACACAAGGGTCGCTTCTATGAAGTTTCTAGTATCAAGAAGGAAACCTCGAACATTGTGTGTATATGCACCAAATAGCAGTTTGGGGGATTCAGCCTTCTTGAGCAGTCCCTTCCACTCACTCCATACTGCTACTAGGGGACTTCGGTGACAATGGTGGGAACTTAGGAGATACATGCTTGATCGGGATGAACATCCTCTTGGATCTGAAACTCAGTGGTGAAAGACTTCTATACAAGTAACAGATTGTACCTGACAGTTTGGACCAAAGGTCATTGATCAATTGTTTTGGAAACTTGGGCAAAGAAAAGAGCAGAACTGTCAACTTGTCAATACTTAGTGGTTAGTTGAAATCATGTTGCTTGGGACTGTTGGGCAGAAACTTCAATGAGAGACAAATTTCACTCCCACCTTTGAAAGGCCCTGAACTGAGTAAGACTGGGGACATTGAACAGAAGGCTGTTGATACCTGTCATGGCAGTAACCCTAAGATGTGCTGGTGCACACCAGTGGTGCGGGAAGCCATCAAGCTAAAGATGGAGGCCTTTTGAGTAATGGTCACAGAGGACTCTCCTGATTCTTTTGAGGTGTTGTACAGTCAAAAGAGCTACAGCAGTTGCAGAGGCAAAAACTTGTTCATGGGAGAAGAAGCCATGGAAAAAGATTCTTTGGGATAAGTGGTTGACAGTCACTGGGCTGATCCTGAGATCAGGATACAGTCTGTATGGATTTTCGCATGTTTTCCCATGTCTGTGCGGGTTTCTTCTAGGTTCTCCAGTTTCTTCCCAACTGTGGCTTGGTTGTCTCATCTCATCTTTTGTGGTTTTCATGGACAGTATATCAAGATGCTGTCAAGGTTGGAAAGGTCCAGTATGGAAGGAGTAGAAGTAACATTCTGTTATTTGCAGATGATGTTCTATTGGCACCATCCAGAGTGGACCTCCAACACACACTTGAAAGTACTTTCTTCAGGGGAGAATACATGCCTCAGCTGGAGGAGTTTAAGTACATTGAGATCTTATTCACAAGTAATGGAAAAAAGCATGTGGATCTGTGATGGTGACATGGGAATTCAGTTTTTTGATGAAGCTTTCTGTTTACTGGCCAGTCAATGTCCCTATCCTCACTTGTATCATGAGTAAGAGCAGAAGAAATTAGGTTTGTTGGGCTTATTCTCTCTGTGATAAGGTGAAGAGCTCAGCAGCGCCTCAGTGTAGAGACACCATTATTCCAAATTTAGGGGAGGCAGTTGAGATGATTCAGGCATTTTATGAAGATGCGAACCTGGTCAAACCTAATATGTTTTTGTTTTCTTGAGTTTAGTATGCTTGTTGGCCAGATGCTAAGCTATTTTGTTGATTTATCTATCTATATCACATCTATTTTCCAAAAATATATAAAGACACACTATGTACTGTCACAGAAACTAACTATTCAGACAGTATATGTCTTCTCAGAATGGCCAATGTCTGACACTATATTCACATGCAGTACTTCCCAGTGGCACTGCATTTGGTTGGACAGATCGTTAAGACTGTCAGACAAAGTTCATATCAGCCAGCCCAGAGAAGGAGACATAATTATTATGCTTTCGTGGAAGAGTTGCCAACACACATACATAGACAGGTGAAAAATGGAGTGCTGCTATGAAACTTCAGCTTGGGTTTTAGTTGACTGTCTTCAGATGTGAGTGGAGGTTGCACTGAAAGATAAGGATAAAATGACGGTTTAACATAGGGAAAATGGACACCAGCTGTTGCCATTTTGCTGATGATTTAACCATGTTATTAGTTTTTAGCATAAACTTGGCTAATAAACTGCCATCATTTAGCTGAATTGGTTTGAACACCAGCCACTAAAATACCAATATTCACTGACAAACATAATAAATATGGTTTAAAAACATAATTGCAATGTGCTTGTACTCTTAGCCTACAGTACGTAAACATTACACGCTCCTTTGCACAATGCACCTGTCCTCTAAAAACATCCTGCATGCATACATTGATATCCTGGACAGTTGTTTCACTATACTGCAAGCCTTTGGCAGGTTCTATCCAGTTTTGCTTGAACTGATTCCCCAAATATCAAATAATTCACCAATTTCTCCATCTGTCTACTGAATATAGTCACTTCTCATAATTACTAGCACAGTGGTATGCACATGGGCATTGAGGGAAAGTTACATGAATTCTAATATGATTGTTCTCATTCATGTCACATTGCCACATATCTGATATGCATACAGTTTAGGGCTACATATGAAAGTTGCCCAGGTCTGATTTCTGTGTCCACACAGTCCTGAAAAAATCAGATCTGTGTCACAGAAAGGTAGAAAATTGGATTTGTGTCTCTTCAACATGGTAATATGAATGTAGCCTTGGTTGTGGTCGAGGGAGCGGTAGGGTTGTTACATAAGGAGTCTGCACTCTTAGGGGAAAAAAATGTTTGTTTGTTTTTTCAGTGGTTCTTTAAGGGTTCATTGGATAATTCAGGGTTCTTACCTTCCCAAAATGGTTTTAAAGATTTAGTTGGAACCCTTTCTAATTGGGAAATTTTTGTTGTAGGCTTCTACATAGAACATTTAAGGACTGCTGAAGAACCCTTAAGAGTGTATGAATAATTCAGAGGAAAAAGCAAAAATGTCTAATCAAGGATGATTCAAAATCCCTGCCGCAGAGCATCTGGCTTTTAGCTAAGGACAGCTCTATCACTATAAAATAAAGGATAATGCAGAAACAATACTTATACAAAGCTGGACCTGAAACTCCAGTGTGAATAGCAGACTAGTCAGGAAGGGGTCTTCTCTCACATTACAGCCACCTGCCATACCCCTGTGGGCCAGAGACACCACAGGCTCCTGTTTCTGTGAACTAGAGTCTAACCATATCCCATTCTACCGTACCTATGCTATTACTGCTGATCACAGATATGCTTGCAGCTTAAACAAATACGTCTCATCTGCCAGTGCTCGGTTGTGTATGGGAAATTGAGATGTAAAGATGATTGGCACCCTAGGCTACAGCCCTAATGTAGTTATACTAAAGCTTTTTCTGCATTTTCTGACTTAATGTGAAATTATACACTTCTTTTTTATTGCAGTGAGTGAGACTGGCATTTCTTAACATTTCACAAGCAGCTCAGCCTCTGTGATTTGATAATGACTTTCCAAGTGGTTTTGTCCCACATAAAAAACATTGACACTCAAGCAAAAGCCACTTAAACACTCAAATACATGATTGGTCATTTAGCGCATGACCTACCACTGCTGTTGGTGACGGCTCCTGGGCTATTTATAATTGCTTTCTCTGACTGCTGGCGGACTAGCATGGTGAACTGACCTTCCCAGAGAACAGAGGGACAGGGTGGGCACAGCCAGGGGCTACTGACCACCGGGGTCACACTGGTGGACAAAGCGTGGGTGGAACAATTCCAAACAAACACCACAACCTATCTCTCTCTCTCTCTCTCTCTCTCTCGCTCTCTCTCTCCTTTTCTCTTGACCCACCCCTTGCCTTCTGCCTTTCACTCTCCACCCTCACTGCTCAGAATTACTCAGCCTGTTTGGATTTTCATGGCCTGGTGAATCACACAGTGACTACAGGGAGTGCTGACATTTAAAGGGAGCAGATGAGAAGCAATTAGCATGCTTTGCGAAACAATTAGGACTCACAGACTGCACAGCTGATCAAACATTGACCTCCCATTGCGTTCCCAAAGCATCCAATGTCTGATAGCACATCTCCTGCCAGGCTCCACCCAAGCTGTTGCTTTCTCAGCAAAACTCTCCTCCACCCACTGAGCTAACTTTGATTTCTGTCTGATTCTGTGATTTTCCTTCATTATATATATATATATATATATATATATATATATATATATATATATATATATATATATATACTAACCAGTTGGGAAATGTACCAGATGTAAGGCATGGTCAGTAAGCTCCACATGTGTGGAACTCCAACATGTCATCTTATCAGCTGTCCGACATCCCATATGATTACCTCTTAAAACAAAGCCCATTTAAAATATGGTTAGTAGATAAATTTGAGTTAATTTCCAGGTTCTGGATTTCATATCATTCTGATTGTTCCATTATATTCACTTACGAACAGCTGTTAAAGTTTAAATTGGAAAGTGGTGAGTTCCTGACAGTGATTGCAGAGGGGGCTGTAGTATCGAAAAATATATATTGTAAAATTGTTACGAAATGAAAAGCCTTACGCCAGCCCAATGTTCATGCCTCCTTTCATACATGTAGCATCAAATCTTTGTTCACAAGGTGAGATTTGAAGTGATTTTGCTTATACAATCCCACCACTCAAAGTTTGCACATCTTGCATCAGATTACACTGTGAACAATAAACTGGTCTGTTAGTGATGTAACATGATTGGCTCTTACTTTTTTCCTGTGAAACGTTATTGGACCTACTCGTACAGTATATGCAATGCATTGACGGTGAGTTTGGTTCCTGTTGTCCATCAGGTCACAGGTGTGACTCAAATTTTTTCTGTTGCAGATCATTCCAGCTTACATTAACCCATGTGTACAACCCAATTTTGTTGTCTACATGCATTCACCTCCACATCAGCACACATACAGTATTCAAACACAAAACCATGTCGGACAACCTTCATTCATCTGATTGTCAATATTAAATCTATGGCCAATTCTTAGCTTTATGTCCTTATTGTGTCTTCAAATTTCATAGCCTCCACTCTTTCTTTACCTCTCCCCAGAGGTAAGCTGGTGGTATACAGTACCACAAGAGAACATTAGCAATAGGTAGGCTTACATCAGGGACATGGCAGAGAAAAAGGGGCAAAGCACGGAGATAAGAGGTTGGGTCAGGAGTTCCACACTAAGTAGACAAAGAATAATAGAATCTGCATAATGCTCCTGTCCCCTTTCCCATGGGAAACCCCACCCCACCACACCCCCAAGCATTGTGGGTAATATATGGAGCCTCTCAGGATGCCCTAGGCTCGTGTGCTTGTTTATAGGAGAAATGAACAGAGTAAACTGCAAACACAGCACCCAGAGCGACACTTAATGGCCTCATCGTCAGTCTCCCTCTCTCTCTTAAGTCTGACTGGTGAGATCATTTGCTGTTTTCTGTGGGGTTTTTTTTTGTTGTTGTCTTCGAGTAAAATATCTCTCGGCGGTCATTTCATTAAAACTATCTATGGTGTAAACAAACCCAGTCGGTCTTCCGAGCAAAATTGCATGTGTGTGGACAAGTTCACATGAGAGTGGTGTAATTCACTAAGACGGCTAAAATTTCCTATTTGTTTTCACACTTTCAAATCTACCAGGCCCTTATCGTACTGCCAGAATCACAGTCACTGATGCACGTCTCTTATCTCATTAATCACAGACCGCTAGATTTTGTGCAGTGTGAGTCTGACACTGGCTCAATGCTGGCTGTGTGTGTGATTGGAACGGAGCAAGTGTGTAATGAGCACATGGATCAGAGCAGGGCTCAGGATTTCTGTGGTCTCATAATGGGCCTACAGCAGGATGAATATCCTTCTTTCTGAGGGAGTTTATCCTTGATTATTGGCATGCTCAACAGAGAAGACAGGAGCTTACCTGTTCTCTGAATGTAATATAAGGAGCAAGCCATAGACCAGATATCACACACAGCAGCATAAATCCCTCATAAATTGACTGCAAATCTGAGCATACTATTGTTGATCATAATTGTGAGGTGTGTGTGTGTGTGTTCATATCTGCTTATTGGTTATGCAAAATTATGTCTTAGAGTCACTAATAAATGCTTAAATGTTTAGATAAAGCTACTGGCTTACTGTTGACTGATAATATGTACATTTTGTCCATCAATCCATCCATTCATTTTCCATACTGCTTATCCTACACAGGGTCTCAAGAGAACCTGAAGTCTATCCTAGGGAGCTTGGGGCACAAGGTAGGGGACAACCTGGACAGGGTGCAAACCCATTGCAGGGCAAAATCGCACACATATTCACAGACTATGGACAATTTGGAAATGCCAACCGGCTTGCAACACATGTATTTAGACTGGGGGAGGAAACCGGAGTACCCGGAGGAAACCCCTGATGCCTGGGGAGAACATGCAAACTCCACACACACAGGGCAGAGATGTCAATCGAACCCTCAACCCCGGAGGTGTGAGGCAAAGCTTAATCAACTTAAAATTAATCAACCACCTGTAACATATTTATGACATGAGTCCCATCCAAGGAGTATTTTCACCTCATGCCCTCACCCCAAAGCCACCATGACCATGACCATGACCAGGATTTTAAAAATGCACAAGCGAATTCAGGGAAACCTGATCTAGTAAGTTAAGATTGACTTTTTTTAAGTGTCCATTAAAAAGTTAACTGCCAGCTACAAAATCACTTCACTTAGTCCGTATTTCGCTTCCTGCTGCGTTCCCTCTAATTCAAAACAATTTTTTATTTTGATTCCTTGAAACATTCATTATTTATGTTCCACAACCAAATAATAGGCTGGAGAAGCTTTTTATTTGTGTGTTTGTCTTCACTTAGCCAGTGCCCTTGGCAACCGAATTGATAGAATCGCAGGCATTTTTAAATTAATAGTCGGCTTGTTTGCTTGGAGATCCCTAAATATTCATGAGAGGCAAAAGCTAGAGAGAGAGAGAGAGAGAGAGAGAGAGAGAGAGAAAGAAAGTCTGCTTGAAGTCTCTTGTTGTGTAATCAGACAGGCCATTAAACACAGAGCGAGATACTTTCTCACTCATGGACAAGCATCCACACTAGAACAATGTTTGAGTGTCCTGTTGCATATGTGCCGCGTGCAATGAATGACAGCAAGATCTAAATTAGTCATATGGACTCAGAAGCTCTGATTTGTTCAATTGATCTTGCTCTTTTTATGAGTCTGATGAACAGGGGAAGAAAGTAAACTACAACCCCAATTCCCAAAAAAAAAAAGTTGGGATGCTGTGTAAAATGTAAATGAAAACAGAATGCAATGATTTGCAAATCTCATAAACCCATATGTTATTCACAATAGAACACAGAAAACATATCAAATGTTTAAACTGAGGAAATAAGGTCATTTTGAATTTGATGGGCACAATACGTCTCAAAAAAGTTGGGACGGTGACAACAAAAGGCTGGAAAAGTAAGTGTTACTAAAAAGAAACAGCTGGAGGGTAATTGGCAACAGGTCAGTAACTTGATTGGATATAAAAATAGTATCTTAGAGAGGTCTTAAAGAGTCTTTAAGAAGTAAAGATGGGCAGAGGTTTACCAATCTGCGAAAAACTCCATCTACGATTTGTGGAACAATTTCAGAATAATTATTTACTCTTGAATAATTTGCATGATCACTACTTAAGCATAAGTGAATTATTATTATAGTAGTTTTACTCAAGACAGTATGCTTTGTACCTTTTCCACCACTGCTGATGAGAGAGAGAGAGAAACTTCTCCACCTGCACACTGTGGCCAGACTGCAGGGGTGGTTAGGAGTTTACCGGTACACACACTGTGCAGAACAGCTGTCCTCACAGCCACAGCTTTTCACATACACAAGAATACACACACTCACATACACCTTTCAGTGAAAAGGAGCACAGAGACAGATGCTGTTATAGGCAAGTCAGCATGGAGCCCCCTTACTTTTTCTTCGCACACACACACACACATTCACCCACGCACACACGCACACACACACACACACACACGCACACACACACACACACACACACACACACAAAGTTGTCTGTAGTACAGATGGTCATATTTGAAACTGTTGGTTTTGCACAGATTTGCAGGTCAGTCTGAAGTACCATTCAGTTAATCTCGTTCTATTAGGATAGGTCAAAACTGCTCATTTGAAAAGGAAATAAAAGCTCCATAACCTGATACACACATACACACTTAGAGTCGCAGACAGGAATGGCAACAGTAGTGCTAGTGTTTAGCGCTCCAGCCTCTCCAGCCTCTCCTGTACAGTATGATAAGCGGGATTGAGAACTTGACAGTATGTTCTCCCTCCCTACTGTCAGTAGCCAGTGATGGAAGAGCTGACAGATGCCTGCCACTCCACAGAGCTGCAACATGCAGAGCAATCACACCACAGGCAGCGCCGATTCAACTTGGGAGGTGAGTAAACTGCTCGTCAGTGCCAAAGGAATTATACCATTTCAAAGAGACTATATTTACAAAGAGTATATATTTCCGTAGTCATAAAGAACTTGAGAAGCTTACAACAGAGCAATTAAACAAAGCAATGCACTCAAGTTGATAAAACAGTGCTACTTAAGTTTTAAACTGTTGGATGTAAAATGAATTTTGTGCAACATTTTTACTCTTCAGTTGCTGGCTTTGCTTAAGTTATTGCCTTAAAGACATGTTCTTCTGAAACGGGAAGTCAGAGTCATGTTGTAGTGCCTGACTTACTTACACAACAGCAAACTGCGTTCAAGTTATGCCACACCCTCTTCAAACTTAACAGTAGCTTAGCAAGATGTTTAAATATGGAGAACAGCAAAGTGGCTAACAATAGGCTTTTATTTATTCTTACTTATGGAGAAACCCTGACAGTGCATAAAGGTGGAATCATATTCTCGCTCAGTTTGAGGAAGTAACATATTCCAGCATTGAAGAGCCACAAGTTGGTAAAACACTTCTGAAAATTGTGACTTTATACAAATTACATCCTCTTCAAAATGAATAAAATTCAACTTTTTTTTTTTCTCAATCAAGGGATATTTTTCTCAATCAAGGGAATACACCCTTGGGGGGGAAAATGGGCCAAGCCCAAAATGGCAAGATATTAAGCTTTTAATGGTTTTAACAACAAATCATTGTTCAGTAAATTAGCAAGAATTAAACAAATAGATAAGTAACTTAGTATGGGATAGCTTTTTCCTTTGATTTCTTTGTGAGTAAACTTGAAGACAGCTTTGTATTTATTTATTTATTTATTTATTTATTTTATTTTTATTTTGTATATTGTATGTGCATTTGGTTAATTCTTGCTAATTTTCTGACCAATGATTTGTTGTTAAGACCATTAAAAGCTTAATATTTTGGGGGCTTTTTTAAATAAAATTTTGGGCTTGGCCCATTATTTTTGCCTAGGAGTGTAGTGTGCAGGAAGACACACAGCCAAAGAACCACTAATGGACTATGTTTGCTACTAACAAGCTGCTACTATAGAGTAAGCCCCACCTCTGTGGGAGGGATATATATGGATTTAGAGAGCATTTAATTGGATGTTCATGAAGAGTTGGGCAAATAGGAATCATTAAAGACTATAAAAATTAAAACTCTAAAACTTTTTTTTTGTATTTTATTCCAAGTATAGTATCATATGGGTGTCCATAAGACTAATGGACAGGCACCAAAAAGCTCTGAAACACACATTTTTATTTCAGATGTGTTTTAATGAAAGATATGATATCAGAATAGACAATAAAGTTTTAGAAATAGAATGGCCTTATGTGATGATCAAGAGCATGGAGTATTATTTTTAGTATTGGCGTACATGTGTGTACAACTGCAGGTGCAACATAGTTTAAAGGAAAATCGAAGGTGTAAAAGAATTCAATTTCATTATTTTCATCTGTATGTCTCATGGAAAAAGAACAATAGTTAAAGTACAGACAGTCTGTTACTTTTCAGCACTGCTATCATTACTGATCCGAGAGCAGCTGTTGTTCCTTATGCTCCTTTATGAGTGTGTATCCTCAAATCTGAGTACTAACAGAGGCACTCAAGCAGGTGGCTATGCTGACACTGGATGCCAGAAAGGCCTTTCAGCTCTTTGCCAAAGCTAACAATCTTAATTTTACCAAACATGAACAATGTAATTAAAAAAAAAAAAAACAGAGAGTAGGGACGAGAAAGAAAAAAGGACAGGAGGAGAAAGAAGATGTACAAAAACAGTAAGTGAGAGAACATAATGTTGACGCTTCTGTACAGCCACCATTTACTACACCAACACCAGCAACCCTGCGCTCATTCCTAATTCTTTCTTTTCATCACCTCCTCCTTCTCTCACTTCACTTCTGTGAATGACAGTCAGACATTAATCCTCAGGGCGGGGGGCAGATCACCTTGACGTGTTGCTGTTGTCCTCGGCTGTGTTGCTTACTTCATCCCCAGCTCATTACACATGCTGCTGGGTGTCTGAAAAAAGCACCCATCTGTAACAAGGCATTCAGGGATTGCATCACTAACTCCCATTGCCATTATGAATGTCAGGTTTCGGTAACAACAGGTACTGTAAGAGATGTGAAGAATAGATACTTACATATACACAGGACATGCTTGATGGATCCCATAAAAGATCCACAAAAAGAAATCAGAGACCAATATATACACAAGCTTGTATACATAATGATAGAAATGGAATAGGAATAAATGGTACAAACACATGTAATGTTTAGACCATGCAGTAAATATTACACATTGCCCAGGGATTACAATATATGGTGTATTACACATGGAGTGGCACAGTGTTGCTGCCTCATAACTCCAGTATCTCTTGTTCAATCCTGAGCTCAGGTTACTGTCTGTGTGGATTATTATCATGTTCTCCTATCTAGTAGGTCAACTGCCTACACTAAAGTGCCACTAGTTGTGAATGTGTGCGTGTATGCTGTCCTGCGAATAACTGGTGTTGCATCCAGGGTGTATTCCAGCCTTATGGCCATATTATAAAGATAGTCTCCAGATCCACTGAAGACAAATAAATGGATATACTATACTTTAAATTGTGTTACATCTTGATTATGTCAATGTTCACAGGTGTACAGTCTAATAGTACATGTTTAACAATATGCCACAGTAAGGTACGTGATATCCATGGTCGTCATCTACAATGGTTCAATTGTGCTAGCAACAATTAAGAGAAATTTGTGATAACAAGCATTATACACAACATATATTTGAATCTCATTGATGAAACTGCATTTTTACACAGCACTCCTGAAGCACAATGTAAATTCAAGCAACTTATTCCTGACTATTCTTTTTCACATATGAATAGATTACAGGATCTCTACAAGCTTCCAATCTTGAGGTCTACATCCCCCACCTCCCTCATCTTTGTCTCCTTTACCTATAGTATAATGATTTCATTGATATTGATAACTAATATATTGGTTATCATTACACTGTATAATATATATTCTAATATATACACAGACCAGCCATAACATTAAAAACACTGATAGGTGATTAACTCATTACAATGGCACATGTCAAGGGGTGAGATATATTAGGCAGCAAGTGAACATTCAGTTCTCAAAGCTGATGTGTTGGAAGCAGTAAAAATGGGCAAGTGTGAGGATCTGAGAGACTTTGACAAGGATCAAATTGTGATGGCAAGATGACAGAGCATCTCCAAAATGCCAGGACTTGTGGGGTGTTCCCAGTATGCAGTGGGTAGTGCCTACCCAAAGTGGTCCAAGGAAGGACAACCAGTGAACTGGCGACAGGGTGATGGGTGCCCAAGGCTCATTTGATGTGTGTGGGGAGTGAAGGCTAGCCCATTTGGTCCAATTCCACAGAAGAGCTACTGTAGCACAAATTGCTGAAAAAGTTATGCTGGCTATGATATAAAGGTGTCAGCTTGCTGCGTATGGGGCTGCGTAGCAGAACACCGGTCAGAGTGCCCATGCTGACCCCTGTCCACCACTGGAAGCAACCACAATGAACATGTGAGCATCAGAACTGGACTATGGAGCAATGGAAGAAGGTGGCCTGGTCTTATGAATCACATTGTCTTTTACATTACGTGGACAGCTGGGTGCATGTGCATCGTTTACCTGGGGAAGAGATGGCACCAAGATTCACTATGGGAAGAAGGCATGTTGGCAGAGGAAGTGTTATGCTCTGGGCAATGTTCTGCTGGGAAACCTAAAGTCCTGGCATTCATGTGGATGTTACTTTGACACATACAACCTACCTAAACATTGTTGCAGACCAAGTACATACCTTCATGACAATGGTATTCCCTAATGGCAGTGGCCTCTTTCAGCAGGATAATGCCCCTGCCACACTGCAACAATTGGTCAGAAATGGTTTGAGGAACATGACAAAGAGTTCAAGGTGATGGCCTGGCCTCCAAATTCCCCAGATCTCAATCCGATTGAGCGTTTGTAGGATGTGCTGGACAAACAAGTCTGATCCACAGAGGCCCCCTCTTGCAACTAAAAGGACTTCAAGGGTCTGCTGCTAATGTTTTGGTGCCAGATTTGGGATGGTAACATTGGTAACAATCAGGGATGGTAACATTGTCCATTGCACCACTGTGTCACACCTTATTTAAAATGAAAAAAAAAAAAACCCCCACCTCATTATGCCAGTGCCAGAAAGGGGAGGATCCTGCTGAGTCTTGGTTCCTCCCAACATTTCATCCTTTGCCTGTCTCCATTCTAGTGAGTTTCTCCTCAGTAAGGCACTGATGTCTGTAAAGCTGTTTGAGACAGTCTATTTTGTAAAAAGCACTGAAAATTCTATCCTTTTGCATAGAGACAGAATTTTTTTTTTCTTCAAAATGTCATATGAGTCTCCATCCCACTCTCATTACATTAGCCTTCTTTTAATGTGATAGGGTACCTACTGCAAATTGTAAAACTTATGGGAACAATGTCTGACTAACAACTGTCCGAGTGAGTGCTCTTCATAGAAGTGGAATTTTTAGCCAATGAATGTTACAGGTTTTGTAGAGTAGAAGAGTGGGATTTGAGCTGCAGCACATAGCCTGATTCTGCCACATCTTTTGTTGGAAATTCAGTTCAGATTCTTTTTAAAGCATTTTAAAATGCGGTGTAAAAGGTTTTAAAGCAAGCTTCTCCCAACGCCCACCAGCCTTACAGAGAAACTTCTACTGGATGTTCATGTGCAGATTCCCCTAAATGCTGTATTGAGAGGTTAGTGTGTAGGACTCTGTTGCTGCTGTTTCTATGCAGTATGAGGAATAGGCAGGTCACCTCTGGCTCCCCAGTGCAGCTTATGTCAGAGTGTGAAACAGAGCTGCAACCTTTGTGTTGTGATACAGGCATCAAGGGTCATTGCTGGAGCAGTGAGGCAGAATTTTATTTTCTGCTTTTGTGCAGTAAACGGGATGTAGTCTAGTGGGTCTGCCTCTCTCTCTCTCTCTCTCTCTCTCTCTCTCTCTCTCTCTCTCTCTCTCTCACCCTCCCTCCCCAAATCCTGCAAACTCCAGAAACCAGGCATTAGAAATAGCCAAACAGAGCTGAAGGAGATGTTGCTGGTTTTGAATATTTCGGGAGGGTTGAGGACATAATTTTTAAACAGAAATGAATTCTGTATGCAGAACATCTTTTCCCAAGTGAAATCTGCATAAACGTTGGCATGTGATTGGCAAGCCCTGGCTGGTGAGAGGTCAGCTATATATATATAGCTGAAAAAGTGTTGAAAGGGAATGAAAAAGAGTCTAGCATTTGTCAAAGCAGGATAGACTAGCTATAGTCTGCTTTCTGTTGTGCTGGCAAAGGCTTTCTCTGCTCACAAAACATCTTTTTCATCCTGATCCATTTTTTCGCTGTTGGCTTTTATAAACCCATGTAAGAACATGTTCACAAATAGCCCAAGCACCTTTTAAATATTACACTTTAATAACCCTAACCTACATCAAATTTGTCAATATTTTGGTTGTGTTATAATATGTTTATAAGCCAAGCTTAACAAACAAAAAAGAAGTTTCAGTAATGCTTTTTGTCTGCATACTCATATGCATATGTTAATAAATGCAAATCACCCATAAATAACCAAGCACGTTCCTGGCACTGCTGATTTACATTTAATGATGCCTATAATAATAATTTTTTTAAAAGTCCATAAAAGGCAAAGCTCACAGAGAGATGAGAATGTCAAAATGGCTTAATTGTTTCAGCACATTGGCTACAACATATATGGTGGCACTTCTTTTGTTCTAAAAAAGAAAATTAAATAAAGAAGCAAGCAAAAAGCAATTTGAACTTGACAAAAATTTCAGTAATTCTGCCCAGTTATACAATCTGAAACCTATCAGTCAAGGTTCATACTGATGAGTCTCCTAATAGATCAATTTACACAAGCTCAGGAGCTCTCACAGGATATGAACACTTTTCTGAATTAACTAGATTTTTTTTAATGAATACCGCATTAAATGCACCTGCAAACGATTTACAAATGTATTCATATCCAGCTTGATAAATGAGGCCCATTGAGCCATCTCTGCAGGTACAGAAATAAAAACTTGATAGAACTCTCAAGCTAGAGCAAGCAGTGAGGCAGTATTTTAAATCCTCAGTTTACTGTCCTCTGATTTGAGCACATAGACACCCCGATTCTGTGATTTTGGAAGTGAACACCTAGAGAGAAAATAGAGCAGCACACACTTCCTGGCACCGATGCTGTCTGCAAGGCAAGGGTGCTTCTGACTGCTCTTTGATAAAGGCAGTATTGCACCTGGCCGACCACCTGTGAGAACTATAGACAGTGGCAGGAGCAGGAATAGAACAGCTGCTGAAAGATTTTGACTTACACACACACACACACACACACACACACACATACTCTCTGTCTCTCTCTGATGACTTATTTTGTCTTGGGGCTTTTAGATTTCTCATCTGCTCCACGTCGGTAGTAGGGACAGCAAAGCAAACAAGAGGGGGATTCGATCCTGAAACCGGGAGGTGAGGCAGACGAAGGTTTGTGATGTGCTCATGGTTGCTGTGGTCTCATGCTGAGCGTGGAGATTGAAGACAGAACAGCCAGAGCACATACAAAGAGCAGGGATGCTAGAGGAGAGCAGGAACTGTGATGTGTGGAGCGTGCAGAGAGGGATACACAATTCTGTGGTTGGTGCTGGCTGTTGTTTTAACTTTGAAGAACACAGCAATGTTGCATCCCCATGCCCCCACTCCCAGATGCCTCCTCAATCTAAGATTATTCTCAACAATCAATCTTCTGTGTGTGTGTGCGCCAAACACACACACACACACACACACACACACACACACACACACACACACACACACACACACACACACACTGCAATCCCTCTACAACTTGCTGTTGTATATATATATATATGTATATATATATATATATATATATATATATATATATATATATATATATATATATATATATATTATAACTAAAATTTGATATCATACGAAACAAATATACATTACTCTATAGGGCTTATGACACAAAAGTAATGTCACATTCTGGGAAATCTGCCATATTTCTTTCTTTTTCATTAAAGCAAGGTAGCTAGCTAATATTATATAGTGAGCATCTTGCAGCTAGCAATCCCACTAGAGTTTCTTTTCAACTTTGGGTTTATTATGGTATAAATATAAACAATGGAATATCATTTTACAGTTTTTCAGAGTGGAGAATGGTTGAAGCTATTCGATTGACAGAGTCAGTGCGGAAAATGTAGATATTTTCAGGGTTTGGGGCAATTAGCAGTTAGGAGGCAATTATATAGTATTTGGGATATGGGGCAATTAGAGTTTGGGGCTTTATTTTTAGGCTTTGGGGCAAGTTGTATGGCTATATCAGCATGTAAACCTTTGTTGATATTGATGTAGTTTGTTGTATCTTTCCCAGATGTGTGGTATTGCTAAACTAGTGGATCTTACTGTATATACAACCCCAGTTCCAAAAAAGTTGGGACGCTGTGTAAAATGTGAATAAAAACAGAATGCGACGATTTGCAAATCTTATAAACCCATATGTTATTCATAATAGAACATAGAAAACATATCAAATGTTTCAATGGAGGAAATGTACCATTTTAAGGAAAAAAATAAGGTCATTTTGAATTTGATGGCTGCAACAGGTCTCAAAAAAGTTGGGACGGGGCAAAAAAAGGATGGAAAAGTGTTACAAAAAATATCCAAATCATTTAGAATCAACTAAATTTACCACAGGTGGACTCCATTCAAGTTGTAGAAACATCTCAAGGATGATCAGTGGAAACAGGATGCACCTCAGCTCAATTTTGAGTATCATGGCAAAGGCTGTGAATACTTCCAGGTTCATCTTCCAACAGGACAACGACCCTAAGCACACAGCCAAGATAACAAAGGAGTGGCTACAGGACAACTCTGTGAATGTCCTTGAGTGTCCCAGCCAGAGCCCAGACTTAAACCCGATTGAACATCTCTGGAGAGATCTGAAAATGGCTGTGCACCGACGCTCCCCATCCAACCTGATGGAGTTTGAGAGGTGCTGCAAAGAAGAATGGGAGAAACTTCCCAAAAGTAGGTGTGCCAAGCTTGTAGCATCATACTCAAAAAGACTTGAGGCTGTAATTGGTGCCAAAGTGCTTCAACAAAGTATTGAGCAAAGGCTTTGAATACTTATGTACATGTGCTTTTTTTGTTTTTTATTTTTAATAAATTTGCAAAGATTTCAAACAAACTTCTTTCACGTTGTCATTATAGGGTATTGTTTGCAGAATTTTGAGGAAAATAATGAATTTAATCCATGTTGGAATAAGGCTGTAACATAACAAAATGTGGAAAAAGTGAAGCGCTGTGAATACTTTCCAGATGCACTGTAAATATATATTTCACAATTATTTCCTCTTTACACAGTAGATTAAAGTGAACTCAAACTTACAAGTCATGCCAACTCTTGAGTGTTTGTAAGTACTGAGTCTTGTACCTTCCATGTGTCTTGGTTCTTGCCTCGTTATTTGACGACTCTTTAGATTTTGGCTATTCGTGTTTTGTGCTCAATTGTGTTTTGACCTTTACCCTCCATACAATCTTGACTATCATATTGTGTATTGGATTGTCATCTAATAAATAAATCTTCAACACATGGATGGAAACTACATTAAAAAAAACACATAAACCTCTCCTGAGTCTTGTGCATTACATTCTTACTGTTACATTTTGGTTTCTTGGTGTTTAGTTTTGGCATACTGTGTCAGAATGGTTCAAATAGAATCATTTATTCTATTAATTAACGTATACATACGACATATGTATATAATTACGTATAATAATACTCAGCAAAAAAATAAACATTTCTTGTTCAGGAGACTGTATTTTAAAGATAATTTTGTAGAATCCAAATAAGCTTTACAGATCTTTATTGTAAAGGGTTTAAACGATGTTTTTCATGCTTGTTCAATGAACCATAAACAATTATTGCACACGCACCTATGGAACAGTCTTTAAGACACGAACAGTTTACAGGCGGTTGGCAATTAAGGCCACAGTTACAATAACTTAGGACACTAAAGAGACCTTTCTACTGATTCTGAAAAACACCAGACGAAAGATGCCTAGGGTTCCTGCTCACCTGCGTGAACATGCTTTAGGCCTGCTGCAGGGAGGCATGCGGACTGCAGATGTGGCCAGAGCAATAAACTGCAATGTCTGTAATGTAAGACGCCTGAGACAGTGCTACAGGGAGACAGGAAGGACAGCTAATTGTCCTTGCAGTGGAAAATTACATGTAACCATGTGTTGCCCCCCCAGACGTGATCGAGAACTTGCAGATGCCTTGGTGGAAGAGTGGAGTAACATCTCACAGCCAGAACTGAAATCTGGTGCAGTCCATGAGGAAGAGATTCACTGTAGTACTTAAAGCAGCTGGAGACCAACATATACTGACTGTTACTTTTAATATTCACCCCCACTTTGTTCAGGGACTCATTATTCCATTTCTGTTCATCAAATGTCTGTGAAACTTGTTCAGTTTATGCCTCAGTTGTTGAATATTTTTATGTTAATACAAATATTTACACATGTTAAGAAATTTGCTGGAAATAAAAGCAGTTGAATGTGAGAGGACGTTTCTTTTTTTTTTTTGCTGAATATATTAGATATAATTAAGTGTGGTGCATATGACATGCACCACACTTAATTATATCTAATATAAATTAGAGTATTGTGTAATTTTTCCTGCATTTTCAATGCATTGGAAAATAAAATGAAAAATATTACCCAATGTATTTTTCTGATTAAGTTTCTATGGAAAAGAAGAGAAATATTCTAATAAAGAACGGAGATAGGGGAAGAATAAGAGGCTGCGTGAAAGCAGAGAGATGACAGCATTATCTCTCTCTCCTCCACACTGGCCTTGGGCTGTCTCTCTTGTTTGCTGAAGGTTGAGTCTTAGGCTTGTTGAAAAGCGAGCAAACACAAGCTCCTGTTCCCAAGAGTGTTTGTGTGTCTCCTTTGTGCATGTGTGTGCGTGTGCATGCATGTGTGTGTTTGTGTGTGTATGTGTGTGTCTGTCTGTGTATTGCCACAGCCTTGCTGCCTCTGAAACGGTGTACAGGAACAGAGTCCACACATGCACGCAAAGCATTTGCGTCTGACCTATCTAATAAAGACATATAAGAGTACACGCTGAAAAGCTATTCAGCCTACAGCCTGCAGCAGAAACTCTCCACACTGCAGTCTCTGTCACTGATTAGTAAAGTATATATACTTCCCTTTATCCTTCACTCATTATACTATTCTCTTTTTTTCATCCTCACTTCACCCCCTTATGGCTTTCTCCCTTTTTCTATCCCAGACACACTTTCTCCCTCTCCTTTTGTTTTATCTCTCTGCCCGTGTCTCCTTCTTCTGGTTCAGATTTGTCTTTATACATTCCCAAAGAGCAAGCAGACAGGGTCTTGTCATCTCAAAGGTTATGTGGCTAATAGAAGCCCCATTGGATAGAAAATTGTATAACTTGTCTGAAGGAAGATGTCTATTTTCTCACCTCAGCTCCAGTTTTTCAGTGCCTGTTCCCTTTTTAAATGAACAGTGAGTCGAAAGGGGCTGATGTAAGCAAGAGCTTCTGTTTGTCTAAGATAAAGTATGTAATATTGAAGAAATGGGCCAGACAGACCTACAGCTCATCACCACAGCCTCATTTATCACCATCATCATCATCATCATCATCATCATCATCATTACTTACTTTCTCTTCACTAATGATCTGTACTAGTGGTTTATGTTAGCCTGACATAGAGACATTTCTTTACATAGAGGGAATTTTCATGGATTGTGGCACATTAAGCTTGAAAGAAAGAAAGCAATAAAGAAAGAAAGAAAGAAAGAAAGAAAGAAAGAAAGAAAGAAAGAATAGCAATGTGTCTGTGTGTTCTTGTGCATCTACAGTACATTTCTTTCAAGGATTGATTAATACTTGAGTAATTGTGCATTGTTTCCATACTAGTATTTTGGTGTATTTATATTGTAGTTTACTTTAATATTACTGAAATTGAATACTTGCACTCTTACCTCATTACATTTTCAAGAAATTTTTTTTTTAGACCATCAATCTACTTGTGACAAATCTTGAAGTGACTATAAACTATATATCAATCCAATTGACTCAATCAAGTTCATCAATGTAAAAAGAAAACTATCAAAAATCATGCTAGTTTATCATCTGCAGTGATCATCATGCTACACAATGTAGTTAATGCTATAGCCACTCATGTGTATGCATCTGAATATGAATAAGACACCAGACTGCAGTGCTGAATCTGTGGATGAGCCCTACCTTAGTAAAATGCTTCAATATGATGGAGTAAGCCTCCCTAGAAGACATAAACGGCATCTAATTTGAAAAAACGTGTTGAGGTAAGTTTTGCTAATTTTCTGGCATTAACTGATTATATTTAACTACATTAGCCCGCTTTCTTTGCTAATGCCAGGTTACACTAGCATCAATTCCAGAAACTAAGATAAATTGGCAAGGCAGTAAGCCAAATTCTAACTAATGGTAAATATTGGATATTTACGTGATATTTTACTTCTGATTTATTTATTATTAAATTACATAGCATTAGCCATGTATATAAGCAGCAAACTTACAGAGACTGAATGATGTTTTTCAGGTGTAAACATAGTTTTAACAAATACCTTAATTAGAAAAGAATGCAGAATAGAATCATTTTCACTAGTTCTCTCAGACTTTTGGGCCCCACTGTATATTTAAAGTTATATTTAGTATCCACACGACTTTGTATAAATGAACTAAAACCTAAAATTTTTCGGTGGTTTTGTCACCGAATAAGAGTAAATAATAAGAATACAATGTTGTTTCTACATATTGCATAAGATCTTACACACATTTTTACAGTAACAGTAAGAAATGTTTTTAGTCTGAATGGCCTTCGCATTATAATGTTATCCTAATAGATTAGTAGTCAAGATTAGTATTCTCAATACCTTAAAGATGCAAGTATTAAAATTCATGTTGATTACTATTATTTTCCCCTAGCCTCACCATCTCATTATCGGTGCACAGAATGTCAGAATGTTTTAAAAGCTGTTCTTTATTTCAAAATTGTTCGTGGTTCTTGCTTTTTTTTTTTTTTGCACACACAAAATGGATAAAACATACTAAAATACTAAATGCTTTTACCATACTGGTCTCTATGTTGTAATATGTAGTGAGATTTTGAGACAAAAAAAAATGTTTCGAAGGGCTTCCGAAGGAAACACTTTGATTTTGTCATGGATGACAGGATGTTTACCTCACAGCGACAACATAAATAAAGCTCTAATCTCTTTTTAATTGTTAATGCAGAATAGCACACTGCACAGACACACGCATAGCCACCTCCTCTCTCGCTCGCTCTCGCTCTCACGCTCTCTCTCTACAAATCTTTAACATTCGTGTGTAAACATTCATGGGCCTAATCAGAGCCTCGCACATGCAGCCTTAAGCATTCACACAGAAGAATGTGACAAGCGTCTTCCTCTCTGCTTCACACCCTTTTCCTCGCACCCCAGCTCAGCAAGTGTGTGATGAAGATTCTGCTGCATGGCAGATCCAGAACCAGCAGGGGAGATGCCTCAATGCGTCATATAAATGAAATAGATTGTGTCATTAATGGTACACATGAGGATTATGTTTGATAGTGTTAGGTATGTCTCTCAAAACAGAGCACTGGTTGAAAGAACAAAGAATTTGATTATAAGCATAACAGCAGTATGAGCTACGATTGGATGAAGATCCTTATAATTATAATCTATATAAAAAATCCATATACTTTCTGCTATAATTTGATGCTTGTATTCATTTTGCCTTGCAAAAGCATGTAGAGAAAGCCACGTCCTTTTTGGTCATTGTGAATTAAATCATGGCCAAACTCCTGACCATCACACCCATATATGCTTTTTGAACTTCCCCATTCCTAAACCATGGGAATTAATACAGAGTTGCTCCCCTTTTGATGCAATAAAAAGCCTCCACTCTTCTGGGAAGGCTTTCCACTAGATTTTGTAGTGTGGCTGTGAGAATTTGCCCATTTAGACACAAGAGCATTAGTGAGGTCATTCACTGATGTTGGGTGAGGAGGCCTTGGGTTCAGTCGGTGTTCCGGTTCATCCCAATGGTGTGCAGTGGGGTTGAGGTCAGGGCTCTGTGCAGGCCAAATGAGTTCTTCCACTACAACCTTGGCATGTCTTCATGGACCTTGCTTTGTGCAGATGGACATTGTCATGCTGGAACATGTTTGGTTAGTTCCAGAGAAGGGATTGTTTTTGTACAAATCCATCTGCACCTGAAATTTTTAACATGGTAAAAAGTTATCTGGTGTCCATAAAGAACTTTGAATCTTATCCTAATACGTATATGTTGTACATTGCATGCCGTGATATCAGGAGTATCAGTGCTCTTATTCCGACAATTCTCTCCTGATTTGTAAAACCATTCAGAAACTTGTAAGTCAGAGTGTAAGGGCAGAATATATACCTTACCTAACAAAAACAATAATGGAGAATCAGAATTTATTATTTATTATTGCTTTTTTTTCTGTTCAGAATACAGTAGGGATATGTAATGGATAATTAAGCATGACCTAAAAGTGCTTTCTTGGATCAAAATGGAGGATTGACTGGAAGAACACAAGTGTGTTTAGAGTTTGAGTGCTCTCTGTTAGCATACAGTCCACATGGCATACGGAGGTTTCTACCAACCCGCACATCACACACCACAAAAGATGTGGATTTATCTTTTGAATTCTACCTGGCCTCTATGTACTGCTCTTGGTTCAAGGTAAACTGAGTTGCCATGGTTGCGCTTGCCAGCTCACGCTACCTCCCTGGACCTTTCAGTGTATTTTTTTTTCTTCTTCTCACATTTCTTTCCATTCTCAAGGGCATTTCTGTAAGAGTTTAGAGTGAGCGACCAAAGGGTTTGTAACAGACAGCTTGAGCAGCATTCATACGCTTACTGAGTCCAGAACTATGAGAGTAGGAGATGCAGTAGAACAAACATTATTGCACTTTCATTATTCGTGTTTGTGTGAACATGTACAGTATGTTTGAATGTGTGTGTGTGTATGTGTGCATGTGTGTGTGTGCGTGTGCGTATGTATGTATAAGTGAGTTTCTTGTTGGAACTCTGGCTCTCTGACTCGATTTGACCTTTCCTCATTAATCTCCTCCAGAGAGGAGATGAGCAGCATTAATCTCTAGCCTGGTGGGAAACTTCTCACTAATCCCCACTGAACTGACCACAGGATCGCCACAGCCAGCAGACCCCACTGCTCACTCCAGAACTATCTCTCCCCAGAGACTTGGCCAGCACCAGATTCAGATAAAATCTTTGCTCCATTGAGACTCTGCCGCTGCCAGCAGCCCCGACATCATCAGACTCTATTTGGGTTTGTTTCCCTGGATTATACATTAAGGCAGCCAATTTCACTGCAATAAACATCTGTGCCAGTAGAGCTTGTGCCCATACACAGGATTTACTAGCCCAAAGACTCAACTTTGATGCTTTCTTTAAAAGCAAGACAACAGACATACAAAAGCCCAGCTGTCTTTTTCAAATGAAAACTTTCCTGCATCTGTTTGAGCCAACAGACTCTATGTCAGTCAATCTGTCATGTTTAAAAGTGGTTAGATGTCATATCTTATATGAGCAACTGCCAAATGCTTAGACATTAGACACTTCATCACATATTACCAGTAAGATACTGGGTTGAGAAAGACAGAATTTGAGCATTGCCATTGCAGTGCTTCTTATCTGTTGTTGGGCTTGATGAGATTTTTTTATTTGCTACAAAAGATAATACAAGCCAGGTAGCACAGCTGGCATTCACTTCATACATGAAGAGTAATAAAATTTCCTATACAAGCTTAGTAAATGGTACAGGTTCTAAGTATCTCCACAGTCCACAGTTTTATCTCGCTCCATATGACTGTGACTGGCAATTGGGGGGTTGGGGGGTTGGGGGGTGCATTACTTTTATAATATTAACTACACCACATGCTTTAAAGTGGCAGTACCTAATTTGGCTCTTACACCATGTACAGTTGCACAATAAATCAAATATTATTGATTTCAATGCACTGGATCATATTCGTACATTGATATTCATGTTATGGGCTTCACAAGGGCTCCAAGTACCCCAGTTCTATCCTGAACTCGGCTTACTGTCTGTGTGATTTTTTGCATGTTCTACCATTGTCCATGTGGTTTTCGTTTGGATTCTCTTGTTTCACTGTACCTCTCAAAAACATGCCATGAGGTGAACTGGCTACTCTAGATTGTCCCTAGGCATGAATGAGTGCAAGACTGTATGACATGAAAGTCTGTATGTGTGCATGGTGCCCTATGTTATGATGGACTAACAATCCAACCATGGTGTATTTCTGTCTCACTTGCAGTGTTCCCAGGATAGACTCTGAATCCAGCACAAGGAGGATAAGGTGGTTACTGAGGATGGATGAATGTTCATGTTATTCTCCCTCATTTATGATAGTGGTGATATTCAGCCAAACAGCCACACTATTTACTTGGTAAAGTGAAGCCATTTGTTTTCTCTTCCAAGTATATTGAGGGCTCTGCAGGTCTGTATGGTTCTGCATGGCTAGGTAGTGCATAAATATAAACACAACTAATAGTATTTTGCACACTCTAATAAATGAACCACTGCACTCTCATTTTGTTGTTAAAACATCTTACTGTTGACATCTGTGAAATCATGCTGTCAGTCTGGGAGACTCCATATGAGCTCCTCCATCCCTGACTGGTCGTCTCCTGCTGTCTCCTGCTGGCAACCCTCTCCTCATTATCACCTACATCTACGCTGTTAATTTTGTAATTAGTACCTGTAGTCCATGTACTAGGCAAATAGTGAGAGTTCCTTGATCCCTGTGGTGTTAGTCTTTATGTTCCTAATAATTGGTATAATGGCCACCATATGTAGTCTATTTTGTTCTTGGTCAGGCATTTTGGTAGACAACTCTTTCTGGTGAACCTTAGCAATTTAATTAGCACATGAATCTCTGAGGATCCCCCTTTGTAGGAGTCATAAGTAACACCTATTTGATATGAACTTTAGTTCAAGCCAAAATCTGTGATCTACTGATGGACTAAGCAGTAAAAACTTGGCCAATTTCATTTACCTGTTATAATTCAATCAGAAATGTTACTGCAACAGCAGTTTGAATTGTTTTATTCCTTTTAGATGCAAGTTGCATGCTGTTGCATGTTAGTTACAGTATACAATTTTTCCAGTAAAGTACTAACAGTGCAAAAAAATGTAAAAATCTCGGGTCCAAAGTGTTGGTTGATTATTTTTTCATCAGTTAAATTTGCAATCATGTTAAAATGGCTGCCTTTGGTGTTCTACAAAGTGCTTTGCAAAGACTTCACTGGAGAATTAGATGTTGTTACTTGACGCACCAAAGTTCTTACTTCCCATACACTCCATAGGGGTTGCACTTTTGTCTTTAATCAGAATGATTTCTACCTGCTTTTACATTTATCTATGTTAAAAATAGTTTAATTAAGGATTTGCTCACAAATCCTTTACCTTCATATGCTTCATAGTTGTATGTATTCTTTCAATTAAGCTCTCTTTTTGGTTTTTCATAAGGTTGAAAATCAGTTCAATGCAGTTTCCAATGAGACATGTCTTATGATGTTCAAAGATATACCATCTCTGATCTAGCATGCCTTAATGTGTGGCTCTAATGGACTGATATGCTAACATTCTGTGAGGTGGAATGGCACCTTTATGGCTGTGTACACAATGATTAAGATGACTCATGCAATTCACAGTTTCGTGAAGTAACCCATGACTCAATTCCTCAGACCTGTGTGTGCACACTCACCTCCACCTCTCCTGCAGCCCCCCTGGTTGGAAAAGCCAGACAGGGCATCTTAGCGTCACCCAAAAGTCTTTTCTTAACCTTCTGCTTCTCCTTGTCCTGCTGTGAGGAATCTATGGCGTTTTCACACTTGAGGTCATAGCCGATTCTGAGTTCATTTTGGGAAACGTGTCATCATTGCAGGTCTGTTTTCACATGGACAAATTCGTTTAGAACCACCAACTGCAAGATCTACTGCAGAGTGTTTGATTGCACTTCTACTGTGTGTAAGATCTTTGCAAAATAGAAATTGCATCTGTTTAATGTTTTTTTCCCCACTCATTCATTATCAATACTCCTAGTCAGCCTTGCGATGGATCTGGAGACTATCCTATGAACACAGGGCATGAGGCACGAACACATCATGAATGGGATTCTGGTCCATTTCAGGGCACTATGCACTCATGGTCTGCACTTATATAGCGCTTTTTTAACCTTAGTGGTTCTACAAAGTGCTTTACACTGTTTCTCATTCACCCATTCATACACACTCACACACACCAATGGTAGCAGAGCTGCCCTGCAAGGTGCTAACTTGTCATTGGGAACAACTTGGGGTTCAGTGTATTTCCCAAGGACACTTCGGCATGTGGAGTCACATGGGCCTGAAATTGAACCACCAACCCTACGATTAGTGGACAACCCGCTCTACCACCTGAGCCACAGCCCCCCCGACCCCCCATTCATACATTCATACATTCATACACTTATTCATACTTAGAAACAATTTTACTGTAGCCAATCCCCCTATAAACCAGAGAACCTAGAGGAAAGCCAAGCAGACACAGGACAACAGGTGAAACTCCACACAAATAGTAACCCGAGCTCAGATTCAGTGCAACACAACCCACTGCACCAGCATGCTGCATTTATTGGTACTTATGAATGTTTATTTAATTGAAAAATTATTTATTTAATAAGTATTTCTTTAGTTTTGTTCAACAATGTTAGTGGTTTGGATTAATAGCTATTGGATTAATAGCTGAAGTTACAGAACCTATTCTAACCCCTGGATGATGCTTTTCCTGTTGGAAGATCCAGGTGTGATCAAGCCGTAACATTCTGGTTCATGTCTTGAGGTTTTGCTTCAGCATTTCTAGATAATCTTCCTTCCACGTGATGACATAAATTTTCCAAAGTGCACCCATCCCTTTTTCAGCAAAACACCCCCATAACATGATGTGCCACCCTCATTCTTCACAGCTGTTATGGTGTTCTTCAGTTTTAAAGCCTCACCCTTTTTCCTCCATAGTTAACGCTGATCATTTTGGCCAAAAAATTCCATTTTTATATCTTTGACCATAGAATACTCCTCCAAAAAGCTAGGTCATGCTGGTGATCCCCTGCAAACTTCAGTCTGGCTTTTTTATGCCAGCTTTATAATAGGGGTTTCTTCCTTGTGTGACAGCTTCCTGCTGGAAGATCCAGCTGTGATCAAGCCATAACTTTCTGGTTCATGTCTTGAGGTTTTGCTTCAGCATTTCTAGATAACCTGCCTTCCTCATGATGATATCAATTTTCCGAAGTGCACCCATCCCTTTTTCAGCAAAATATCCCCATAACATGATGCGCCAGACTGAAGCAAACTTCAGTCTGGCTTTTTTTATGCTGGTCTTGGAATAGGGGTTTCTTTTTTGTGCGACAGCTTTTCAGGCCATGGCATTGTAGGACTCTCTTGATGGTGAATGTACATACTTTGGTTCCTGATGCCTCCAACTCCTTCACTAGTTCTTTTGTTGTTGTCTTGGGGTTCAGTTGAACCTTTCAGACCAAGCGTTATTCATTCCTAAGAGTTCATTTGTGCATTTTGTGTCTCCTCCCTAAATGACACACTTTCTGTGCAGTCCCTAGATTTTTATAGTTGCATACAATTGTTTGTACAGATGCTTGTAGTATCTTCTGTTGTTTGGAAATTGCTCCTAAGGAGTTTTAGAGGTTTTTATGAAGTCCCTCTCTACCAATTAATTCATAATTATGGCAATTGACTAATCAGAAGCTTATTAAAAAATTACATAAATTTCCGGAATCTTTCAGACTGTTTAAAGACATAGTCAGCTTGGTATGTGTAAACATTTGACCCACTGGAATTCTGCTATAATGTGATATAGTGAATTAAAACAGAAACAAATCTGTCCTTAATCAATTAGTAAGCAGAGGTGGTAACTGACTTGCCATAAGAAATGTATGGTAACATGAAATGTTTGGAATGTGAGAAAAACTGAGATTGAGACTGAGACCTTTTTCCAAGGTTTATGTAAAGTTTTGGCCTCAACTGCATATATAAACAATCTCATTTGGATTGTAGTCATTTGCATTTTTTATATTTTCTTCACATGATTTATCTAGGAGGCATTCATTTTCCTATTTGCCAAAACCTATGAAACCTGAAATAGTTGCCAGCCGCAGGAGGGTATCACTTTTACCCATAGTTTGTCCACACCTACGTTTACTTGAAGCGTATCTCAGGATACTATTTTAAGTTGGACTAAAGATCAGCTCCAAGGATTGCATCCAGGTTTGGAAATGGCTTTCACTCTTGACCAATAGTACTGTGCTCTCAGTGCCAATAGACTTGGGTTCCAAAAAACAGAGCAAGTGTGAAAATGCCCTTAAATGCAGCATGTTTATGAGTCTCTATGACTCCACTGATTCTATCTCTAAACAAAAGAAGCAACATCACATTGACTTTAGACTGAAGAGACATTCCGCTGTTACTAAGTCTGGGATAAGAATGGCACTTTGGGTAATAGATGATGTTATGCTTGGAGCACATAGCATGAGTGGGACTCAGATTTGCTGAGACAGAGACTGTAATCCAACATCTAACAGGTAGAGACATGCATACACTGAAACTCAAACAGCACACTGATGCAAACAGAATTTATGCTATTAAAGGTGTCACCATGCTCACATTGAATAAGGTTGTCAATCACTGAGCCTGAGTGTGAATATAAAACGGAGTGTGTGTGTGTGGATTTCCTTCGCTTGATGTCAGCCTCAAACACATTTAATTTCAACATCTTTCACTTCCTTCCTCATTTCCTTCTCCTGCTCCCTCACTTCACTGCCTCCTCTTTCTTCTTTTCTTCCTTCCAACCCCTTTCTAACTTGCCAAAATATCACAATGCATTTTCATCCCTTTTTTGTTTTACGTGCTGTGTCATTGATCAATGCAGTCCAAATGCCAGGACTCCATCACGGTTACAATGTGTGATAGCGGGGCTCGGCTGCGGCCCAGTGGAGCCTATCTGTTCCATCTCAGTCTCTTGGGCGAAATGTCGTTCTGGGAGAGAGAGCGAGGCTAAACCAACACATGTCAGCCGTCCTGTCATCCCTCGTTGGGTTGCCCGCCGTGGGGTGCGTGTCTGCGTGCGTATGGAGGAGCGGGTTGGGGGGTGATTTGACAAGCAATGCAGTCATGGCTGAGTGCTCTCAGAGGCCGCTCCAGGGGAGCACAGGGGTGTGAAGGCGGTGTATGTATATGTTTGTGAGGCACATGTGGAGCAAAGGTGAAACAGTCCTGGTGAAGAGTCACTATGTGTGGTGTCCCCTCCTGGCAGTAGTGCTAATCACCCTTTCTGTGGCATGTACATGTGCTACTGGGATGGGGATCAGAGTCAAGATCTGTCTAAATAACACTGTATTTGGCCCGCTAGAAGGAAGCAGCTTATACATTCAAGCAATAACAACCCTGAAGTGCATGAACTGCCATGTGATTGACAAGCTGCTCAAGAGCTGTCTATGATTAACAAGAATAGCAAAACAACGCAGCTTTCCTTCTGACACCGTAATACTGACAAGAAATGCAGACAAGGAAAAAAATTTAATCTTCCTCACACTTTTACTTCTCAATATGTCTGTTGAGTACTAATTATGTTTATCCTATAAAGTTATTACCTGTCTTTGTTATGCCTTGGGTCTGAATGACAAAAATAAATTGTTATCAAAAACATTTGGCCAGCCAAGCTCACACTTTGGCTCTGTGTTCCCTGGGAAAGAGCCATACAATACAGAGCAAAGCAAATAATTCTCCAGCAGATTAGAATTGAATTTCAATTTGCTAGGAAAACGGCACTCTGCTCTATGTCAATATGCAGCAAGACTCAGTTTTCCCTGGGAGCCAGACATGCAACCTGCCTTTTAGTCTGAGCTATAGAACCAAGGAATACAAGGCATCCCTTAATACACACATTCTATTTGTCTGTTTTTTCTTATTATTCCAAGGTGATGGAGTTAACTGAGACATTTGCTTTTGTCTTTATAGACTGACCTGGTTCATTTCCCAGGTAGATTTGTGTAATCTCCAGAATGATTTTATAATTTATATTTTATTATTAGGTATCCTCCGTCAGGAGGAAACCTATTATTAGGATTCCTACATCAGTAGGAAACCTATTATTATTATTATTATTATTATTATTATTATTATTATTATTATTATTATCATCATTATCATTATTATTATTACTATCTCCCTAAAGTATCCAAGACCTGAATGGTAAAAATTATTTACTATTTGGCACATTGATACTACAGGTCATGAGTAAATGCCACACCACAAATGGCCCACATGAGCCCATAGGTGGCGCTACAGGCCACGCCCAAAGTCTATGTGATTTTCCCTCTGCCCCATTAGTCCAAAATGTCTGAAAACTGGTATACATGCCTTATTTCTCATTCTAACAAGGCCCATATAAATTGAAACAACATTTGAGCACTTATCAGTCACCAAGAGGGGCATGATGTGTCCTAACAGTTAAATAGTCGTACCTCATTAAAGAGAAACCCACCAGGCAGAAGAACAATAGCTGTTTGTGAAACACAATCTACCCAGACTAACCTTGAATACCATACAGTCCAGTGTAAACTTGGTATTGGCCCCATCAGTTATTATCTAATGTCTCCTGCTACCTGCTGATGAATTAGAGGTATTTTCCTCTTTATTTTGTTGTGTGTTGTGACCCTCATTCTGTGACAGTGCTCTTATATCTCCTGCTCCGGTGGGAATACTGCTCCCTGCATTACGCTCCAGCTTCCAGATGAAGATGTATCACAGATGACCTCGTAAATGATGGGAGCAGTGTAGAGATGCAAGGAGCATAACTCCTTAATGCTTCTCTGCTATCATTTTATACAAAAATGGGTGTATGTGTCATTGTAGATATGTATGAATGAGTGCATGCATTTGTCCTTGTATAAGAGTCTGAATCTGCATGTGTCTCTGCCCAGTTTTTTTTTTTTGTTTTTTTTTTGTAAGTGCCTGGTTGTCTCAGTTTTTCCATAATGGAACTGTGAATGCTTGTGTGTGTGACTTGTGCACTGTATACTTCCTGCTGAAATGGGCAGAACTTTATCAGGTAGGCATTAGGAGACCAGTCAAGGACATAAATGAAGGGTTAATATTCTACCAAGTATAAGTAACTATATTTACAAGAAGCATACTAATGTACTGTATATTTGGAGAGAGGTAAAGTTTACTTTTGATATACTTGAACACTGTACTTAGACATGATAGTATATCAAATACGGTCGGCTGTGGCTCAGGTTGTAGAGCGGGTTGTCCACTAATCATAGGGTTGGCGGTTCGATTCCCAGCCCATGTGCCTCCATGTGCCAAAGTGTCCTTGGGCAAGACACTGAACCCCAAATTGCTCCTGATGGCAAGTTAGCACCTTGCATGGCAGCTCTGCTATCATTGGTGTCAGTGTGAATGGGTGAATGAGACACAGTGTAAAGCGCTTTGGATAAAAGCGCTATATAAGTGCAGACCATCAAATGATATATACAAATTAAAGGAAATTCTCTTATATCATGTACCCTCTTATATTATGAACTGCTATCAAATACCTATGATGAATGTATTCATTTAATTACCTTGTATTCATTTAATTACCTCTTTGAATAAGCTGATCAACTGCTATCCTTGATTATAATCCTGGAAATACACATGTATTTTCTTGTCAACATAACACAGGACTTGTTATGTATTATGACTATGTGCTGTGTGTTTTGGTTAAATCTGTCTGACACTTGGACCAGTAGAAACCGTCCACGCACTGCTTCTTATCAATATGTATAAATAATCCTGTTTTGAATGAATAAACCAGACGTCTATGTGAACCGCATGTGTGTCAGTGTGTGTGTTCTTTTAGACTCCCCAGGCCTGAAACGCTCTGAGGAAAACCACACTGTCTAGCTCATAGCAGCACACTTCTATTAAAAGTTAATAGAAGAAAATAATTGTAGAATTGTAGAATAGGCTAAAGAAAGCATGACGGAGATCTGGAGACACAAAGCCGAGATTCCTGAGATGAGCAGAAATCTAACACATATACAAAATATATACATGATAGTATGTCAGGCGGGTACTAAGCACACACAAAGTTACACGTTCATTCACACCAGCATATTTTTGTGAGGTGGGAGTTTTAATTTTAATTAACATTTTAATATACTATCAAGTCTACGTAGAGACCTATATTTGAAGTGAAATACACTAGTGCACTGGTCACCAACTCTCTTCCTTGAGATCAATGATTATGACATGTTATGAGAAGTTTGGAGGAGTGAATTGCTGTAACACCATCATCTCCGCTCAGTGCATCCTAGTGTTTTCACTTTTTCTATAGTGTGTAACTGCAATTACGAAATTACCGCAAATACTGATATTATATTTGTTATATTTACTATCTTTGCAAAATTATGTAACTCTTTTTTCCATTTCAGATGATAGACAAATTGGAAATATAGCTGGTGAATTTTTACTGTAGCAGGACATAGTATTTAATTTTTCTAGAATGCATTCATAAAAAAGGCCAATATTGTTTTGAAACACTAAGTGGCCTGTAAACCTGGCTGCCCATTTGCAATATCACTCAAAAGTCATCTTTCTAATGATTTAAGTGGTTCTTGGCTACGTTTGGTGATCCCAACTTTCTAATGAAAGCAAGTGGTCTGGCTTGAAGGCTAAAAAGCCTTGCTAAACAAAGTTGAGAACACTTTACTATAAAAGTCCACAAATAAGCAATATATTAATATTAAACTAATGCCTTCATAATGACTAATGCTTAACAGTCCACCAGGAAATAATGAACCATACATTAACAGCCAACCGAGTCTTATATGACTAGCCATTAATAATGGCTTGTTAACTCATTCCATTCATTAATATTATGACTTACACTTACATTTACATTGTCTTTTTGTACACAGTGTAGGTTAACTAAAACATTAGGCTATTTGAGTAACTTTGGACAATTAGCAATTTGCTTTCTGAAGCCAACACCGCTAACTACAGTATGTGGCTTAGAGACAACATGATCCAAATCATACCACTTAATCAGGCTGGAGGTTGAGTTCTAAGTTGATTCTATAAGGGTGAGTCAAGTGAAATCCTTCATTTTTCTATTATTTTGCACTGTTTATTGCAAATAGGTGTCACAACGGTGTACAATGTTTCTACATAATCCAGCTCTTAAAGACTGTCTGGACATAATTCTCACTCTTGCAGTACACTGTATTTTAAACTGCATGTTTTATAGCACAAGTGAAAAAATATATATATATATGTATACATACGCCGCACACTGCATCAAATTGGTCTGCATGGCTGTCGTCCCAGAAGGAAGCCTCTTCTAAAGATGATGCACAAGAAAGCCCGCAAACAGTTTGCTGAAGACAAGCAGACTAAGGACATGGATTACTAGAACAATGTCCTGTGGTCTGATAAGACCAAGATAAACTTATTTGGTTCAGATGGTGTCAAGCGTGTGTGGTGGCAACCAGGTGAGGAGTACAAAGACAAGTGTGTCTTGCCTACAGTCAAGCATGGTGGTGGGAGTGTCATGGTCTGGGGCTGCATGAGTGCTGCCGGCACTGGGGAGCTACAGTTCACTGAGGGAACCATGAATGCCAACATGTACTGTGACATACTGAAGCAGAGCATGATCCCCTCCCTTCGGAGACTGGGACACAGGGCAGTATTCCAGCATGATAACTTTGCTAAAAAAGCTGAGGGTGAAGGTGATGGACTGGCCAAGCATGTCTCCAGACCTAAACCCTATTGAGCATCTGTGGAGCATCCTCAAACGGAAGGTGGAGGAGCACAAGGTCTCTAACATCCACCAGCTCCGTGGTGTCGTCATGAAGGAGTGGAAGAGGACTCCAGTGGCAACCTGTGAAGCTCTGGTGAACTCCATGCCCAAGAGGGTTAAGGCAGTGCTGGAAAATAATGGTGGCCACACAAAATATTGACACTTTGGGCCCAATTTGGGCATTTTCACTTAGGGGTGTACTCACTTTTGTTGCCAGCGGTTTAGACATTAATGGCTGTGTGTTGAGTTATTCTGAGGGGACAGCAAATTTACACTGTTATACAAATATTTACAAAAATGTGAGGGGTGTACTCACTTTTGTGAGATACAGTATATGTATATTGCATTTTTATTTTTAATATATGTGTTAGGGTTTTGTTTAGAATTGAGTGTGCTGGAAAACAGATATTCAAAAGGGTCTCATATTTACATTATAGCCTGTAATGTGAGTTAAGATAGATTATTTTCAAATAGACGTTCATAACAAAAAATAATCATTATTAATACCGTGAAAGTCATGATTTCAATTAACAGAAGGATTTAATAAGATGTTAATACTTAACTTTTACAATTATTAATGGCAGTACATATATATCATCACTGGCTTATTTCCAAGGTTTTCAGGATTAGTGCATGTATTAATTCATCACTATTAAACGTTAGTTAAGTATTAATTTATTGCTTATTTGTGGATCTTCTAGTAAATTGTATATTATAAATGTTACCCAGTTGTTTGTAGCTAGATTGTTCAGTCCAAGTTTCTTGCCAATTGGACTAGGCAGTTGTCTGTATGAACAGGTAACTAAACACAATGTATTCCAATCACACTTTTTTAATCATTCATGCAGCTTGTACGACTCGTGCAAAATCTGGCTTTACTTCATTGATATGACCAAAGTGTGGACTTACAGGAGGACCATGGTATTAGGAGACTATTTGTGACCAAATGGAATCAGCTTCTTTGCATAACACCCGTGACCATAGTGATAATCTGAGCGAAATATATAAATGTCATCTTCACCAAGGTGTACTCTCGGTTCTTATTCTATAAATATTCTACACTGGTTCTCACTGGCTCTTTTAATGATTATGAACTGTTCTGGAATGAGGCAGTGTTCTAGTAGAACATGTTTGTCTAAAATATAATGATAATAATGTGGAGTGTTCTGAAGTAAGAAAATTTTACATATCAAACATGAATATTTTGCAGTACATTCTGACTAATATATCCTGAGCAACAAAAAAATTTAATCATATGATGGTTTGGTTATCATGAATATTGCATCCTCCCAAACTGAACACACACACACACACACACACACATTGACTATGAGCTTAAATTTGTCATTTCCTCCTTTTTCGTGCTTTTTGTTCCAAACACATTATTTGCTTTCCTTCATTAAAACTGATGCCTTTACATCATTCTACTGCTATATTAGTAAAATATTAATGGTATGGATTCTTGTCTGTTAAGAGTGTGCTTGTTGACGTGTGTGTGTGGAGTATCTTTCTGTGCACTGTCATGTTGTTGAAGAATGAACATACAATTGAAATTGTGCTTTTTTTTTCTCCTTTCTACGTATGAGCGTTGATTTTTAGCCGTTATGTCAAACATGAAGAAGCAGGCCGTGAAGGTGCTAAGAGAACATGTAGGTGTGTGTTAGATTCAGGTGGAAGAAAATGTGTTAGCAGACATTATAAGAGAAAAAATGTGTGTTTGGAAGAGTGATAGAAAAAGTGTGTTGTGTTTGAATGCATGCCTGTTTTCAGAGGTGTGTTTTGGCTCTGCCGAGTGAGAGGAATGTGAGTTTTTGTCTTTCTCGAAGGGCACCGAAACTCTGTGGATTGCAGAAACACGGCAGAATAGCGCCTTAAAAAAACTTCTCTATTTTATCATTCCTGAAGCATTACTGAATAGTCATGACCATAAGCAGTACGTCCATGAAACTTTACCCATGTCAAATTCTTCAAGTACTTTTCTATTGATGAACAACCTCGTGAAAGCGGCATTGTTCATCAATAGAAACATTCAATTAAAGGGTGTACTGCTGATGTCCTTGGAGTCTACACAATACCTATACTCATGTCTTTTCAATTTTCAGTTGAATAGTATACGCCCACACTCTCATCCTGTCCACAATGTGTATACACATGTACACACACACTAACTCTAACAGTGAAAAGAGGCCTCACCTTGTCCACATCCGCCTGCCTGAATTATGTTGAGCATATCCTTATTTGGTCAGAAAGCCTGAGTTTAACTGCATAAGCCATGCTAATGTATTCTGAAGTGAAAGGACCAGCATACTTTAATCAGCTTTTTATGTAACGGAACCAGGAAATGTCTGTCAGAACTGATACAGGTGCAAAGTCAGAGTGTGTGTGTGTGTGTGTGTGTGTGTGTTGGTTATAGACTGACTTGGTGACATGCCCAGGGAATAAAATGATCAAAGGAAACAAGGCCTTTCTTTATGGATCACTCTGTCTTTATTGTGTTTATTGTCTGTGCTCCAGTGGGGCTGAAACGCACAAGCCTTGTCAATTAAAACCCCCTGTCAGTTCTCAACGCTGATAAAATACTTCTTCTTTTGAAGGCCATGTCATACATTCACTTGTGCAGAGGTGTGTTTGGAGAAAAAGTGAGGTATACTGAATTTCTCTTGAGTTTTATAAGTCGATCCAGTTTATCTTAAAATTTCTTTACTAGATAATGAAGAGCTATACAATGAAAAGCAGTCCAACATTATTTATAAAGGTACCATTTCAATCATTTGGATCAATCCTTTTTATTTTTTGAACATTGTAATAGTTTTGTTTCAGTATAGTAACATTTCTGTCAGGTCTGAAAGCAAGTCAGTAAGCTTTATCTGTGTTACTTATATACAGTAGTTATAGCTTTAGGTACTGTATAAAATCAGTCAGCTATAGCTAAATTAATTAAACCAAAAACATTCCACATGGCGTCCTACTCCTTTCTGTACTATACTATGGGAGGCCATTTGGGAATCATCCTTTGATTTGGTTTCCAGTTATTTGAACAACCTTGCTAGAATTTAGGTTGCGTGGCTTTCATGTTTTGAACTCATCGATAATTTGAGAGTAAGACAGATACATCACGTTTACAAGTACATATAGAGCTCATATAGAGCTGACAGTAAAGCTACAGTAACTCAAATAACCACTCTTTGCTACCAGGGTGAGCAGAAAAGCATCTCAGAATACTCAACATTTTGAACCTTAAGCCTCTACAATTGCAGACCACATTAGATCCCACTCCTGTCAGAGAAAGAACAGGAATCTAAGAATACAGTGGCAATAAAACTGAACAGTTGTAGATAAAAAAAATTGCCTGATCTTGTCCAGTTTTAGTATCTTAACTTTACTTGTTGAATGCGACAATAAGATGGCTCAACTTGGATATGAGCGCTGCTGCCTGAGACTTGATTTGATGTAAGTTACTTGATTACAAAAGTAAATAAATAACTAAAATAAACTGTGTATTATGCACAAGAAATAATAATTAAAAAAAGGATACTCTAAAAGGCCAGAAGAGGCCAGTAATAAATACGTTAACACTTTGTGTATAAATAAATTGCGGAGTTCAAAGTGTCAATGCCAGTCTTTTGATAGTAAAATTTTATTTAGATATTCCAGTTCAGAATATGTTAGCCTGGAGGGTAACAAAATAAAGTGTAAAATATGCATAATTTTTAAATAGGTCTTCAACATCCTATAACCTCTAGACAGGAGTTTGGCTGCAAAGTCACATTGAATCTTGTTATGTCTGCAGAAAACTGAACACTTTATTTAATATAAAGCATCACCTGTGATTAAGTCTGGTGGTGAGAGTGTGATGACTCAGTAGTACTTTGTTGCATTATGATCTTGTAATTACTGACAAAATGCTAATTGTGTTCAACCTCAAATAGTAAATAAGACTTTGTGAGCTGCTTATATAAAGGCCTAGATGCACAATACACAATTAGCTTTGTTGGGGAAAAAAAGAGGGTTAGTTTTAGCATCATTTACTGTACATCGTTTGTAAAGTCCATTAAGATACTACAGATACTACAGCATAACATGGATTGAATTGCTTTCAATGTGATTATTGGATATGGTTCCAGGGTGTTCTAAAGTCTGTGTATGTGTGAATGTGTGTGTATAAACATTGCAGATGTGGCATAACATGGTTGAAACTGACTATTATGATATAGGTCTAGTTCCATGATTGTATTAAAGTCTGGGTACACAGTCCCCTCTGAAAGTATTGGAACAGCAAGGCCAATTCCTTGTTTTTGCTATACACTGAAGACATTTGGGTTTGATATCAACAGATGAATACGAGACAATAGAACAGAATGTCAGCTTTAATTTCCTGATCTTTATATCTAGATATGTTAAACGAGTTAGCACCTTTGGTGGCACAGCACCCAATTTTTAGCGAAAGTATAGGAACAGTCTCCTCTTCAGGAGGTGAAATGCACACTCAACTGGGTTAAGGGCTGGTGATTGCCTTGTCCAGTCTACAACCTTGCACTTTTCCCCCTGATGAAGTCTTCTGTAGTGTTGACAGTGTGTTTGGGGTCATTGTCTTGCTGCATGACGAAGTTCCTCCTAACTAGATTGCAGTTCTCTAGCTTGTTCTAGAAGCAGCCATGCAAGCCCAAGCCATGACACTACAGTACTTCCACCATGCTTGACCAATGAGCTCATATGTTTTGGATCATGCCCAGATCCTTTCTTTCTCCACACTTTGGCCTTTCCATCACTTTGGTAGAGGTTAATCTTGGTTCCAGAACTTTGCAAATTCCAATCTGGCTTTCTCATTCTTACAGCTGATGAGTGGTTTGCTTCTTGTGGTATGGCCTCTATATTTCTGCTCTTGAAGTCTTCTTCAAATGGTGGCTTGTGATACCTTCACCCCTGCCTTATGGAGGTTGTTGGTAATGTCACCGTCATCAACTGTTGTTGTTTTCCATGGTCGACTGTGTTCTGTGACTGGTGGTTAGTACACCAGTGGTTTCTTTTTCAGGACATTCAAGTATAGCTAGAATTAGGGACAAGAAAAATTCGGGAAGGTGTGAATATAGCACCCTCATTGGCTGGTTTATGATAAGTTGTTTTGGTTTTTTTTGGCTGATAAAAATAAAAATTCTCTTACTGCCAGTCTTTTAATGATGTTGTATCTTGAACAATATGTTCAGTGTCTGTTGCAGCCCTTCATGTATGAAGGTGTGTGACTGCAGGGACAATTGGTGAAGCTAAGCTATTTGTGCACAGAGAGCTGTGATTCATTTTGACCAGGTCCAGTCATGAAAAATGTGCTTTGTCATCAGAAAGACAGACTCTTCTGTGCCTAGACAAAGTGCCCTTTGTCTTCTGTGCCCCCCCAAACCCCCCCCCCCACACACACACATCTCACATAAACAGGTGCGCTGGGATAGAGAAGGGTATCCATCACACACACACACACACACACACACACATACACATCTCTTCGCACCTCCCTGAATGCCCATTATTGACTCAATAAAGCTAACCTCATAATCAAGCTTTAATAAACATAAAGGCTGCCGTTCAAGACAAGCGCCATTTGCTATTACTGAAATGAGTGGGTGATTGTTGTATGGGGCGCTTCCACACCTCCTGATGAAATTAATGTTATTTTAGGATTCTCATTCAGTCTTGAGAATCATCGCAAGAACATATGGATCTGAATTTTATTATCGTTTCTATGTATGCATGTGGCGGTGGTGATGGTGGTGTTGGTGGGTGGTGTTGGTGGGTGGGGGCAGGGGGGGGGGATTAACTGTTTTAGTAATACAGCTCTGAAATCTTTATTACATTCTCTCCCTCTCTCTCTCTCTCTCTCGCTCTCTCTCGCCCCCCCCCCCCCCCCCCCCATAATATGCCACAGTGGTTATGAAGTTCTGAGGTGTTTGCTCTGAGACTTCATTTCCTTTGCCAGACTGAACACTCCACTAAGGCAATACTGAATCTCACTAACTGTGTTCTGTGCTGCAGACTATCGGTAATGAGCTTGGGTTGGGGGGGGGGGGTACCTACCTATCTAGACACATACACTCAAATGCACATTACATGGAATGCAAATGACTTTCTCCTCAAGGGTGGTTGTGCTGACCGAGGCCATGTCTCTCAGCGCTGGTTCTATGAGAGTTCTGCAGTGTAATTAATGCCACTGATGCAGCAAGGTGAATAAGACTCATTCAGATGCTTATGATCATAAGAAGTACAGCATGCCGGGGCAATGAGAACACTGACCCTGTGCTCTCCAGAATGCCCTCCATTTCCGATTTCCCTGAGTGGCCTCCTATGTGGTTTGTTCCTGTTAGGATCTGTGGTTATGTCTATGTGTATGTGCTTCCCACTTAATTGTATCAGGGCTGTATCCATATCCCTTCACATTAGATCACTCTGGCTGCATGTGAATATCCCTACTACCCTACTATACAGTAGGAGAAAATCAGTACGCCAAACAGTAGGCAATAAATTCTGGGATGACCTACTGCTTCTACCGAGATTTTGAACTATGGAAACATTGGACACTGTGGGTAGTGTGCTATCCCATAAGGCAATGGGACTGGTGTGGAAGACCTGTCAGAATCCACGCTGCATAGTACGTCTGGATTGTAATGCTTACCACTTATACTGAAAAGTACATACTGTATCAACAGCCGAGCAGTAGGTACTGAATAGAAGTCAGTACGTACTGTCATAGTATGCGATTTCGGATGCACCCCCAGTCTTTCTTTTTTCTTTTTTTGCGCCAATTGCATCATAGACACTGGTGCTAATCAGAGCTCAGTAGAACACGAAGGCTGGCTTTTGCAAGCAGCTGTGTGCACACCTGTGTTCGCACATCAAAGGTTTACATCAGAGAAATGCAGCTCCTGTCCAGCCTCCACTTACACCAGCACTCTAAAAGCCATGCCCTCGCAATTGTAACCTAATGCCCCTCTCTCACTTTCACTCTCTCATCTGAAGCATGCACCCACTGCCTATACTTATTCATTTACTGTTTGAACAAAGATTACATCGGACAGAAGGTGGTGCACAGGTGAATATGCACATGAATTACAGCAAATACAGACCCTAATTCTGTTGCTGCTTTTTAAGCAATTGCAGTACATTATGTTCTATGCAGAAAAATATACAACCCAAATGAAAATCAATATTGCATGCCCGTGATCTTCGGGCCCTCAGGTGGCACTGCATTAAAAACAGGCATGAGTCTGTTATGGAAATTACAGCATCATTACACCTCCTGAACTCATTGTCTGTGAACGCAATTCACAGTGCCATCCACAAATGCTGGTTAAAGCTCTATCATGCAGAGAAGAAGCCATATGTGAACATGATCTAGAAACACTGCTGTCTTCTCTGGACCAAAGCTCATTTAAAATGGACTGAGGCAAACAGAAAACTGTTCTCTGCTCAGACCAATCGAAATTTGAAATTCTTTTTGGAAACCATGAATGCCGCGTCCTCTAAACTAAAGAGGACTAAAGACGAGAAGGACCATCTGGCTTTTTATCAGTGCTTGGTTCAAAAGCCTGCATCTCTGATGGTATGTGGTGCACTAGTGCCTATGGATTGGGCAGCTTGCACATCTGGAAAGGCACCATTAATGCTGAAAGGCATATACAGGTTTTAGAGCAACATATGCTTCCATCCAGATTCCATCCCATCTTTACTTCTGAGAGACTCTGCCTCTCTAAAGTACTCTTTTTATACCCAATCATGTTACTCACCTGTTGCCAATTAACCTAATCAGTTGCAAAATTTTCCTCCAGCAGTTTCTTTTTAGTAACACTTACTTTTCCAGCCTTTTGTTGCCCCCAACTTTTTTGAGACGTGTTGCGGCCATAAAATTAATAATTGCCTTATTTTGTTCCTTTAAATGGTACATTTCCTCAGTTTAAATGTTTGATATGTTTTCTCTGTTCTATTGTGAATAGCATATGGGTTTATGAGATTTGCAAATCATTGCATTCTGTCTTTATTTATATTTTACACAGCGTCCCAACTTTTTTAGAGCTGGGGCTGTATATTCTAAAATGGGAAATCATGTCTACTCCAAGCATTTATTCATTCCGTTATCCACTTTATCCTGGTTGGTGTTGTGGAGTCAGAATTTGTCCCTGAGAAACCGGGCACAAGGCTACAACACAGCCTGGATGGGACCCCATTCCCTCATATTGCCTACACACACACACACATACACACATTCAATCACACCTTGAGGCAATTTAGAGCAGCCAAACAACCTACCAGCATGTTTTTAGGATGAGGAAGGAAACTCCCCAAAGGTAACCTACACAGACCAAACCCCAGCGCTGTGAAGCATCAACACTACCTACTGCACCATAGTGCCACATTTTCCTAAGCAACATTTTAACTGCACTAAAATTCAACAAAATCGCTTTCGTACTGCAGTCTATTTAGTAAGTTCATGAATAGTTCAGGGAACGTTTGAGAGGTGGTGTAACGTACTAAAGATGTAAAGGTTTACTGAATGGATAAATACACCTCAGCTTCCATTGATTGTTTACTATCCTGGCTTACACGGCTAATTTATTTTACTGTGGTTTTTACATCTCTGTGTTTGTTTGTTTGCTTGTTTGTTTTTTGGATAAACACCATTATCTGTTTATACTCTTAGTTTGCCCATTTTTCTCATTTTTCGTTTGCTGGCTTTTTGTGATTATTGACCCTTACACTTTTTTTGTGTGTGTTTCCTTTGCCTGTCATTGTTGTACTGTTTACCTCATGTTTGCACTGTTAAAAAACAAGTGTGAATACTGTGGATGGTCCCACATGGATATTGCACTCACCAAAACCCCAAGACTCACATGTTCCTCTGTGGTCTTGTCCAACCCTACAAGAAGAGCTATATAGTGATAAGAAAGGCAGATTTTGATGAATGCATGGAACCAGCAAGGAAAAGTACCAGAAGAGAGAGAATGAGAGGAATAGAGAGGCTATAGTTTCTTTCTGGGCTATGGTTGTTCCAGTTACACAGAAAACAGAGTTGATTTGCTTTTCTCATGCATATTACCGTACCACTGCTTAAGCATTTCCTAAATGTTTCCTAGAGATTAGCAAGTACATGACACTCATGCACAGAAATATACCATCATGAACACTGGCATAAGCTTTATAGGAAGAAGCAATTTTCAAGATCCTCCTGCAGACCGTGTCAATCACATCAGCTTTCTCTGTTAGCAGATGTATAATTTTTAGTCAGAGCTTGAGAACTTGTAATGTTATAAGGATAATCCCAATTGGCCCAATGAACCTTTCCAGAAGGAGTCCTTGAGACTTCCTTGGAGTCCTCCATTTGGTTCCTGATAACAATTGTAGATGCTATTGTATTTGTGTATATATTGTTAGACTTTTGCCTTTATATTATTTCAAATCAGCCAGGATGTTAATTTCATCTATTGTCTGCTATTGTAATTCTACAGTTGTTGATTAATGTAATTCACTATTTGGCAGAAGAGCTCTCAACAGCAACAGAACAGGTCTGAGATGAATCAGCATGTAACCATGAGTCACCCAACCTGTGTATTTCACCATTTGATCCGTACTGTATAAAGACTCATTCCAGATGACGTCTGGCAGAAACGTTGTAGCACCATGAGGCTAACATGCTGCTTGCTGTCCTTCATCAGCTGATTATATCGACAAGTAAACTGTACATTAATTCAAGTTACAGGATCCAAGTGTTTACTGGTCCTGATGAAATCTCTGCAGTGAGAAACTGCTAGTATCTAACAATGTGTAAAGAGAAATGCTACATGTACATGTGACTAGCTGGGCAGGTGATCAATAGTTTTGTCAAAGGAAACAAAATATGGGTAATGTGGATATGATAGGAAATCAAACACTCTTGTGTTTTCATGAAACCCAGGAGGTGGGCTTGGTAGGATATTGCTTAACTGTGCAGAGTGAAACCATTCATCCTCTCTAATGAACACTTCCCTGCATGTCCTGGATATCTTTGTTTGTTGTAAAGTAAACAAAGAGAAGGGATTATCATGTCTAAAGAAGTTTCTGCTTATTATATTGACTTTACACATTCATAAACTACAATTCAATAAGCTCCGCACAATGTTATTTTTAGACCACACTATAATTAGTTAATTGATGATAATTGATTGAAGTCAAAGCCATTGCCTTGAATATTAAAATGAATCTGCTTGGGAAAATGCTGAGTACCAAAATGTATGTAAAATACATTCTTAGAGAAACGATTGTTCTATGGTTTGTCCGTCTGGGGGAATACTTAAAGGTTCAATGTAGAAACATACTACATCACCCTTAACTACATATATATATATATATATATATATATATATATATATATATATATATATATATATATAAAAGCATTCTTTGCTTTTTGTAAGAGTGTACAAATAAATATCAAAACCAAATTACATTTATTTCAGTTTCCTCTCACTCTTCTCTCTTTACTGTCTTTAATGCATCTCTGTTGATTTTGCAGCTCTTTTTTAAAATGATCTTAGTTGATCATACGTACCTAAATGTTTGCTTGTTGGTTGGTTTGTTGTGAACTGAAAATTGACCCATACCTGTTAGTACACAGACTTGGAGTAGGATGTAAGTGCAGGTAAGTGTGTAGTTTATTAAGAAGGCAGAAAATTCCAAGACGTAAGGCAAAATCAGCATGATGAACAGTCCAAAGTTGAGCGATCAGCAAACAGGGTAGCTAAGGCAAAACAGTACCCCAAACCATGAGCAAAGGCAAAAATCAAAACCAGAGAGCAATGAGCAAAACAAACAGCTTGCTATTGACAGAACACAAAGGAAACTGAGCAATTACTTCGCAGTAAGGCTGCAACAAAAAGAGGCTTATAAAGGTGCACAGATGAGTATGCAAATGAAAACAGGTGAGTGCCCTTAGACGTCCGGTGACTGCGAGCGTGGTGTGTAGGTGTGTTGTGGGACGTGGCGTTTGGGGCGGCCATGTTTTCAGTCCGCTGTAAGTGCTAGAAATGGAGTTCATGTTGGGGTTTAACCTAACAATACCAATGTATATCGATGTTATCTTTTAATGAATATACATTCATTCATCTTCAGTAAATGATCTATACTGGTAATGGTCATGTTGGTTCTGAAGCCTATCCCAGGAACACCAAGCACAAGGTGAGGATGGATTGGATTGTATAGCCAGTGCAACTACATGCATGTTTTTGGGAGGTGGGAGGAAACCAGAGATCTGAGATCCCAAAGATTCCAAAGATCCCTGTGGTGCATGTGCACAAATAGCTACAGTACACAGGCTTTAGGACTAAATGAGATGGTTTATAGATTTAAATGGCATCAGCAGGACAGATTTGAGTTGTGTAGACTATTAAACAAAAAATGTCAATTATAATTGTATCTGAATGGAGACATAGAAAAGTGAGAGGGAGGTGTTGTTGTCTGAGCTGTAATTAGTCTGTTGTTATATGTGCGAAGAAAGTGTGAAACGTCCGTATTTTGTTGTGCAAATAGCCCAGAGTCCTATAAATTTCAGACTGAAGCCTCCGTAAATAGTGTGGGGGAGGCGACATGTGTTCTGTAACCCTGCGCTCCTGCTCATCCTGTGCCTCCCTCCACCTGCTGACACAGGTTATTAATGCGCCTCATTTAGCCTAATCCTGCCTTCCTGCCCTCAGTAACTCTTACACCCACAAGCCCCGGCAACAAGGTGGGACACTCATTACCAGAACATCCAAGCACACACACACACACACACACACACACACAAACACACATAAACAAAAAATTTGTTTTCAGCAACCAAAATGACTTAAAATATTTTTTTAAACACAAAAAGATTTATTTGGAAATACTTAGGGATGTTACACTGTATCTGGTTAGTGCTCCAAATACCAGTATCTCTATTTGGATTTTTTAAGTGGGCTTGGCCTAAACCTGAAGGTTGTTTTTTGACCACTGTGCTCGTGAAAACACTAGAAAACACTGCAAAAACTCCAGAGGTAAAATATCACACTAGCAGCATGATCAGCATGATGTGCATCAATTGGTCTCAAGTAGAGATGTGAGGAGAACTGTTTTTTTTTTTAATCCCGCTCACACAGTCATTATATTTATTTGCACCTGCCCATGATGCTTTCTAGAAGATTCCGTTCCATTTCCAAGAAAATCTGACTGTTGCCTGCATCTGTATGAAAGTAAACAACTCTTGCTGGCCTGAATCTTTTGTTGTATCCCACAGGATCTCAATTCTGAAGCACACCTACAGTCTTAACTAGATGCACTGTGGACCTTACTGGCAATTTCTCCTATACAATGAAAAAGCTAACCTCCTCTGTTGTGTACCTGTATTTGTACCCATTCAAGAACACACTATCTCTTCATTCCGAATAATGTAAAAAGGCTGCTGTGATTTCACAGCACCTCTTGCTCCAGAATAGCTGTGAATATATCTCTCTCTGAAAGAGTATCCCCATCACTTAGTGTGTATATTGGCATTTATCTTTCTCTTTCCCATCTCTTCCCATCATCTGCTTTCTCCTTCTCTCTCTCAGTCCTTCTGCCAGTAGCTACAGTCTATCCCCAAGCCTCTGTCTGCTCCTGCTCTTCATCCTGCTCTAGCCTGTCCATCTGTTCTACTGTGAAACACACACACACACACACACACACACACACACACACACACACACACACACACACAGATACTCACCAATGCACACAAGCTTAAGGCCAAATAAGGAAATTAGTCACCAACTGAAAACTGGTGAACTGGAAATTGTTCTGTTAAGACGTGCTCTGTTTCTTTGATTACAGAAATGATACAAAATCCCCCACCCCCTTCCATGCTGCAACATTCTCTCTTTATCTCTCTGATTCTCTATGTTTATCCCTTCTCCCGTTCTCTCAGCGTGCAGTTTTGTTTGTTTACCGCAGCCCAGGTCTCAAATCGTCAGCACGGCATGAGGAAAATCCTACTTTTATCCTCGCTAGATTACTTGAACCTCCTATCTACATTCAGCCCCATGTCCAGCTATACCCTGATGCCCATGCTGCCCCGCCACCATTGTTCGCCTGGCTTCTGCCTGTTCAGGTGTCCTCATGGTGGAAATTAGGAGATTTAAAGTGTGTTAGTGGTGTGGCTAGAGGATCCAGGTTCAGGCTGAGTTTAGTGCTGGATTCGGTGAGCAGAGGGGTGCTGCCATGTCCGTTGCCCAGAGCCGTGGTGCCATCTGTTGAATGGGTTCTCTAAGGAACTGACCCAGCAGGGTGTGATGCAGCCAAAACTATGCACCTGCAGAGCTCTTCACACACACTGAGAGAGCTGTGCAGGGCCACTCCTGAGCCTATTCCACTCTGTTGTGCTGCTAATGGGTGATAGCTGCTTTGAGACACTACCGGCTAGGCCAAAATAAAGCTGACAGAACACACAGATATATTACCATGGGTGAATTAGCAGAAATTGACTGAATTAAATGAGACTCCTTGGCAGACGAGTGACAGCATTGGCATTTATGTACTGTTGATTCAAATCCTGCCACTTAAAAAAAAAAATAATAATTTAAAAATCTGTAAAAATGTCTAGGCGAAATCATAAAGGACTTTACATCTATTAACATGTTAAGTCAATGTGAACATTACTGAATTATTAGAGGTAGCATTTAGTGTTGTTCATCAGAACATACAAACAGCTTAGCCATACAAAGTACTTAATGGAAATGTCCACCCTGAAACACATTAAATATATTTATATTGCATTATTTGGAATGTGCTTAGAAATCCTGGTGCCTCTTTTTTGGGTGGTGCTATATTTTCATTATTCCTGTGAGAAGTTATGATTGTTTGCCACTCTTACATCACAGGGTGACATTACTAGTGCAGGAGCCATGGACTTTAACAGGAGAAATATATTCCAAAATCTCAAACACAAAGGATAACAGTCAGGTTTCACTGATACAGTTGAGGCCAAATGTTTCCATACACCTAGGCTAAAGGCATTCAAACTTAATTTTTCACAACACATTTCAAGTTACCATACAGCACATTTCTTGTGTTCCTGTGTTCAGTTGATTCAAAGCCTCCTTGCTCTTTCAATTTAGTCTACAATTTTTTATGGGATTTAGATCAGGACACTCCAGTATTTTCACAATGTTTTCTTTAAGCTATTTTGTTACAACTTTGGAGGTATGCTTAGTATCATAGTCTTACAGGAAGACCCAGTTACAACCAGGTTTTATTTTTCCGGCTTATGTCATATATGATCTTGTAGGGGCAGTGGTGGCTTAGCAGTTAAGACTCTGGGTTACTGACTGGAAGGTCGAGCAAGGCCCTTAACCCTCTCTGCTCCAGGGGAGCCGTATCATGGCTGACCCTGCATACTGACCCCAGCTTCCTGACATGCTGGGGTATGCGAAGACAACAATTTCACTGTGCTGTGACCAATAAAGACTCATTATGATCATGCTTCATTATTCTAGATAATCCTCATGCCTCATGATGCCATCTACACTATATGGCTAAATGTTTGTGGACACCTGACCCTTATGTGGTTTTTGAATGTCCTATTCCATATTTAAACCCCCCAACCTTTCTGGGAAGGCTTTCCACTAGATTTTGGAACATAGCATGAGGATTTGGCCATTCAGTCTCAAGATCATGTTGGGTGAGATAGGCCTTGGGCTCAGTCTGTGTTAAAATTCATCCCCAAAGTATTTAGTGGGGATGAGGTCAGGGCTCTATTCAATTCAATTCAATTTTATTTGTATAGCGCTTTTTACAATAGACATTGTCTCAAAGCACCTTTACAGAAATATCAACATGGTATACAGATATTAAAGGTGTGAATTTATCCCAACTGAGCAAGCCACTGAGTGGCGACGGTGGCAAGGAAAAACTCCCTAAGATGTTTTAAGAGGAAGAAACCTTGAGAGGAACCCGACTCAGAAGGGAACCCATCCTCATCTGGGTAACAATAGATAGTGTGAAAAAGTTCATTATGGATTTATATGAAGTCTGTGTGTATGTAGGCTCTATGCAGGCCACTCAAGATTTTCCACTCCAACCTTGGCAAATCATGTCTCCATGGAGCTCGCTTTGTACACAGGGGCATTGTCATGCTGGAACAGGTTTGGGCTTCTTAGTTTCAATGAAGGGAAACTGTAATGCTACAGCACACAACAATATCCTATACAACTGTGTGCTTCCAATTTTGTGCCAACAGTTTGGGGATGGCCTACATATGGGTGTGATGGTCAGGTGCCCATATACTTTGGGCCATATAGTGTATTTGAGCAGAGTGTACAGATGAGGAGTTGATAGGACTGGACAGACTAGGAAGGACTACAGCACTGCTAGTGTAGACTGGTCCCTTTTACCACTGGGCTAACTCCCACTGGCACCCCTATCTTCATGTAGTCCAACTGTATTGTAGGTAATATAGGAAACTGTTTAACAAAGTGAAAATACACCAACATGTCACTAAAAGGAGTATAAACTAAACTAAAGCAATCAGAATTTCATTACAAAATAAATTATAGACACCACTGAACATCACATTATAAAGATGATAACGATTAACATGCAAGTCATTGATGAGGAATGATTTTTTAAAGTACACTATATGGCCAAACATTTGTGGACACCTGACCATCACACCCACATGTGGGCCTTCCCTAAACTGTTAGATACACACACAATTGTATAGGAAGTCCTTGTATAATGTTACAAACTGAACTAAGGATTCCAAACCTATTCCAGCATGACAATTCATGAGGTCCATGAAAACATGGTTTGCCAAGGTTGGAGTGGAAGAACTCGAGTGACCCACACAGAGCCCTGACCTCAACCCCACTGAACACCTTTTTGTTATGAATTTTAATGACAACCGCACCCCAGGCCTCTTCGCCCGACATTGGTGCCCGACCTCACCAATGCTCTTGAGGCTGAATGAGCACAATTCCCCACTGCCACGCTTTACTGCAATATTTAGTGTAAAACCTTCACAGAAGAGTAAAGAGTAAGAGGAATGTGGGATCAAATATTAAATCGGATGTTCGAAAAGCACATATGAGTGTTCTGCTCAGGTGTCCAAAAAACTTGTCCATATAGTGTATCAGTAGGCACTCATAACTTGAATGATTAGAAGTGATACCTGAATTAGCACTCATTAAACCGATGCATTCTGTGCATGCCTGTGCACTGCACTTTCCTGACTACTGCATGCTAATCCTATTTGTATGACTGTTTCCCAGCGCAAATGCACATCCAATACTCTGTGTGCTTTCATGCACTCACATTGACTATTGCTCAGAGCTTTGCCAGTGGTATGTATAATGTCATGTTGTCCATGGTAGAGTGATGCCAGTCTCTGACTAATACCCTGTTTTCTGTCAGTGTGCATTAGTGACATTTGTTAACGTCACACCCTGGTTCCATAGTTGTATGCAGTGGTGTGTGTTTCACTGGAGACAAGCCTGCCTACCAAACAATAATCAACAGTAATGAGCAGCACCAGCCAGATCAGCCATGACAAATTGTAGCAGAATTACGGAGCCGCCAGCAAAAAAAAACATCAGTAAAAAAAAAAAATAAAGACATTCAATTTCATTCACACTTCACTATCAAATTGTTGCAGCGCCAACAGTGAAAATTTAGATATGAGCGCAATAAGTGTGGTAGTTAGGGCTCAGTCTGGAGGTTGGATATGCTAGTGTATTGTTATGAGCCAGCTGGATTAGATTACACCATAAAAAGACAGAGGGAAGCAGCTTCATTCAGTGTCTTGTGTCTCGGGTCGGCTTTATCAAACACTTGCTAATGAAGCATAACATGTTTTCCTTCCTTGTGTTTCTCCCTCTATCATAACCTATCCAGGTGTGTAGGTGTGTATATGTGTTCTCAGATGAGAGAGAGTGTTTCTGGCATAGCATTGCAGGATAGTCTCATCGCAGTTAGTCGGAGCAGACCACCTACATCACGGCAGGATGACGAGCCATGCTCCTGGCCTCATTAAATAGAGCTTCAGCAACAATCATAACCCAGACCTGCAAAGAAATTGACTTCATGGTCTCACCATGACAGTGGTGCAAAAGCTCCATCTACTACATATGGAAGCCCTAAGGGGCCATGCATTATTTTATTTTTTTTCCTTTCTTGTTTTCACATGATCACGGCTAAACTTAATAAATGCCCACTGTAGAGATGGACTTTACCTCTGCATTAAGAGAGAAGGGTGTCTTTTTCTCAAGTGTTGGACACTAACGTGGAAGTTGTCTATCAGTGACAGACATAGAGCTATTTCAGCTTGAGTGAGTCCCTGATCAAAGTAACAATTCATCCGTTCATCCATGATGCTGCAAGATTGCGCATCCAGAACAATAAAAACAAACGTTATTTCGAGTACACTGAAAAATGAAGTCGAGAAAACAACTATTTTGTTATGTCGAGATCACAAGAGAAAATACATTCGAGATGACAAGAAAACAAAAAAGAAAAGAATAATAATGCATAAACATAACTGCAGGTTTCTTCTGCACACCAGTTTTCTAATCCATTTTGGATCTATTTTGCCCTTCAAAAAAAAATTCTTTTTTTTTTAAATCCACTACTTCTCTGTTTGTAAAGCAAGAGACTTTAAAAGGGAGGGGAATCTGTGTGTTGGGTGTTGCAATACCATGCATGGTTGCAAAGGTGTCTGAGACAGAAAAATTAGAGGAACAAGGGAAAAGGAAAGAGAAAGAATAATATAACTAGTGATTGAATCTCTACATAGGATCCAGGAACAAAAAAACAAGGCTTTGCGTGAGGGAGTTGCTGACATTTATTTTACCATATTTTTCAGCAAATAGAGAGAAAGAGAGGAACGGGAGGAAGGAGAGAGAGTGAGGTGTGTATTATTCGATTTCCATCCCAGTTGGCATGTGTTTCTGGAGCATATGTGCAAGAGGGGGTTAGGGGAACGGGACGTTTTAGCTAGGATAACAGCTTTTGTATCAAGAGAGCCTGGTCAGCACAAAAGGTTCTGGTACTGTCAGAGGTCATCGGACATGAACACACACACACTCACATTCGCGCATACACACAAGCACATATGCAAACCCTCTAATAAAAGTCAGCATCTGTTTTGTGAAAAGATATACAGGAACAGTCTGGGTTTCCTGCAGCTTGAATCTCTCCCAAGCCGTGCTGTGAACGCTGCGCTGTGAAACAAAACCCAGTCTCACACGTACAAACTCCCACACACAAATAAGTGCATTTATAAGAGCTTCAAGGTACAACCGTTTCAAACTGTTTGTACATAGCAAAGTAAACACATCCCCAGTGTAATTGTATCCTCGCCATGATGCCCGTTTTAGCATAAACTGAGGACATTTTCTTCAATGTTGTGCTTTTTAGTAGAACATGATCACAGTATGATGGACACACAACTTTAGTTATAGCTCTGTATCTCTGCCAAGTCTGAAGGAGCACTCGTGTGGTTATCATTATTAAATATTACATTACATTAAATTAGATCAATATTTAACTTTTGTGATGCTTGCGAGAGTTTGAATTGGACATAGAGACAGCAGAGAAATATTGTAATTAGGCAAGACTATTGTGTTTTAGCCCCTGAGATAGCCATACTGGGGCCAGGCTATTCTGTACTTGTTTAACGACATAACTTTTCTATTAGTTTTACTGTGTTCATTCATTCGTTCATTTCTAGTAACCACTTTATCCTGGTCAGGGTCAAGGTTGATCCAAAGCCTATCCCAGGAACACTGGGTGTAAAGGTGGGAGAATTAACCCTGAATGGGATGCCAGTCCACACATAGATGCAGTTTGAACAGGGAGAACCCAGAGGAATCCCTCACGGACATGGAGAGAACATGAGAAACAGTAAACGAACTAGGGATCGAACTAGGGATCCTAGAGCTGCCACCATGCAAGCAATCTGACTGTAGTTACTGAAGAAAACATTGTTATTATTCAATTATGCCTTAAGATGGATAACTGAATAATAAGACTTTAAGGGGTTAAATGGTTGTACTTTTATATTTATCAGTTTTGTGGGGGAAAAAAAACTGATAAAAAAAAAAAAAACAAGTCCATACAGGATTTCACAATGTTTTTTTGTGACTGTTGTGGCCAAAAACGTTTGATTTTGCCGCAGCTTTTTTTTCCAAATTTGTGGTGTTTTGTACTTTTTTGGGGAAAACTACTTGAACTTGCAAAATTGTAATTGTAATTGTCTTTCGCAGGGATGTTTGTTGATAAATGTGATTTTTTTTAGCTGTACTCATATACGACGCACGTGAATCAAAGAGGGCTTTGGCTGAATGCACGTTGTGATGACATCACATGACACTTCTTGGCCCAAATCTGCGGAAAATCCGGGGCAGTCTAGAAAAATTGCAAGCTCCTCTGAATTTTGCAGCATTTGCTTGACTTTGCATTCATTTCTGCAATCGCAAAATTGCTAAATCCTGCAGGGACTCTCAAACTTGTGCTTCAACAAAGCCTATCATATCATATCAAAATTATGCTTATGAATTTATTACAGCTTATGATATTATGATGAAATGTATCATCTTTAATACATGTTTATTAGTGTCTAACAAGCCAAAGGTGCTGCATCTGCCATCTTTCAGAAACCTTCATGGAGATCTCTTTTTTTTACAGTATCAAGGTATTCCCTGTGCTGGGAAGAGTATCCATTTTCCAATGCATTAGCGTAAACACTGTCTGTGTAGGTGTACACGATAACAGTATGTTGTTCAATATTGCAACATATCATACAATCAACTACTAGCACATGGTTATGAAAATTATTCTATTCACAATCCCTATAGTACGAATATGATTATGAAACTGATCAGTTGAATTATCTGATGAGGAAATACGAGAGATGCTCCCTCAGCAGAACCATTATTCCCGTGGTTACAATGAACATCTGGGCTGTCAAGCCAGATGTGTCTGATTGACAGGGTCATTCTGCTCGACCCTGTGCAGATGAAGCCAGGCTTTTGATGTTTGTGTGTGTGTGTGTGTGTGAGTGAGAGAGGGAGACAGAGGGAGACAGAGAGAGAGAGAAAAGTATGTTATATGCGCTATGTCAAACCAATGGTCTAACAATGATGGGGAGATATAAAAACATGTTTCATTCACGTGAGAATATTTTCTCATAATCGTCAAAATGATACCTTGCAAGAGACGAAAGGATTGCTTAAGTTTACTGAGGATAAGACAACGTTTAAATATAGTAGCAGTATTTAGCCACTGTAATACCTATAGATAGCCCCAGATAAAGTTTAATTCCATGTGTAGATCCAAATAGACTAATCATAGATCATAACATTAGTGTAGAGCCTAAGCATCACACTAAATAATACATGAAAATAATGTACCAAAACAGTTAAAAAAAATTGCTTGGTATTGTAATAGAAAATCCATTTCCCTTACTGTTTTATGTGTGTGTTTATGATATAGATAAGGGGTTGTCAACTGGTGGGCTGTAGTCCAGATGCAAAGCCAGAAAAGTATTTTTAGCAAAACAAGCAAAGTACTTGAGGAACATACTTGAAGAAAACACGAGTTAACCATTCACATGCATTTAGTAAGGGATAATTCACAGGTAGGTGTGCATTACACAATTGTAACGCACGATGGGTTGCCTCCACAGAGTGCATAAAAATTGTGTAACGCACACATAGGCGTGGATTATCCCGCTTAAACCATGGGCGCTTGTCAGCATTGACAAGTTAAAGCTGTCACTGATGTTTACGGTCCAAAATTTGACTGAAAGGATAAAAAATACCGGATCATTTTCATTAGTTATTTTATATACAGAATTCATCCTAGTCTAAATCATACACAGAGATAAAGTCGTGTGATAAGATTGCATTTATTTGAATGAATTATAATAAATAGTTATTAGAGAGGGAGCGAGAGAGAGAGAGAGAGAGAGAGAGAGAGAGAGAGAGAGAGAGAGAGAGAGAGATTATGTGTGTGAATTACCTGCGTCTGTGCCGAGTCTCTACTAATAATGAAGAGCTGTGAGTTTAACCACTGTATGCATCTGTAACTATATCTTACTATGGTTACAATTGTTTATAGGCAGTGCATTAATTTAGAACTGTGATTAAATTGACTGGAGCTACCTGTGCATTCAACAGTTTGAATGAACACGTTCCAGCCAATCAGAATCGAGTATTCAGACAGACCCCGGTATAATGTAAATTATATAAATGAAAGCAGTTCATTGAACTAGAGACTAGCTACAGTTTTAAATATATGACATCAGAAGGGGAGGGGGGATTTTTACAGATTTGCATTGATTTTTATTTTATATACAGTCTCTGGTCTGATTAGAGAGCAGGCATGTCATGACTTTTGTCGATGACAAAAATATAGTATTTAACGATGAATGGACAAAGTAGTATGCATTTATTCTGACTGTGTGAAATTAAAAACGGATATCCCATCTGTTCAGAGTCCAGGGCACTGATGTGAACTGAAGTACCACTTACAATCAAAACACTTCAAATTGACTTCTTTAAAGGCTTCTAACTAATTATTAATGGTTAAACATGAAAGGTAACTGTTGTCACCATTCAGTCATGTTAAGCACTCATTAAGATGCTAATAAGCAAGGATCTTTATGTTTTTATTGAATACACCTGGTCACATCCTTGTACTTTTATCTTGAGACACATTTCCCAGCCCCCCCACCCACCCCCCATTTTCACTCTCTCTGTCTCTCTCTCTCTCTCTCACTCAGTTTTTTTATTCATGCTTTCTGACACATATACACTCTTAGACGCAATACAATTCATATTTCATACAGATGCAAAATGGAGACGCATCAAAATAAGAAACACCATCAACCTATGGCATCAGTCTGTATATGTTCACAGCACACCCACACACACACACACACACACACACACACACCTCAGATGTGTATAGCGGTGATGAGGAGCAGGGTGTGCTTGGGAGGGATGTGGAGGGGATACTGATTGAGTTTGCTCAGCAGAGCTCAGGAGAGTGGAAGTGAAATATGTGGAAGGCAATATTGCAGAACACTGGGACACCTGGACACCAGCCAACTCGTCCAGCTAATGCCATCATCTGGGCAAGTTTATATGTGTGTGTGGAGGGAACGTATGTGTCTTTGTATGAACGAGAGGATGAGGGGGGCGAGGCAAACAAAGTGACACTGGAAGGAGTTTGGGAGTTTTGTGATGGATGGCATTGGTATAGAAAAGGCCTGACAGGACTGGAAAACAGTGAAAGTATGGGAATTTATATTTGTTTTACCGATGTTATATACATGTGAAACATTATGAGTGTGCTTGACTATGTGAGTGTGTGTACACCGGCATGTGTGTATGTGTTCTGCATCTGATATTTATAGTGGAGTCATTCAGAGTGAGCCAATTGCCACTCACATGCTGTACCTCCTGCTCCTACTTCATCACCAGTACCTTTTTGATCATGAGCACCATTCCTCTCCCATCTCTCTGCCTCTACCTCCATATATATTTCTGCTCCAACACCCATCAAGCAGCTTCAGTAAGGACAGTTTATGAAGCCATCGCTAGAATTGTTGTTAAGATCTTATTTTGAAAGATGTGAGAATACATGGATGGGAATGGAAGCATATTTAATAAAACAAAGCTCTACTTTACTTTTGCTGCATGTCAATCATGTTGTAGGTGTGTATCTGTGTGTGTGTGTGTGTGTGTGTGTGTGTGTGTTACAGTCATTGAGGGGCAGTGGAGAGACTCTCAACAGAGCTGCAGAGGAAATTACATCAGCAGGGAGGCCGGTTTGGGGCAACGTGCCAGGTTAATTTAATTGTGTGTGGGTTACATTGTCCCCAGACCCGTAGCCTAGGACCAGCACCTCTCAATGCGCAGAGTCCTGTGGCAACCCCGACGGCATACTGTTTGAGAGAGTGGTGTGCCACAGGTGTGTCTGCGGCTATTTGTCTTTGTGCATGGGTGGTTGGATATTCTGCTGTGCGTTTATGCAGATGTTTTATCTAATTCAAGCAAAGAAGCTATTCAACACTTGAACTGATGCCACAAACACAATAAGAGACCGCAATAAGAGAAAATTTCTCAAGAGGTGAATCCAGAGGTGTGATTAGGGTGGCACTGGCTACTCCATCATTTGTCAGTTAAAGTGTTTGTCTGCTTTCCTCAGTGCACCCTTTATCAAAACCAATATATGTTTTCCTGTATAGCCCCACTTTTCTGTTTCACATGGCAAATTCTACATGTGTGAATGGCCAATGCATGGTCATGCAGCTGCACTGCTAATGCCACACACAAGTACAATGTTTAAACATGACTTTACTTCATAACTGGTATCTCCTGTTTAAAACACATGATATGGTTTGGTTGAGAGTGCACATGTATAGTCGTGTCAATACGTATTTGGACAGTGACACAATTTTTGTAAATTTGCCTCTGTACACCACCACAATGGCTCTGAAATGAAGCAATCAAGATGTGATTGAAGTGTAGACTTTTAGCATTAATTCAAGGGGTTTAACAAAAATATTGCAGTAATTATTTAGGAATTACAGCCATTTGTTTCAGAGTCCCTCCATTTTCACAGGCTCAAACGTAATTGGACAATTGGCTGATAAGCAGTTTCACGGCCAGGTGTGGCCTGTTTCTTCATTATTTCATGACAAATGAAGGAGATAAAAGGTTTGGAGTTGATTCAAAGAGTTGAATTTGCATTTGGTAGCTGTTCATGGGAACTCTCAATATGGTGTCCAAAAAGGTGTTGATGCAAGTGAAGGAGGCCATCACTAAGCTGAAAAAAACAAAACAGACCTATCTATCAGAGAGATCGCAGAAACTTTAGGAGTTGCCAAATCAACAATTTTGTACATTCTTAAAAAGAAAGAATGCACTGGTGAGCTCAGCAACACCAAAATGCCTGGAAGACCACAGAAGACAACTAAATCGCAGAACCCCTTCACAACACCTAGCCAAGTTAAGAACACTCTGGAGGAGGTAGGCATATCAGTGACTACGTTTACATGGACAGCAGTAATCTAATTATTGACCTTATTCTGAATAAGACAATATTGTGATTAAGGTGTTTACCTGAGTTGCTTTTAGAATACTCCTTTAATGTCCCCGTTTTACATGTTATAGAACATAGTTCGATTAACGGTACACATCATTACGTCCCCACGCCGTCCGACGTTCCCTCCAGAATTTCATGTATCACCATACAGTTCATCTTCATTATGGTACCGTATATAGTTTTGGGTGTTTTATTTTTAATTTTTACGAACGCTTCAAGTGCAGTTAATTATTTGTCATGCTATACGTGCAAATATACGACTGCTTGAAGCCATGGGCTGCGTCCGAAACCACGTACTTACCTACTATATAATAACCGAGATACATGTATTTCACCTACTATATAGTAGGTAAGTACGCGGTTTCGGACGCAGCCGTGCTCTCTTGTTTGTTTAATAATGTGATTAAGGTGTTTACATGTCAATAATGCACTTTGATAATGCGACTAAAACAAGAGTATTTCACATGTTTTAATTCGATTTGTGTTTACTTCAAGTATGACTTTAATCGGATTAAGATAATAAAAAATTCCTGTTTATATGGTAGATTCTTAATCAGAGTATTGTCTTAATTGGGTTAATATTGGATTATTGTTGTCCATAAAAAAGTACTGATTGTCAAAGTCTATAATCAAAAGACACCTTCATGAATGTAAATACAGACGGTTTACCTCAAGATGCAAACCAATGGTAACACTCAAGAACAGAATGGCCAGATTAGACTTTTTTTTTTTTTTTTTTTTAAACCTCTTAAAAAAGCTTGACCAGTTCTGATGCAAGATAAACTTGTACCAGAATGATGGGAAGAGAAGAGTATGGAGAAGGAAAGGAAGGGCTCATGATACCACATCATCTGTCAAACATGGTGGAGGAAGTGTTATGGCATGGGCATGTATGGCTGCCAATGGAACTGGGTCACTGGTGTTTATTGATGATATGACTGCTGATAGAAGTAGCAGGATGAATTCTGAAGTGTATAGAGATATACTTTCTGCTCAGATTCAGTCAAATGCTGAAAAATTGATAGGACAGCGCTTCACAGTACAGATGGATAATGACCCAAAACATACCACGGAAGCAAAGAAATTGAATGCACAGGCATTCTTCTTATGTTCTTAAATGTCCGATGACCTCAACACAAATGAGCTTTTCACTTACTGAAGACCAAAACCGAAGCCAGAACGATCCACAAACAAGCTGCAACTGAACATGGCTGCAGTAAAGGCCTGGCAAAGCATCTCAAATGAGGAAACTCAACATTTGGTGATGTCCACGGGCTCCAGTTTTCATGCAAAGGACTTGCATCCAAATATTTAAAATAATCCTAATATTTATAATTATGTTAGTTTGTCTGATTACTTTTGAGCCTGTGAAAATGGAGGGACTGCAATTCCTAAACGGTTAAAGCAATATTTTTGTTAAAGCCCTTGAATTAATTCTGAAAGTCTACACTTCAAATACACATCTCGATTGCTTCATTTCAAATCTATTGTGGTGGTGTACAGAGGCAAATTTACAAAAATCCAAATGCTTATGGACCTGACAATAAGTTCATGCATGTAATTTCATGTGCTTGTTGACTGTACACCGGTACAAAAATCTGCCAGGAAAATTGCTTTCAAATGGCCCCCTACATAGGTCCATGATAATATTAATGAAACTGCATCAACTAGTATTAGGACACACAGCGACATGACCATACCAGTTTCCACATAAACACCAGGAATCAAATAGGCAATATGCCAAAGGCGTAACAAATTATTCAGCTCATTTTTATATACTTCAATAATTTCTTTGATAAAGCATTGACTGACTTGTAAGCAATTTCCCTGCTGATAAATAGAAATAGATTTTGCTCGTTTCAGAAAGCTAGGAGCACCAACGCTAACAAAAAAAAAGTATTTGTCTTTCGAATATACACCAAGTGCCTGCTGTATGCAGCATGTGTCCAAGAAGTGTAATATGTGTCCGTAAATGGTAAAAGGTCTGCACTTATATAGCGCTTTTATCCAAAACGCTTTTCACTGTGTCTCATTCACCCATTCACACACACCAGTGGTAGCAGAGCTGCCATGCAAAGTGCTAGCTTACCATCGGGAGCAATTTGGGGTTCAGTGTCTTGCCCAAAGACACTTCGGTATGTGGAGTCATGTGGGCCGGGAATCAAACCGCCAACCCTACTATTAGTGGACAACCGCTCTACCACCTGATCCACAGCCGCCCAACATACATACATAGTCTCCACACACAGGAGAAATGAACACTTCTTAGCAAAATGTCTTCCAAAATATTTCATACTTAGTTTACGTTTACATTTTACATTTATTCATTTAGCGGACGCTTTTATACGTTCTTCTTTTGTAAAAGGCATTTAAGAATGAAATCGTTGAAAATCGTTGAAATTGTTCTCATGGCCGGATCAGGAAGCTGTCGCAAGGTTGCGATGGACTTTAACAGGAAACATGGCAAGCACATCACACACGAAACTGTTGCCAAACTTATTAACAAATTCAAAAAGACTGGTGTTTACTATATCGTTTGTTTGCTGTATTATTTATTGCATAGTTTACAGTTGATTGTACTGTCTCTATTTATTTACTATGTACTTACTTTTGCAAGGTCTGTTACTGTTGTTTCTCTTCTTGTCTGCTGTTTTCCCATATTACATGTAACATTGTGATTTTGAGAGAAATATATTTCATTCCAGGCGCATGGTGGCTTAGTGGTTAGCACGTTCACCTCACACCTCCAGGGTCGGGGGTTCAATTCCTACCGTGGCCCTGTGCGTGCGGAGTTTGCATGTTCTCCCCGTGCTGCGGGGGTTCCCTACGGGTACTCCGGTTTCCTCCCCCAGTCCAAAGACATGCATGGTAGGTTGATTGGCATGTCCAAAGTGTCTGTAGTGTATGAATGGGTGTGTGAATGTGTGTGTGATTGTGTGCCCTGCGATGGATTGGCACCCTGTCCAGGGTGTACCCCGCCTTGTGTCCAATGCTCCCTGGGATAGGCTCCAGGTTCCCTTGTGACCCTGAAAAGGATAAAGCGGTATAGAAGATGGATGGATATTTCATTCCTATCATTACATCTGTCTGTGTTGAGATGAATGAAAATAACTCCTATTTGACTTGACTTGACATGATTAATCTTAGTTGTTCAGTGTCGCATCAAAGGACTGTTGCACTATATTCACCAGCTAGTCATCTCTTGCTAGCTATCATTTCCCTATAAGTAGATTAGTACATTTCCAGAGAGACAAAACAATGAGAAGAGGCAGATTTACAAAGAATACTTATCACTCCTTAGCCTTAGTTAGCTTGGGCACCTGCGTTCTCAATGCTGCTCTCCCCATCATCACAATCACCAGCAGCCGATTTGGAATTGAAACATTTTATCCTTTTTTTATCTTGCACTTTCTCTGCACTGCCTTTCCACTTTCTTTCCATTTTCTCCACATTCTACATGCGTCAAAAAACACAGGAAAATGATAGCTGAACCTATCTTAAGACTCCTAGTGGTGACCTGTTACATGGTGTGTGTGTGTGTGTCTGTGTGTGTCACCTGTTTGAGAGTGTGCGTGATAGACAAGGGAATACAAAAAATAATAATAATAATAATAATAATTGTGTTGTATTATAAATTATAATAATTTGATATTTCCTCAACTTCCTGACGGCTGATCCGCCCCAACTGTATGTCGAGTGTGGGTTCTATGTGTTGTGGTGTATTTATAAATTATGTGTGTGTGTGGGTGTGTATAAGTTGATTAAAGATGCCATGAGCTTCACTGCCCTCCAGTGTTGTTCTCATTTCTGTCTCTCTGTAATGTGTTCAAGAATACATTTCTGTTGAGTATCATTGTCACTGTTATAATGTCTGTCATCTTCATCAGGTTTTCTTTCTGCCATTCTTTTATCATTACAGATATTTTTTGTTCGTTGACTTTGGACCTTTTACACTGATCGTAAGGTCTAGAATCACAGAGTGAACTGCACAGTGAAAGGCAGAGTCAGAGCAAGGATTGTGCAAAGAACAAAATGCAAATGTCAACCATGAGAGAAATCCAAACGCAGGCGAGGACCAGCCATTGGGAAGATCGGGAATTTTGCCGATGGGCCGGTCTTGTGAGGGCCGATCTTTTTTTTCCAACAATGGGACTATATAGCCTATATGCAAATATACACATATTAGCTTAACACAAACAATACAAATAAACAGATTGTGTTTTTTTTTTAATGAATGATTCATTGATCAAGAAATATGTCAGGTCGAATTTGGCTGCTTTTTGTTGCCAGTCCGCCTCTGTCCAAATGTGAAGGACAAATGTAAAGGATTTGCAAGGGTTTTTTTTTTTTGGTTTTTTTAGTGTGAGACATCACACTCTTATGTAAGCTGACAAACGACAGGTATTGGTTTTTTTTTTTAGTGTCAGTAAATTGCAGCCGACAGACCTGTGAAGTTCAAAGAAGGAGAAAAAACACTAAATCACAAGACACTCCACTCTCAACATGGACAGTAATCCAGCAGTGCTCACACACAGAGATACTGAGGTTACACACACACACACACACACACACACACACACACACACACATACACACACACACACACACACATACACATGCACGCATACACATACACATGTGCACACACACACACACATTTGTATGACAATTCTTGTGATGACCTTCCATTGATATAATTATTAATACAGCTAGTCAGTAGTATGCTTGCACTTAAATCTAACACACACACACACACACACACACACACATACATACACTTATCCAATGCCTTAACATGTGGATGGAGCAGCATCAGTGGAGAGGAGTCCTTGGGAAATTCCACCAGGCACTGAGAACAAATGGTCCTGCATCCTAATGCTTTTTTAACACCTGTGGCCACTAGGAGCACAGTGAAGAAGGGAATAACAGGAAGTAATGATTGCTTCAGCATGTGTATTTGGCAGCAAAGATATTATGCTAATATAATGTTTAAGGCAAGATACTACAGGTGAACAGGGTCATTTTTTTAAATAATAGATGTATCTTTAAAACAATATATCAAACAGGCTTCGGCAGTTGATTGCTAATATTCTAATAATAAGTATTTTGGTATCAGAACTAAAATATATACATTTATTTATACAAATAAGGCTGTGTCTAATTAAATATGCATAAATGTCATAAATGACAGAACATTTTGTTGGATAATCATTTCCATTAATTCATCCATCCATCCATTTTCTGTACCGCTTATCCTACACAGGGTCACGGGGGAACCTGGTGCCTTTCTCAGGGAACTTGGGACACAAGGTGGAGGACACCATGGACTGGGTGCCAATCCACTGCAGGGCACAATCACACACACATTCACACACTACGGACAATTTGGAAATGCCAATCAGCCTACAACACATGTCTTTGGACTGGGGGAGGAAAACGGAGTACCATGAGGAAACCCCTGAAGCATTGATAGAACACGCAAACTCCGCGCACACAACCCTGGAGGTGCAAGGCAACTATGCCACAGTGCATCTCTCATGTATGGATGGGAGACTTTAATAAAAGGCTGAAAAAACCCAGTTTAAATTTAGGGAATATTCATTTCTCACATATCTGCCTGAGCATGGCATTGCATATGCAGAGCCATAGGAAGCTACCATGTTCATGGTGTATGCCCATCGCAAACCCTGGATGGAAAGGCCCATGAACTGCACCAGCTGTAAATGAACACACAATTAGTTCAGGACTGTTTTCCTCCCTGTCTCCGCTCAGTCTTGCACATTGTCAAACCTGATCTCATGAGAAATGTGTATGATTGCAAACAAGCATGGCGGGATCTTTTTGAGTTCATAAAAAACGAAGGTGTAAGAAGTTGCTCCAACACCAACCCCAAACCTAACCCTAAGCTTTACCCATCATATCCTTTCATACAACCTGAGTAAATTATATTGTATAGGTAAACAAGTAATCAGGTAGCATATGTACTGCATAGCAAATGATGCTATAGGAAATAAGGAGCAGTTGGTTTAAATAAAAGCTTGTGTGGTAGTTTGACAAAGATGGGTGCGAAAAGGATGGCCCAGGACTATACTGAACACCAGTTAAAAAAGTAAAAAAGATTACTGAACAAAAATATAAATATTAGTTTAAAGTGGAGAAAAATCAGTACCTTTTTTTCAACCTTCATGCAACAAATAGGAAGCTATCTACAGTTGAAATTCAGGTGTTCAAAAGAAAACAAAATAATTCAAAAGTGAACTGTTGTTTAGCCTTTTTTAAAATCATTACTAAAGTAAAAACTAAGAAATTGAAAGAACACTGATCAGTCCATACAGGAGTTTTTTTGTGCTCGTTGCGGCCTAATACGTTTGATTTTGCTGCGAGGTTTTTGACATTTTCTGCGAAAAATTACTTGCATTGGCGAATTTGTAATTGCACAAAATTGTTTTGTATGGTCTTTCACAGTGATGTTGGTAAATGAGACCTCATACTCATGTTTGACGCACATGAATCGAAGAGGACTTTGGTTGAATGCGCCTTGTGATGATGTCATATGATGCGTCTTGGCCCAAATCTGTGGTCATTTTGAAAAATTGAAAGCTCCTCAGAATACTACAGAGTTTGCTTGATTTTGCATTAATTTCTGCGATCACAAAATCCTGAAATTCTGGAGGGACTGGTGGGGTGGTAGAGAGTCTGAGTTCAGGTTTCTGTCTGTGTGGAGTTTTACATGTGCACATGTGAATTTCTCCCAAAAACATGCCACTAGCTGGATTGGCTATTCTAAATTGCCACTAAATGTGAATGTGTGTGTGCATGGTGGCCTTAAACCCACCCCAACCACATCCTCTTTTATCATAAACATTTCCTGAACCAAAGTATTCTCACCCAGATTTTTTATGGTTAGCAGCCTCTACAATGTGTTTTTTAGCAAGTTCTGCTCCTTGAACATGGCGACTAAAGCTGCTGTCACAACTTGGCTTAAGGGAGGGACAAAAAAGGGAGGAGACCACACGACTTAAACTTAATCATTTATTTAACAAAACAGAATTAGAATAAAAATGTAATGATACACATAAATCAGTAACATCAGTGGTGTATACTCTGCATGTATGAGTGAAAACCAATGTACACAATATAAAGAAATACTATACTCAATACTAACTAAACCACAACACATCAAACACCAAGAAAAGCACACACAAGTGAATGAGTCCACCAGCTTATATAGCTGATGACGTGAGCCCACCCAGGTGTTACACATTTGACTAATTAACTTCTACCAAACCCCACAGGTTTGGACCAGACAGCCTGAGAACCAGAAATCAGAGACTGAAGTGGTCTTTTCACAAATTTCACTTCAGCTAATAAAGTATATGAGCTGCCCTTAAGATGGAGATGGAGATGAGGGGGGCTGCCCATGAATACATGTAAAATAATTGCAAAATATTTTCTGTTGTTCTGGTAGACACTAAGAAACCCTAATGAATTTGATTTCACACTAAGAATGCTGCGGCATCCTGCAATACTGCATTCCAACCAGCATTGCGAACAATCGTGCAACAGCACTGCAGTATCAAAAATATGATCACATGATTTCAAACTAGAGAAATTCAATCATATGAATACCAAGAGGAAAAAAGCTCATAAACACGTCGTGAAAATGATTATTATAAAACAAAACATAATAATCCTAAATGTATTACGTTTGCACATAGAACACTTCCATGCTGACAAATCACGCACGAGTGTAGCTGATTTCAGCAGTTCTCTTGCAGTAAGATTCTCTCCTCCACTTCCTTTTATGTGAGTTTATGCTTGGGTGTAATTGATCTGGGTGACTTGAGCATGTAATTCAGTTTATTTCTGCATAATGCTGTTGCCTGATATTATATCAAGTATGACTGCTGACAAACATCATAAATCAGACGTTATGATTGTGTCCCCTGAAATGTCTTCTCAAAGACAAGAACGGTGTGTCAGTTGTTCATAAGAACTGCAACATCTACACAGCCGTGCTTCGGTGATAACATTTCTCCAAACAATAACTACAGGGTCACGCGTAAAAATGCAAGGCACAGAAAGCCTAGCTAGACATTCGGTTCGTTTTCCACAATCTGGCTTTTCAACTATCTAACAGAAGAACATCACCAGATATGTCAAAATAATATTTTTTTCTTAAGTCATAATTGCGAGATACTTTCTTGACTTAAAAATTCAGGGCTATTAAACTTTATTGGTGAATCTGATCTGCATCTATAGACACTCACTGGCCACCTTAATAGGAATGCCTGTATACTTATAATTCATGCAATTATCCAATCAGCATCCAATCAGCCAATCAGTGGCAGCAGCACACCTTAAAATGGGGGAGAAATGCGATCTCAGTGACTTTGACTGTGGCATGGTTGTTGGTGCTAGATAGTCTGGTTTGAGTATTTAAGAAACTACTGCTCCAGTGAAAAACATTCAGTGATGTAAAGTGGAACGTGATTGTGTTACAAAATATACAAAATATATATTACATGAGCACATGCATGACATCTCTTGCAGGAGTGAAACAGTGCTGTCTGCTTTTTAAATTTTAAATTCCTTCATCTTCAGTAAGCACTTTATCCTAGTCAGGGTTCTGGTGAATCTTGAGACTAATTGGGCATGAGACTGGAATACACCCTGGAAGCCAGTCCATCACAAGACACACATTCACACACTCATTCATGCCTAGTGGCAATTTAATGTAGTCAGTCAGCCTGCCTGCAGGTTTTTGGAGAACCCAGAGAAATCTCAAATGGACACGGAGGAGAACATGCACACAAACTCAGTAACCTGACCTCAGGATTGAAACAGGTATATGGAGCTGTGAGCCAGCAACATTACTTTCTGCACCACTGTGCCACCCTGCCTCAAGCCATGCTTTTAAGTAAGGGATAATCCACGTCTAGGTGTGCATAACACGATTTTAATGCACGACGTGGACTCAAAGAACAACCTGACACAAAGCGGAGTGCATTAAAATTAGAATGTAATTCACACCTAGCCGTGGATTATCCCATGATATTATACCTTGGTCACTTACCGGCATTGCCAAGTTAAAGCTGTCATTGATATTTGCAGTGCAAAATTTGACTGAAAGGATAAAAATAACGTATCATTTTGGTTGGATATTTTATATACGGGTCGTTAGATATAGAATTCTGCTCGCTCTAACGCAGCCGTGCTCTCTTGTTTGCTGCAAAACGGTTGAGCACTGCCGTGTGTGAATGTGTCCTGTCACAAAATGCGGTGAAAACTCTCACACGACGTTAATAGTGTGATTAAGGTGTTTACATGTCTGTAATACACGTCGATAATGCGACTAAAACAGGGAGTACTCCACCTGTCTTAATTCGATTTGTGTTTACTTCGAGTATGACTTTAATCGGATTAAGGTAATTAAAAATCGCTGTTTACATGGTAGTTGTTGTAATCGGGTTAATATTGGATTATTGTTGTCCATGTAAACATACTGACTGTTTCTGATTTTGTCTCTAGTTTGCTTATCTTGTTGTGTGATTGTTGTCACCTCTTATACCCTGTTTATGCATCACCTGACCTCATGCCTGTCTTTCAACCTTGACTATGACTACGTTTACATGGACAGCAGTAATCTAATTATTGACCTTATTCTGAATAAGACAATATTGTGACTAAGGTGTTTACATGAGTCGCTTTTAGAATACTCCTCACATGTTCGCGTTTTACATGTTATAGAACATAGTTCGATTAACAGCACACGTCATTACGTCACCACACCATGTCGTCCGACGTCCCTCCAGAATTTCACGTATCAACATACAGTTTGTCTTCATTATGGTACCGTATACAGTTTTGGGCGTTTTTACTTGATTTTTTTACGAACGCTTCAAGTGCGGTTAATTATTTGTCATGCTGTACGTGCTAACAGACAACTGCTTGAAGCCATGGGCTGCGTCCCAAACCGCGTACTTACTGTCTATATAGTACCCGAGATACATGTATTTCTCCTACTACAGGCCTATAGTAGTTGCCGGTACGCAGCTTGGGACACAGCCGTGCTCTCTTTTTTGCAGTAAAACGGTTGTTCACTGCTGTGTGTGATCGTGTCCTGTCACAAAATGCGGTGAAAACTCTCGCACGACGTTAATAATGTGATTAAGGTGTGTACATGTCTGTAATACACGTCGATAATGCGACTAAAACAGGAGTACTCCACATGTCTTAATTCGATTTGTGTTTACTTCGAGTATGACCTTAACTGGATTAAGGTAATTAAAAATTGCTGTTTACATGGTAGTTTCTTAATTAGAGTATCGTCTTAATCAGGTTAGTAGTGGATTATTGTTGTCCATGTAAACGCATTGACTGTCTAGTGTTTTTGGATCAGATAGAGTGATTGCCAGTATTTTTTAAAATAAAGCATTTTCCCCAACTGTCGCTGTCTCTCCTGCTTGACACCCAGGTATAAAACAAACAGAGGTGGGAAAATACTGAGAAATTCAACTTAATTGAAAAGTAGTGATAATGTGTCAAAGTCTTACTAAATTTAAATGGGAAGAAGCTAAAATGTACTGAAGTGAAAGTAAAGCTGAAAAAAAAAAAACATTTTTAATGTATAAAGGTATTTAAATATAAAAAGTAAATGTTTTTAACAGATGAAATTCCATTTCATGTTATATCATGGTTTCATGTGAAAAATATTGATAAAATATCTAAAACTGTTAACTTCAATTACTAAAACTTGTATTACTTCTCTAAAACATTTTGCCAGAAAACATCATTCAGTCTCTAAAGGTTTGCTGGTCATATTTTTGCTAATGGTTTGCTAATCCTGCACCATTTGCTAATGAATTAATCAGAAGTGGGAGCCCTGGTGGTTTAGTGGTTAGCACATTTGCCTTGCAGTTCCAGAGTTGAGGGTTTGAATCTCACTGTGTGTGCGGAGTCCAAAGTCCATGTCCAAAGACATGTGCTGTAGGCGGATTGGCATTTGTGTAGTTTGTGAGTATGTCTGCGATTGTGCCGTGCCGTGCCGTGATAGGTTGGCACCCTATCCAGGGTGTCCCCCACCTTGTGCCCAAAGTTCCCTGGGATAGAGAAAGATAATAAAATAAAATTTAAAAAACGTCATATCATGATGTCAATGTCATGACCCCTTCAAGAATTTCACAGCAAGAATTATACACTGTATAACTCTTGTAATATGACAAATAAAGAGCTTGAACTTTGTTTTTTGTTTGTCTTTCTTACTCTGATGGATGCTGAACTGAAATGATTGGATGCTAAACTGAGCCCATTCAATTGATATATAGCATATATATCTTCTTTTCATCTGCTGGATGAAAGAAGAACAGATCTTCGAGATTTATAATGTGTACTCTGAAGGTCTAAATAAAAAAAGTAAGGAGCTAAAAGTATTTTTTTTTTCTTGGAAATTAAGAAAGAGTACCAGTTTTCAATTTCAATAATACTCAAGTAAAGTATAAATACACCAAAATAATACTTAAGTATAGTAACAAAGTACAAATCACTCAGGTATTGTCCACCTCTGAAAACAAAAAACAAAATAATAGGAATACATTTCATCACTTTCAGCACTGTAATTAATCCGACAAAGCAAATTGGGACACAAACAGCCATTCATTCAATGCTGTCATCTATAAAATATGAGAAGTGTTTTTAGACCCAACAGTAATTGGCACATTATTGGTGCTAGTTCAAGGGTGCTCTAACACAATAGTCAGGTAGTCAGAGTTCACTACTGAGGATTAGAGAGCTGTCTCTTGCTTCACTGATGAAGATTTTGAAAAACATTGAGGTTTTTGTGATCATCAGGGCTTTCATTCAACCCATTGACCGACCTGTCCAGCTCTTCATTTATAATTAAAGGCCATTAACTTCTGCGGTTAAGTGCTTGTGGCTTAATTAGCCATCAGATGGCCTGAGCTCTTCACTAGCAACATCACAGATTTAATTGAGTCATCATTTGGCGGGCAGACAGAGGAACGATGATATAACACAGCATTAGATCACCTTCACAAAGAGAACTGATGCAGGAGACTGGTTCAGGTAGTAAATATAGCATGTCCTGACTTAGCCCATCATTGTTGTGTCTTTTCTCTGTGTGAATGTACGTGAGTTGGTGTGTGAGTGCATGTTATCTATTTTCTGATCAGATTTTCTCCTCACTGTGCACTACTTTTGGACCAGAAAGCATTCACATTACTTATAACTCCTCATTCATTTATTTTCTTCTTTCGCAAGTGATCTTCTGGTCTCCAGCATCTCTCGTCTCTATGCTTTCTCACTGTCATACTTTGTCCTTAATTAAAAGAATAATTAGTTTGGGTCGATGGTGGATGAGTGAATAAGTAAACATTCTCCTGTCATGTGTGTAAGCATGTGTGATGAACTGTGCTGGGTAACTTACTCAAAAAAAGTAAGTAAGTTACTCCACTACAGATTACTAGTTACTACTTGAAAATTGTAATCTGATTACATTACTGATTACTGCATGTAAAAAGTAATCAGGTTACTAATTACTTTACTTTCAAGTTACTTTCAAAACCTACCAAAACTACAAAAATACACTACAAAGTAAAACTCGTAGTTCTTTCAATAATTTTAGTGTGTGTCAATGTATGACATGATCAGAAAAAGTTGGATTTATAATAAAACTTGCCTCAGGTGTTGTAACTGTTTGTCAGACTACCACTACCAGATATAAAAACTTTCTATCTAGGCCAGTTTAGTGTCGCTGGCCAAGGGGAGGCACAACTAAACTATCATTGTCTGGGTTTAGCTACTACAGAGCCATGCAAAGTATCTTGCATTATCTTTCCTTATGCTCTGCTCATATCATGTTCATGTAAACTGGAACTCATATAGACATTTACACACCTTGTTTTCCTGCACAGCATCAGAGGATGTTACTGTTTCAGTTTCAACCCCTTTACTGGTTTAAAGAAAATCGCTGTATATCCATTTTCCCTCACATTGACTGTGTGAGCTAGCGTTTGGCAGAATTGAGAGACTGTCAGTCAATAAGACACGAGTATTTCCACGTATTTTCCTGTAAATCTCATTCCTCGTATGTCATTTTTTGATTTCCTTACGGCTGGCATTAATCGTTTTAAATTGTGTAAAACACAGGTCTCCATGTTTAGTATTTTAAAAGTCTGCCTGACACCTTATAGCAGCTTAAAATCATCCTGAAAGTGTTGACATGATGGGGGGAAAAAAATAACTTGTGGTTCCAGTAAAACTCAGACTTTTGCTCATATTTACCTTGCCGATATTTTTCCTGTGAATTGTGATAACAGCAGGGCGCACGGTAGCTTAGTGGTTAGCACATTCACCTCACACCTCCAGTGTCCGGGGTTTGAGTCCCGCCAGGGCCATGTGTGTGCGGAGTTTGCATGTTCTCCCCGTGCCGGAGGGGTTTCCTCCGGGTACTCTGGTTTCATCCCCCAGTCCAAAGACATGCATGGTAGGCTGATTGGCGTGTCTAAAGTGTCCGTAGTGTATGAATGAGTATGTGAGTGTGTATGTGATTGTGCCCTGCAATGGACTGGCACCCTGTCCAGGGTGTACCCTGCCTTGTGCCCGATGCTACCTGGGATAGGCTCCAGGTTACCCGTGACCCTGAAAAGGAGTAAGCGGTAGAAGGTGGATGGATGGATGTGATAACAGCACCTCTTCTCAGTGAGTTAAGGTATTACCAGAGCACAGAAATTTCAGAAACAGAGGAATCTATTATTTTGGAAGTGCTTTTAAGAATAGAGCAATGATCAGGACCACACTGGTGTAGCTCAGCTTTTGTATTATGGAAAGCAGGTGTATAGCAACAATTGGGCTATTTTTGGCCTTGATGTATCTCCACATCTGTCACTGCCCAAGCAGAACCACCAGTGTGTGTATCTCACTAGCAGGTGTGTGTGTGTGTGTGTGTGTGTGTGTGTGTGTGTGTGTGTGTGTGTGCCTTCTTTTCTGAGAAATGTGGAGGTGGTGATGACAGCTCTTTTTCCCCTATCATCTCTGTATGTAAGATTTTATATTGTCCTGCTTTTTCTGGTGTAGATCTGACAGTATTGCCCTGAAACATCAGATGTGTAAGATGGCAGCCTATGCAGGTTTGCATGTTTGTATCGTGTAATGCAATGCCACAATCTGTATTTGAATCTGTTTAGTGTGCCAAATATTCATATCTGTAGCTATATTCGTATTTAAACCCAAAGTGGGAGTGACCTAAACCTGAAGGATTTTTTAAATTAAATATTAACCCTACCACTATGCCCCTAAAATGAACCGTACCAATATGTAGAAATGCCAGCACCATTATGCACAGCCTGTAAATTCTAGCTCTGACAGTTTCTCAACCTCGGCTACGTTACCTGAGAGATGAACACGGGGTTGTTTGTAATCCTGCTCACACGATTATTATTTTCGTTTGTACTAGCTCATATGTTCCAATGAATTTAGCTGGTTCTATTTCCCTAAATATAAATAAACTAGCAGCCTAATGTAAACCACCATGACCCTGGCCAGGCAGTTACTAAGGATGAATGAATGAACACTTAATGCATCATACAGTGACTCACATTCAGGGATATGAATGAATGTGGCTTTTCTTCTTTCTTAGTCACACTTACTTCATATCTGACCACTCACCTTCATGAAAGTAAAAACCTTCTGCTCTCTGGGGTTCTAGTCCTGACACTCACCTCTAGTCTCAGCCAAAGTAAGGCCTCCTATTCAGTTCTGTATTTGTATCAGTTAAGAACACATTACCAGGTAGTTCCTATTATACCACAGCATGGCTGAATTCTCAGATCAGAAGGTTTGCGCTACTCATAACAGCTCTGATAGCAGTTCTGACTACAGCATAAATGATAGGTTTATAATTAATGTTATTGTTCAAATAGTAACAACTCATAAAGACATTTATGGAAGGAGTCTCAGGTGTCAGTGCTTTGTAACACTCAGCAGGTATCTTGACATGGGAAAGTCTTTATTTTGTGCTTTCTGGTTTCTCAGTCACATCTGATTTTGGTGGGGGGGGGTTCTTCGAGAGAGAGTATACAGGCGAATCTGGTGACATTTCGGGGCAGAGCCTGAGCCTCATTTGTTAGTTTATTTCATCCTAATATCATCGTAATATTTTGCTTTGCTAGCTTTGCCCTCAGCATGCTATTCTTGACCCCAAATTACTCACTTTCTCCCCTTCAAACCTTGCCCGTTTCTGACATCAGGCCAGTGTGAGAAGATGAGACAAGATCTGACAGGCAGAGCACAGAGGGAGCAGCCAAAACTACAAATGCTGACATTCTCAGATTGATTGATTGTGTCTATCTTAGCTCAAACACGAGGTGGCACTCACCGGAATAAACCTGCACACTGCTTGTCCTAATGTATGGCTCTGCCTCTCTGCACTTCACACACACAGTGATTATTGCATTACTGCCAGACTCCTCACCCTCTGTCAGAACTGGAATGACAACAGTGAGGAGCTTCACAAGGTCAGTGCAGAGCTCACAGGCTAACCAGATTAAAGAGAAATTACGAAGCAATGCATTTCACCATCACTGCCTAGGAAATGAGCTACGGAGAGTGATTGTTAAACCTTGGGGCAATGAGACTGTGTGTGTGTGTGTTTGTGTGTGTGTGTATGGGTGGGTGGGTGGGTGTATGTGGATGGGTGGGTGTTAGGTTTCTATAGTATTCAACGTGTTGAGTTTTGATTTTTATATATATATCCATTCATCCATTTTCTGTACCGCTTATCCTACAGAGAGTTTTGGGTAGCCTGGAGCACAAGGCGGGGGACACCCTGGATGGAGTGCCACCCCATCACAGGACACAATCACACACACACGCACACACACGCACGCACACACAAACACACTCATGCACACACTATAGACAATTTGGAAAACACCAATCAGCCTACAACTCATGCCTTTGGACTGGAGAAGAAAACCAGAGTACTCGGAGGAAACCCCTGAAGCACGGGGAGAACATGTAAGCTCCATGGGTGCAGGGCGGATCCCAGAGGTGCGAGGCAAATGTTCTAACCTCTAAGCCACATATATAAAATAATCTTCCTCCAATTTTGGACAACAAATTCTATAATGTTTTTGTCTGCTTGTGTGAGCAGCGTTCAAAGAAATGTGTCACACATTTTCAGAAAATTCTGGGAAGAACCGAAATTGCTTTCAGAACATTGCTTGTCAGATAATGTTTACATGTCAGTTCCTTGTCAGGGTTTTTGTTTGTTTATTGGTTTGTTTTTAAGCCAAAAACTGTGACAAAAATAAGCTATTTGTCACTCCCTCTCCACAGACCAGATGTGCTGCGGCATCCGAGCTGACACACTGGGTCGTGGATATATAGGAAGAAGTGAAACATACATGTCTACAATAATCAGCCAGATAAATGGGATCTCAGCAGGCAGCATCTATGAAAACGTTCAAATCAGACATGCCATGATGCCTTCCTGTCTCTGAATACAGCCTGAGTAGTCAGTAATAGGTTACGTCTCAGATACACCACTTTTTATGTAATGTTGCATCCTAGACTTCTTAGAACCTGTCGACTACATTACTGAATATTCTCATGTTCTCTGTTAGCTGGGACAATAACACATTTATCCCTCTGAGTTGGTGATTTAATGGAATGAATATAAGTGCTCGCGTAAGTAGCCTTCTTTGCTTTGCTGTGTAAGGAAATAATATAGTGCAACTCTTGTACCTTATCTTGGTGCCTTGCTTTGCCGGGTCGGATGCTTGCGCGGTCTCCATTCTCTTCCTCTGTTTTGTTATGTCTTACTCATCAGAGCAAAGAGCAGCACACAATCACAGACACATGCATACCTCATCTTTTTCAATGTTTTACATTCACTGTTTTTATTTTTTCACACAAACACAAGGTGAATGTGGAGTATGGCGAAGGCAGGTCTCTGTGAAGACTAGAAAATTTGGTCCTACACATGACCTTGTGGAGAATTTAAAATGATTTTCTTTGGATATTTCATCATGAGCTCAAAGTGTGGATGTCTGTTTAGTAAGCTGGTTGGTCAGAGAGATGATCATACACCTGGCTGATGGGTGAAAGGAGACAAGGCCACAATCTCCACTTTGTTTCCGCTATCCTAGGTGCTTATTGCTACGAAACGGGACTGGAGGCGGGTGCAGGTCACAGTCTTTATTAGACACAAAACTCAGGAATAAAGTAAACGCGGTCTTCACCGGGAAACGAGAACATTCGAGGCATGGAAAACAAACGCAACTACTGATCCAAACAATACTAACAAGGATCAACCAAAGACACGGTATAATACTGAGCGAAGTGCTCCGTCACCCAGGCATTTAAATAAAGAACATCATTAACTCAAAGCATGGACACCTGGGGCAAATTAAAGTCACTTAACACAAAATGCTCAATCGGGAAGCGAGCGAACAAAAACAATGTCACGTGACTCGTCAGGAGCCGAGCCAGTGCCCTCTGCTGGCCGTGGCGTAACACTTATGGTGGGAACAGGTATCATGTTGACCCCTGGTTCTCTAGCCCTGACGGAGCAAACTTCAATTTATGCACAAGCAAGGTAGCTTTGCATATTCAGCAGCCTTCCCTCTGTCCATATCCTCTCATATGCTCATCAAATAAGAGAGAGAGAAACAGTCACGTTCAAACACATATTAATACATGGAAATACACAAGTCATACATGCAGAGTATGATTATTATTTGTTTAACATGAATACAATATTTTGCCAGGTCAGTTACTTAATAAAGCATTATTTAGAGCTCCGTACCTTGGTCTTTGTACAGCTTTATCTGAATCTTTATCTGGTTGACTATAGCCACCATAGTCTTCACCGTTACCAACATAAAATACATTTTAATCACAAGGCACAAGAGAATGAATTAAACCTAAAACCTAAACTTAAGCATCACAAGCACTAATTTAATCAACTATCTTTTTTTTAATGGTATCAGTTAAAGGCTTCCCGTGTTTCTATATCTGTATAAATCATTGAAACCATTTGGTATTCCGAGTTTCATATTTATAATAAATATTATATATTTATATTAAAACTGCACTACATCCATCCTTTTTTTGCATTGCTTATCCTACACAGGGTCACAGGGAGCCTGGAGCCTATTCCATGGGGCTTCTGACATGAGGCAGGGGGCACCCTGGACAGGGTACCATCCCATCACAGGGCACAATTGCACACCCACCCTACAGACAATTTGGAGACACCAATCAGCCCACAATACATGTCTTTGGATTGGGGGAGGAAACCCCCAAAGTACAGGGAGAACATGCATACTCCAAGCAAACAGGGCAGGAATCGAACCCCCAACCCTGGAGGTGCGAGGCATTCATGTTAAATACTAAGCCACCATGCACACCCCTACAATGCACACCCCTACAAAGTACACCCCTACAAAGCACACCCCTACATTGCACATCCCTACAATGTACACCCCTACATTGCACACCCCTACAATGCACACCCTTACAATGCACACCCCCACAATGTACACCCCTACAATATACACCCCTATGATGTAGGGCTGTACTTTGTAGGGGTGTATTTTGTAGGGGTGTACATTGTAGGGGTGTGCAAAGTACACCCCTATAATGTACACCCCTACAAAGTAAACTCCTACAATGTATACCCCTACAAAGTACACCCCTACAAAGTACACCCCTACAGTGTATACCCCTACAATGCACACCCCTACAATCTGAGAGAACTCATAAATGTTCCTACCTAGAACCTTACAAATGAGTAGACACATTTTAGGGAGTTAAGAATCTATCCAAAGAAACATTAAAAAAAAAAAAAAAAAAAAAACACACACACACACACACGAAGCAAATCGTGGTGAGTTTATCTATATGTACAAATAAATAAATAAATAAATAAATAAATAAATAAAATAAGATATCTCTGAATATCATGCTGACACAGGTCAATGCTAGGTCATGATGTATATATATTTTAGACAAATTGCTGTCCTCTCTTAATAACCATCATCTGATAGTACTGTCTGCACATATCATTGCTTCTACTTGCTTACTTTGAATAAAAAGATTGTACGTTTGTATCAGTTTCATAAAACAATATGCATCTCAGACCCTACTCTATGTGTTAGTCTGCACTTTCATATGAATACATCCATTTTTTATGGATGCATTTACTTGCTTACAACCACTTGCAGATCATAAAAGCATAAATTACATACAATCAAGCATACACTGTAACAGCATGTATTCTGAAGGGATTATTTGATGCAATACGAGCAGATCTGCTGTCATATCTATAGCCTCACCTCATGTGGTTTTAATAAAACAAGTAATCTGAAGTTGTGTGACGTACCATAAATCACTCATTTTCTCAGTACCAATGACTCTGTGGGCTTTTTTCTGAGCTTTAGGTGCCTTTGCTTGGAGTGTGTGTGTGTGTGTGTGTGTGTGTGTGTGTGTGTGTGTGTGTGTGTGTGTGTGTGCGAATGTTCGTTCAGAGCACACTGGAGCAGCTGGCTTTGCCTTAGCTCTTATGAAAGCTTTATTGGATTCCACCGTCCCCGGAGGGAAAACGCTTTAAATGTCTCCACAATTATACCTCTAATAACAGCAGCATGCTCTCGGGCCAAGCCCGGGCTCGACAGAGATAAGGAACTGCAAGTTACTCATTCAATATGGGGGCTATTAATCTCTGTCACCTGCCTGTCAGGACGACTGGAGGAAAAACAGAGGCGTCTCTTGACCCACACACAGGGACCTGCCATCGTCAGTACTCTCAGTGAGAGTGCCAGTCTCCGTCAGAGCAGCAGGAAGTGTGTCTACAGACTGGAAAAGAGAGTTCTCCAGACCCCACTGGAGACCCACTTTAGACAGGCATAGTCAGAAAGAGACGAGACTTTAAATGGAGGAGATTATTAGTTGTTACAGTTTGTGTCTCTGGGCAATTTAGTTGTGTCTCACACTTGCAATTCAAACGTCACCTGTCTCCCGTCGCCTACGAGCAGTTCCTTAGACATGCTCTCCCAGCCAGGGTTAGAGGCTCTTAAAATGTAAATGGAGATAGCTCTATTAGTTTGATAATGTCCAACTTATCTAAAAGGAGTATCTTCTCTCACTCTTTTTGCTGTGCCTCCTCAGGCTCCTCTTTCCTGTGGTAGGCCCTTACTTCCCTCTTTGTGTTATATTTCTTTGAGGATCAAATACTCATCAGTACCCACTTTTTTTCTCTCTGACCTTCTTCCTCTTCTCCTGCTGCTCCCTTCTTTGTTTGATGAGAGGAGTCTGATTTGAAATGGCTCCATGCTGGGATAGCTCGCTCGAATGTCCAGGTCACGTAGACACCGAAAGGCATCTACAGAATGGGATGGGGGGGGGAGAGCTAACACATATAGAGAGATGGACAGAGAGGAGGAGGGAGGGAGAGAGTGGGCATGTAGCAGCATACCACCTACACTGGCACAAGTGTTAATAACCATGTAAATATACACTATGTAAAGATTGAGGAATGGACAGTTATATATTTATGCTGGTAAAGCATAGCAGAGGCTGATTGCAGATGTAGAAAAGAGTCAACCCCATAAAATCTCAGCTTATTATTCAAATCATCTCAAAGCATGTTATTCAGTAACTGTGATCAAATATTTAGTAGCTACAGAAAAAAATAATACGTAAGGTATGTAGTTATAAGAATGTGTAAAGTAATATGTTCAAAGTAAATTTGAAGAGTTAAAAAAAAAAAAAAAACACTTTCAGCTTCACTGAAAATGGGCACCTGGTCTTTATCCATATTTTCAAATGTTTGGTTTTGGTGAATCCATGCCCACAGGAGCACCAACAGTCAACGTCACTGAAATCACTTTTTTCACATCCTGATGTTTGATGTAAACATTTATGCACTGTGCTGCTGCTGCATGATTGGCCGATTGAATATTTGTAGGTGGATAAGCTGGTGTGCAGGTGTTCCTATTAAAGTGGCCAGTGCGTGTTTCTCTACACAGACATGTAGCCAAGACACTCCACCCATCCTCATAATCATCAACTGCATAACAGCCACTAGAGTGGACACTAATTCCACTGTAGACACTTTTTGAAAACTTTTTGAAAAATGTATGTAAAAGTAAAATGAAGGTAATATTATTTTTTTATGCCTAAAGAAGAGTAAAAACACACGGAAAAAAAAATAATCTTTTTTTCCTCAGGATTTCATAATTCATGCATGAAAGGGTTAAAGGCCAAATGTATAATACATACTCACAAATTACTCCCCCTACACACACACACATATACACACACACCTCTGCAGTAAAATTTAAAGTCCTGCCTTCAAGCGCTTCGATTTAAGTGCTGCTGTAAAAACAAGTGCCATACTCATTCTTCCACTTATCCCTCCAACACTCCCATTCCCCTGTCTACACCTTATAAATCTACCTGCTTCACACTTTCACTGTCTCTCCCTCCCTGTTCCTGATAAGCCCTCCTGTTCATTATTTTATCACATATTCACTCACTCTTGCATGTCATCGCCCTCCCCTCCCCTGCCCTGCCCAGCTTTGTCACTATGACTTCCCCAACTCTAAACGCACATCTCCTTCTATATTTTTCATATCTAGATCTGTTCCACGCTGTTCCTCGCCCTTGAATTTACTTTGCATTGTTTCTAGTTTTCCTCAAAGCAACATCCCCCCAATCCCTAACCACCACCCTATGGTACACTGCAAAGGGTGTTCTTTATCACTTTTGGCAGGACATGCTTAAATATATGGGAATTTATGCAAATTTATGGCTGAAAAATGAGCACTCACTTCCTTGCAAGGTATGGAAAAAAGCTGCGACTCATTACAATATTTTCCATTGGTTATGAATCTGCAGAATAATAAAGAATGATTTGTGATCTGAACAAAACTGTCCCTTTTTCCAAGCGATTATATAAAACAGACGATTTCAACTTGAGCCAGACTGTTGTGCAGCACTTGCACTGATTGAACTTTTATATTATGTTTCATAGTCCATATTTTTCCTCATATCTCTTCTATCACTTGCTCAGTCTGCAAATCTGGAATGTGGGTTTTTTCTTCATGTTTATCAAATGAAATACATACTGTATTTCTGAATAATACGCAGTAAACAGTAACAGATAGGTACAATGTACAACATATTTGATGGTTTAGTGAGTGCTATGTCAGCCCCTGAGGATCCCTGCTCAACCTCCCCCCTGCCAGGGAAGACTGATACAGCACTCCCTGATCCAGCAGGGGTCAGATGTCACAAAGTAGAAGTCACTTCAGAGCCTGTCCCCTGACATATAGATTGGCAGATGGTCTAGCATGGGTCACAGTAGGCAGTGCTGGCCAACACTGAGCAGACTGACGCACCACTGGGCTGCAGATAGTGTAGTCTTGCACAGTTTCTCCTTATTTACATGCTCAGAATGCACTTAGTTTATACATCTAGTGAGGCTGAGCAAAAAAAAAAAAAAAAGACCTCTCTCTTCAATTTGTCTTCTTATTCAGTCTGCTAGACTCATACCAAGACTAACCGCATGCTGTTCATTCAGATATTCACACCATGGGGCAATGTTAGACAGGGGATTGAAGCAGTTTGTCGTAAGTTTGACCTTAGTAAAGCAGAGCAAACATACTTCTAATCCATCCCTGCAGCTTCTCTCCATACCATTTAATATTTCCATGATTAAACTGTCTCTTTAATGTACTACTGCACATGGAAATTTCATTCAGTCAAGTTCAGCAACTGCTTTATCCTAGTCAGTGCAGAGGTGGATCTAGAACCTCTCGGGAACACTGGGTGTGAGGTAGGAATACACTCAGGGCAAGACAACAGTTGGTTGCAGGGCACTATTCACAAGTGCGCGCGCACACACACACACACACTCATTCACACCTAGGAGGAATTTAGAGGTCTTACAGCTCCACGGTCCTCAGTTTGATCCTGAGCACAGGTTACTGTCTGTGCGGAGTTTTGCATGTACTCCACATGCCCGTGTGCCTTTCCTCCAAGTCCTCTGGTTTCCTCCCACCTTCCCAAAACATGCTGGTAGGTATGCTGCAAGGTGCTTAACCATTTTTAAAAAACCTATGAGCAATAATAAATTGCTTGATATGTTGTTATTCCCTCAAAGAAGAAAGGCCCAAAACTACTAAAATGTCCTAACACGATCTCTATGTTTTGATTAAAAATGCCACAATCTATGAATATACTATACTGTATGTGAACTGCAAACACTCTAATAAATGGTATAATGCTATAAAACTAGCTTGAATTTGTCACAAATGTCAGCACAATGTGTCACAGCTTAGCACAAGTATCTACTATCTCAGTAGCTACACCTGCCAAAATATGGCATAACAATCAAAACTATTTCAGTACTGTCGTTAGCTTTGTTAGCTAGCTAGTAAAACAAATTAAATGGCAAATAAAATATCTGACAGGCTTGGGAATAGTTGTACCACTTTTGAAAACAGTGTGACGACTAACTCCCACTGATGAAGGACATTTCTAGCGTCTTTATTTTTCCGCATGCCAATAAGCAAGCTCTACACAGTATACACAGTGGAAAAGGAACATAAACAGGGGTGTGCCTGCTGACATCTTGATAAAAGGTCAGACAGGGTTAGTCAAGGTTACTAGCAGTGGAGTATAACCTCAAACACCCCCAGTCTTTAGATGAAATATCTATATTGATTCTCTGCCTTTATGAAACTGTCCATGAGATGTACGGAAGCAACTAGTCTGGCGCAAGCTTCAATCTTTAACCGTTCAAATGTGAAGAAAATTTTCAAGAGCCTTGAGGAGGTATTTGAGAAGCATAGCTTTGACAGTAGTGATATATGGAAAATGAAGAGACTTACACACGAGTAATAAACCGTTATCTGCTCATAAATATCATAAGGAAAATATTATGACCCTATGCATATACTGAATGAAGAACATGGTTTGTACTTTGTTCATTCATTCACCTTTTGTGTCAGACCTTTAAAGCACAAGGTTTATTCACTAAGCCAGTAAATGTATTTGTCTATCGTATCGGAGAGATGAAGCAAATTGGCTTTCATTGATAACAAAAGGATTACCAAATGCGTCAATATAGGGAAGCCAAGGGAGCAATTCAGCATGCGCTAAACACTTCTACACATGGTTTAATATTTGATGCATTGGGAGAGAAATGGGTTGTGATATTTAATAGTTACACACACACACACACACACACACACACACAGACTAGCAGTCACGTTGTTCTTTCATTTCAGTTTTTCTAATGCACATTGCATAGTGTGGACTCAATTTCTGCTTCTTTCCTCTTATTGTTACAACTTACCCCAGTATTGGGATTTAACAGTGGAAAACCTTGTATTTTATGTCAGTTTGTGAAGATGTTTAAATGACTGCTAATTGTAGTAAATGTGGGACCTTTGTCTATGAATTTAAGAGATCAAACACAACCAATCTTAGAGTTACAGGTGCTGAGACAAAAATCATCTTCGGTCTCCCCTACAATAATAGTAACGGTAATTCACTGCAACCATTACTATAACTACTATACATTCTGTACTTTTTTTGAAAATAAACAGTAGTTTAGAGGCAACTGCTCTCAAAAACGCAATGTGATTTACGGTACATTGCATTTTACATTATATTAATGTGAAATTTACAGTTAAAAATCCATTTTTAGAAACAACAGTTACTATATTTTTTATTTAATTTACATTGATGTACATACATCTTATCCTCCCAGAAGAAACATTTCTTAATGGAAATGCTCACTTGGGTTTTATTCAGGTGTCAAATTTTCAAAGTTGTTTCTCCTAAAATCCCTTAGGATAAATACACTGAGAAAAAGAAGAGACTAGAGGAGACAAGAGAGAGAGAGAGAAAGAGAGAAAGGTCACACTTGGCATCATCAGGATTTGAGCAGGCAATCTTCTCATTACAAGGAAATGTTTTACCTTTGCACCTGAGAAGTTGTTAATTGATTTAAAAAACAAAAAACAAAAACAAAGCGTTTTCTGTTTTTCACAGGTTAGTTTATTGAGCGAAGTTACTTTTCAAGTGTTGTCCAAAGAAAAATGAAGCTGTACAATATTTGAGGTATTATATATATATATATATATATATATATATATATATATATATATATATATATATACAAACACACACACACACACACACACACACACACAGTGCCCTTCACTAATATTGGCACCCTTGGTAAATATGAGCAAAGAAGGCTGTGAAACGTTGTCTTTATTGTTTAATCTTTTGATATTTTGTTAAGAAAATTCACAAAAATAGTCTGCTCTCATGGATATCAAACAATTGCAAACAAAACACAAGTTTACCCCAAAAAAATCTTTGTTAAATATGTGTGCAAAGTTACTAGCACCCCTATGAATTCATATGAGAAAAATATATTGGAAGTATATTCCCATTGATATTTAAAAATTTTCAGTACACCTGGGTGACTACGTACAAGAAATTGTTCAACCATGACTTCCTGTTTCACAGTGGTATAAATATGAGGTAACGCAGGCCAAAATCCCTTAGTCATTCATAGCAATAGGTAAGACCAAGGAATATAGCTATGGTGTGCGGCAAAAAAAAGGGATGTGGCTATAAGAAAATAGCACAAGCATCGAAAATGCCCATTTCCACCATCAGGGCCATAATTAAGAAGTTCCAGTCAACTGGAAATGTGATGAATCAACCTGGAAGAGGTTGATTTGGTTTGAGTGACCAAAAACTCTCCAAACATCACAGCTAGAGAATTGCAGAAGTTAGTTGTGTCTTGGGGTCAGAAAGTCTCCAAAACTACAATCCCAAATCACCGACATCACCACAAGTTGTTCGGAAGAGTTTCAAGAAAAAAGCCTCTACTCTCATCCAAAACAAACTCAAGCATCTTCAGTTTGCCAGACACTACTGGAACTTCAAATGGGGTTGGGTTCTATGGTCAGATGAAACTAAAATAGAGCTTTTTGGCAATAAACACCAGAGGTGGTTTTGGCACACACAGAGAGGTAGCCATATGGAAAAGTACCTCATGCCCACGGTTAAATATGGAGGTGGCTCAGTGGCTAAAGGCTCTGCGTTACTGATCAGAAGGTCAGGAGTTCAAGCCCCAGAACTGCCGCTAGCACTGTTGGGCCCTTGGGCAAGGCCCTTAACTGCTCAGCTGTATAAATGAGATAAATGTAAGTCACTCTGGATAAGGGCCTTTGCCAAATGCCATAAATCCAAATATACAGTACATTTGTATGCCTGTAAATAAGTACTTTAAGTTAGTATATGTACTTGTTATATCATTAACTTGGTAGATATAAGAACAGTTGAAATCTCAAACTCAAGAGGAGACAGAGGTTACTGTTTGTTTGTTTTTTTTTGCCTCAGCAGCTGTGAGACAGGAGAAATAAGGAGAAATAATTGCTCTCTAGAAAAATGCTATCTAGGATAAACATGAGATAATAAGAAAATCTCCTTTTTCCATATGAGTTTTGACTTTCATATGAGCTTATATTTGTTATATGAGCTTGTCCCAACCCTTTTCATAATGTTAAATTTTAAACAGAGAAAACAACGGGGGGGGGGACAGGACAGCTAGTCACGTTTTACCTCAATTAATCATAATGATCATTTCACCATAATCATTTCTGACACTTGGAACCTGAATCTGAAAACAGGACCCAGTTAACACACACACACACATCGAACCTACTGTACATCAGAACAACGTGCACAAATTAAGTCTCCATGACAGCACATGCAGCTTGTTATGTACTTGGGAAGACCTCAGCATAAAGTCGTTTTTGATTACTGTTATTGCATGTTCTTAATATCTCACTCTTTCGAGCTTTCAGTCAGCTGCTGATTGCAGGCAGTCGTGTGTTACACTGCTAACTGATGCCACAAAAACATAGGTTATGTCAACCAGTCACAGAAGGAAAAGTTATGTTAAGGGAACTTCGGCTGAATGTGTTTATAACATGGAGTGTGGAGAATAAATAAATCATCAGGACGGGGTGCTGTCTTACAACACTGACAGCTTTAAGTCAAACATTATACTCAAGAATGGTTGATAGTAACAGATGAAATTTCTTTTTTAGAACTAGAAGCTGAAACTCAGTAGTGAGCAGACACACTGATAATAATGCACCTATTAGCTAACTAGCTAAGTCAAGTCAGATTACGATGAAGATCCTTTAACGATAGACTGCAAAAAAACACAACTATGTTCTGCTTACATCATCAATCAGTGTGATATGGGTTCATGAAGATAATGAGGTAGAATACACAGATACATTTTTCAAAGGAAGTTTGTTGTTTTGCCATTCCCACTATGTATTTGTAGTTGTCTCATCAAATTCTTTTTTTTTTTTTTTTTTTTTGCATAATTATATGCTCTTGTCTCTGGGTGGCTTTAAAGTTGCAATGGTTGCTTTTTCCCCCTTGGTATTAATACAAATATGCTGGAAAATAAGTAGAATGTAATTTTTTTTTAAAAAATAAATAAATAATGGTTTAAGCCATGCCCCCAGGAGTAAAGTATTACATGTCTGAGAAAACTCTGTTGGAAAATTTCTTTATGGTCCAGATTGCATGTTTGTGTTTACATGACCATCTTGTCAGTCATTTTATAGACACTCCCTCACACCCCTTTACGCCTCTGCTAACATGCTAATTCCACAGCCTAGCGCTCATAGGAGCTTATTACGAAGAATTATGAACATTCACATGAATCACTATGAGCTGGATTTTGCATGTTTACAGTGTTATAGAATGCGCTTGAAAGTGATGTCATGACAGTCCTTGCTAATACTAACTGAGTTTGCAAACTGTAGTCAGTCCATACAGGATTTTGCAGAGTTTTTCTGTGATGCTGAGTTTTTGTGCTTTTTTGGTGAAAACTACTTGAATTGGCTTAAGCCGGGTTCACACTGTACGATTTTGTCCACGATTTGGTCGTCTGAGACAAATTTTGAGAATCTTAAAAGATTCCTATAATGCTAGGCCAAAATCTGTAGTCTTTGATCACTAGTTCGACACATTCCCTGACAGCCAACAAATGGCCGTTGCGATCCAAATTTTCCACTGATTAAATTCTGTCAGTGTCAGAAGATTTGAGGCACAGTCCTGTAGTGTGGCTTCTCCTACTCCACACAAGTCTTCTTGCGTGCGTCCGTTTTTCGCGTCTTGACTGTCGTACAGTCCGACATTAAAGATTGCTGAGATCCTACAGTGTGACACGGCTTAGAGGGGGGAATCATGTGCGTACAGTCTAACAAGCAAAGGACTATTCAAAATCACACAGTGTGCACCCAGCTGTAATTGCAGTTACACGAAATTGTTTTGCACGGTCTTTTGCAGTGATGTTTGTTGATAAATGAGACCTTTTAGCTGTACTCATGTTCGACACACGTGAATTGAAGAGGGCTTTGGCTGAATGCACATTCTGATGATGTCACATGATGCATCTTGGCCCAAAATCTGTAGAAAATCTTTGGTAATTTTAAAAAATTGCAAGCTCCTCCAAATATTGCATAGTTTGATTGATTCTGCGTTAATTTCTGAGATCGCAAAATTGCAAAATCCAATTTTCCAATCTAGTTGAACCACCGTTTTGTTTTCATGGATGGTAAAAGAGGGTGGGCTCAAAGAGTTTTAAAAAAATCAGTCTAATCTCATTCAGCTCCACCTACTTTACCAACAGAAACCTCATCTTGGCAGAAATCTTTCCTAATGCACCTTTAAGGTGGCTCTGAGCTGTTAATAAAAATAAAAAAAAAAGTCTGATACTTCCAGAACTTTGTCGCTGACTGTCTTTGGTTGCAATGACACTAAATCAGCTGCTATTATGCTCATAACATTATGCATTCATGACCAAAGAAATCTTTTACAATGTGTGATTTTTGCTGCAACAGCTAAATCGTGCAGATATTTTACAGTGTAAGGTCAGGATGACAGTGTTACCCTGTGAGGGGGGTAGACCGGTGACGAAGTACAAGGCGATGTGTAACCAGGGGTGGCTGGGAACAGGCAGGGGTTGAAGTAGGCCAGCAGGCAGGCAGTGAGAGGCCTTACTTCAGACACATGGTGCAGGCAGAATATATGGGGAATGTATGGGCCAATTTGGGGAGGACGCAGTTGAGTTGATGAGTGAGGAGCCCAATCTGGTTCATCAGTGCACAGAGCTGTTGCTCATGCTGGCCAATGAGGGCACCATGGTGGGACAGGTCTGGACATTGGGGAGCTGGTTCTTCTGGGTCCATGATGGCCAGATTGCACTGTTATGAACATATGGACAAGGGGACCCAAACGCAGAGCAGAGAGGAGTGTGGTAATTTGTAGTCGAGGTCAGGATTCGAACTTGGGTTGGCGGCATGAGAGCTGAGTGTAGAACTGCTGAGTTACGAGTAAGGGGTGAGCACACAGGAAGCGTGAGCAGTGAACCTGGAACATGAGGAGAAAAATAAACGAGAAAAAGACACTAAACAACAACATGGAAATTAAACGTGAGGAAAGCAGGAAGTGTAACCCGCTGAGGCCAGAACAATCTGGTGACGAGTGTCTGAAGAACTGGGGTTTATATACGCTACTGATGAGGTGAGTTGATGAGGAACAGGTGTGTTTAATGATTCAATCAATCGAGGCTCGAGTGGAGTGCTATGCCCAGACACACACACACACGCGCGCACACACACACACACACACACCCACACACACACACACACACACACACCCACACACACACACACACACACACACACACACACACACACAAACAAACAGGAGCAAGATCGAAAGAAAACACAGGAAACACAAGGAAAGGGAAAAACAGGGAAACACAGGGAAATACATGGGAGCTCTGGCCCGGACCATGACAGAAAAGCTTGCTTTAGAGAAACAGAATGAGAAACTTGGCACCTTAGCTAGGAAAATTTGAGTTAATTTGAAAGAAGAGTCAAAGAATCTAGCTAGCTAACTTAAATGTTAAATGATTTGGAAGTTCACTTCTGAAGTAAAAAGCGATCTAGTTAATCAAGTTTCAACACTTACTGACTGCTTAACTCCTTCTAACTAATGGAAATAAAATATTATGTGGATATAACATCTTTGCCACAGCTATCAAAAACAAAATTATCTTGCTTTGCTAATTTGCCAACGAAGTTAGCATAAAGCCTAGCAAAAAACCATGTACAACCCCAATTCCAAAAAAGTTGGGACGCTGTGTAAAATGTAAATAAAAACGAATTGCAATGATTTTCAAATCTCATAAACCCATATGTTATTCAAAATAGAACAGAGAAAACATATCACATGTTTAAACTGAGGAAATGTACCATTTTAAGGAAAAAATAAGGTAATTTTTTATTAAATTTCATGGCCGAAACACGCCTCAACAAAAGGCTGGAAAAGTAAGTGTTACTAAAAAGAAACAGCTGGGGAACATTTGGCAACTAATTAGGTTAATTGGCAACATGTAACATGATTGGGTAGTCAGTAACATGATTGGGTATAAAAAAAAGTATCTTAGAGAGGCAAAGTCTCTCAGAAGTAAAGATGGGATGGAATCTGGATGGAAGCATATGTTGCTCTAAAACCTGTATATACTGTACCGTTCAGCATTGATGGCCTTTCCAGATGTGCACGCTACCCACTCCATAGGCACTAATGCACCCCATACCATCAGAGATGCAGGCTTTTGAACTTAGTGCTGATAAAAAGCCGAATGGTCCCTCTCCTCTTTAGTCCTCTTTAGTTTAGCGGCGTCCATGGTTTCCAAAAAGAATTTCAAAAGTTTCAACTAAAGTTTCTTATCAGAACTAAATAAAATGCTGAACAAGAGGCTTCCAGAAGCAAAAACTCTAGCGGTCACTACGGCTATGTCTACATTAATCCGGATAGATCTGAAAACTGCATTTTTGTTTTAAAACTCTCTCCTTCTACACTGGCGTTTACATATGTTTTCCAAAAATTACTCGTCCACAATGCTTGCGTAAAAAATGTAAGACGCTTTAGCATGTGTCACTTCCGTCAGGCATTTTTAAAAAAATGCAATCTGAAGGTTGTTTAAAGTGACATTAATCTTGAACAACACTATGCATTGCAGGCACAACAACTGCAGTTCAACACTTTCCACCGTCTTGTTTGTTTTGAGTTGAATGGGTCACATGACTAGAAATACGTCATTGGTTTTTTTTTTTAAATATCATCACGTTCTCAGTCCACACTACAACGTGAAAATGGCCTTTTGAAATGTTTTCATTTGGGAGAGCGTTTCCGAAAATCTTCATCTTTGCTGGACAACAACGCCGTCTCAGTGTGGATGGAAGGCCAAAACATAAAGAAAAAGATGCGTTTTCAAATTTGCTAATGTAAATGTAGGGTCATTGTTCATCAGAACACCTTTATTTACCCACATGTGATTACATTTCCAGCATGTATTGTAGAATTTTGTCCTCTAGGGGACTTAAAATGGAGACAGAACAGGCATTTCTTGTGAGAAAGCCGTAAGAGAAAATTTAGCTTTGTCGGCACGCCGCATGATGGAATGGTGAGTAACTTCACAGGCATGGCTGTTTGGATATAAGCAGTCTCAGTGCTTAATGAGCATGTGCATTCCAACCTTCTCCACACCTGTCATTAAAGTACACACAGAGTAGGGATACTGCATAGAAATGGAGAAATAACAGGCAATTTAGTGATGTGCGAAGAGGAAGAGGGAATGTGAAGGAGGCCGGGGTCATCCCACCTTGTGTTTTTAAGGGGATCCTTCCCCACCGTCCCTTCTGAGCTTCAGGCAGATAATGAGGCAGTAGCAGCATAATGGGCCTAAAATAGTGAGACGTAACTTTTTTTTTTTTAAAAAGGGACAGTGGAGGGCTACGTGTCTTACCTCTTCCTTTTTTTAGTCTGTCCTTTTATGCACATCATGATGCTCAGACACTGCTGAAGTTCACAATAAAAAATGGTGCACACTGGAATCTGAAACATCCTAATATCCAAATTAAATAACACTGAGACCTTGGTGGATGATTATAAAATATGTGTCGCCCAAAAAGTAATAACTGACTAATCCAAATAAGCCAACTAATCCGTCTAAGATCTACAATCTCTTGTCCAGAGCATCAGAAAGTTTTTGAAATATGTTCATCACAGAAATACCTGAAAACCCAGTTATTTTTTCTCTAGACTATAAAAACACCACAAAAAAAAAAATCTTCCGCTGTGTCATTTGTTCACAGGTTCCAAAGTGATGAAACTGATAATGAACGTGTTGCGCAGGTGGGAACAGTGTGATTTCATGGCTCTGAAAAAGTCAAAACCTTTCCTAATTACGGGCATTCAGAACCAGTGTTGGGTAAGATTACTAATTACTACTTTTAAATGGTAATTTGATTACATTACTGATTACTGCATGTAAAAAGTAATCCGATTACTAATTACTTTACTTTTAAGTTACTTTCAAAACCTACAAAAATACACTACAAAGAGAAACTCGTAGCTCTTTCAGTAATTTTAGTGTGCGTCAATGTGTGATATGATCAGAAAAAGTTGGATTTATAATAAAACTTGCCTCAGGTGTTGTAACTGTATGTCAGACTACCAGACCAATAAAATATAAAACCTTTCTATCTAGGTTAGTTTAGTGTCACTGGCCAAGGGGAGGCACAACTAAACTATCATTGTCTGGGTTTAGCTACTACAGAGCCATGCAAAGTATCTTGCATTATCTTTCCTTATGCTCTGCTCATATCATGTTCATGTAAACTGGAACTCATATAGACATTTACACACCTTGTTTTCCTGCACAGCATCAGAGGATGTTACTGTTTCAGTTTCAACCCCTTTACTGGTTTAAAGAAAATCGCTGTATATCCATTTTCCCTCACGTTGACCGTGTGAGCTAGCGTTTGGCAGAATTGAGAGACTGTCAGCCAATAAGACACGAGTATTTCCACGTATTTTCCTGTAAACCCCGTCTGATTGATCTGTTCACTGAAGATATAAGATTACAACACCACTGTCTTCTTTTACTGACATTCAGTTACGTAGTGACAAACCGCTCCAAGTGGAGAATTATTTGGGGCTAAGTAAAAAATCTTCGGGGCTACAGCACCCAATGCACAGGCCAGGTTACACCTCTGGCAGCCGCGCAAAACGTGATTTATTTTAAAAATGCATTCTATTTAATACTGTTTTCTTAACAATAAATTTGTAATGCAAGTAACGTAATTTTACTGACATCAGTAACTAAGCAAATTACATACATTTAAAATGTAATGCGTTACATTACTGCATTATCAGAAAAAGTCATTAGATTACAGTAACGAGTTACTCTGTAACCCAACTATGTTCAGAACTCACATTGTACATTTTGGCATTTTTGTAATTATTCCTCATCAGTTTTTGCTTCTTATAAGCAGGGTACCTGCAAGAATGACAGAAAGAGACAATAAACAGGCTTTTTGTGTATATGTATGTGTGTGTGTGTGTGTGTGTGTGTGTGTGTGTGTGTACATGTGTTTATGCATTAGCAGCTGAAGGTATACAGCAAAGAGGAGGAGGAGGAGGGATGGCTGGGTATTATTTTGAGTTGGATGACTTGGTGGCTGGCAGGGGCAGGAGATAGAAAGGGAAACACTGTAATTACTCTCAATGTGGATGGGAGCCAGCTGGGGACCCCTTCAACAGCACAGGCTAATTTATGGCAGTGCATGTCTCTCTCAGGCTCCTCACTGCTCCTCTTATCCCTGTTTGTCTACTAGTTTCCAGGATTCTCACTGTACGCAACACATACTCATTTCCTGCTGTAATGCTTTCAGACAAAGTCATTTGCAATGTTCTGGAATATGTTAATAGAACAGATGATAAAGGAAGACTTACTACCTGAGTTCACACTTCACAGGCTTTCTTTACACGGAGGTGACACATGTGACGCTACACACACTTTTAGATCAGAGAACAGCTGGTTTTTCACATTTCCTTTCACCATCGACTCCTCTTCCAGCTTAAACCGTAATGTGATCACTCCTAAACCTAAACATGCAATCACATAATCTCTAATAAACAGGTCTCACAGGACCGCTGGATGCATCACTGGATCCGTCTCCTTGTTACCTCACTAAACCAAGCCAAACAGCAGCTTTTACATGAAGGTTTGGTGTCACTGTCTTTCTCACATGTGTCCCAAGGGGATGAGAGGTGAGCCCTCCTCTTTCATTGTCTACCTCTTCTTGTCTTTCCTTCCTTCTCTTCATCTCTGACATACAACTGCTAAATTGGTCAGCATCAGACATTTGACGCCCCTGATGGAAAATCACACCCAATAATAGCTTGACCCCCACAGCTTCTTCAAACCAGAGTTGCTATTTCTATTTGGCTTCTTTTGAACACTTGGAGGGAGAAAATATACTGAGTGCTGAGAACAAAATGGAATTTTTTTTTATCTAATATACAGGTGCAAAAATTAGAATATTGTGGAAAAGTTATTTTTTTTCTGTAATTTAATTCAAAAAGTGGAACTTTCATATATTCTAGATTCATTACACATAAATGAACTATTTCAAGCCTTTTTTGTTTTAATCTTGATGATTATGGCTTACAGCTCATGGAAATCAAAAATCTAGTATCTCAAAATATTAATATAAAGAATTTATAATACAGAAATGTCAACCTTCTGAAAAGTATGTTAATTTATGCACTCAATACTTGGTTGGGGCTCCCCAAGTTACTGCATCAATGCGGCGTGGCATGGAGGCAATCAGCCTGTGGCACTGCTGAGGTGTTATGGAAGCCCAGGTTGCTTTGATAGTGGCCTTCATCCCGTCTGTATTGTTGAGTCTGGTGTCTCTCATAGATTCTCTATGGGGTCCAGGTCAGACGAGTTGGTTGGCCAATCAAGCACAGTAACACCATGGTCAGCAAACCAGTTACTAGTAGTTTTGGCACTGTGGGCAGGTGCCAAGTCCTGCTGGAAAGGAAATCGGCATCTCCATAAAGCTTGTCAGCAGATGGGAGCATGAAGTGCTCTAAAATTTCTTGGTAGACACTGCATTGACTCTCAACTTGAGAAAACACAGTGAACCAAAACCAGCAGATGACATGGCACCCCAAATCATCAGTGACTGTGGAAACTTCACACTGGACTTCAAGCAACTTGGATTCTGTACCTCTCCACTCTTCCTCCAGACTCTGGGACCTTGATTTCCAAATGAAATGCAAAATTTACTTTCATCTGAAAAGAGGACTTTGGACCAATGAGCAACAGTGTTTTTAGTAAAGTGGTGTTTTGAGTTAATTAGCTGATTAGAGCTCTTCTCAGGTCGACATTACTGTATTATAAATTCTTTATTCTAATATTTTTGAGATACTGGATTTTTCCAGTATCTCATTTCCATGAGCTGTAAACTATAGACATCAAGATTAAAGGAGACCTATTTTAAGTCTTTTTACAAGATGTAATATAAGTCTCAGGTGTCCCCAGAATGTGTCTGTGAAGTTTCAGCTCAAAATACCCCGGATCATTTATTATGCCATTCTGTAAATGCCCCTTTTTTGGGTGGAAGCAAAAACACACTGTTTTCATGTCTGTCTCTTTAAATGCAAATGAGCTGCTGCTCCCCACACCTTTTCCGGAAGAGAACAGCTTGTGCTTCGGATACTACATTAGCCGTGGAATCTGCTAACAATTTAATTCGGAAAGGCAATTTGCAAACATTCATAAAATATAAAGTGCGATACTTACGTCTTCTAGATATGAAGCTGGATCACGAACAGCCGGTACTGATCCATGCTTGAGAATCAAGTATTTAGCAAATCCTGCTTTGTGTTGACCCTCGTTCAAAAAGCAGTCTGGTGTAAAATGATTTAAAGTATTTTAGGGGCACATTTGCTTCAAAAATAAACCTTCTCCACTGCGTCATCATGGGCTCTGATGCCGGGAGTACATGAAGACTTTTCTGTTCATTCTTACAGCCAACAACAGAACACTTATGAAGCTGAGGCATTCTTCTTATCACTGTAGCTGTTCCAGCACAGAAAACATGGCGGACTGTGTGCAGCTCACTCAGGGGAGGAGCTATGCTAATAGGGCAGAGTCCCTGGGCGGTGCTTGTTCCAACATGACATCACGTTAGGGCGAAAATGAAAACGGCTCATTTTGAGGCACTGTTTATGATTTATTGGGACTATTTAAAAAAAAGGAGCAGGTGGATTTTTACCATTGTAGGGTGGTTTGTTATGTTCAAACACCATATAAAGTGAATTTTGCATAATAGGTCCCCTTTAAAACAAACAAAAAAAATTTCATTATATGTGTAATGAATCTAGAATATATGAAAGTTCCACTTTTTGAATTAAATTACGGGAAATAAAACAAACTTTTCCACAATATTCTCAGTTTTTGAGATGCACTTGTATCTAAATATATATTTTCATTACATTCCTTAGGGATCAGGATAATATGAATAAAAACAATGTGAATATGTTATATTCTACATAGCATAAATTAGCATGTACAAAATGCTCCTCTGGTTACCTAACTACTGCTAATTTAGTGAAAGTAATCAGGTGAAACTTAAGAAGCTAGTGTTAAGACACGCCAAGGATTTCAGTGTGAAGAAAGTGTGATTTCTTGCGACACATATGTATGAGCTGTGATTGTTCATTTCAATTATTTCTGAAGACTTGGTTATTTCTGTTTGGAATATACAGAGTAAAAATAATAAGTAGGTAATCTGTTGTTTAAAAAAAAATTATGTGTTGCAACCCTGGCTTCCACCTTCTGTTGTGTGTATACCAGTTATTATGGTCATCTTTCTTCTGCTGTTTAAAGAAGTGGCTAATTAGAGTACTTCCAGTACCTTTGAGGAAAGGTCATCTTCTCCCACCGCACAGAGCCATTAACAAGCCCCATAATAGCACACTCAGGTCAGCTCCTCTTGCATCAGCTAAGTTCCCAGGTCTCTTTCCTTAGTTACTCATTCATTTCACAGCATTCAGCTCTTTTGACTTCTAAAATGGTGAGTAAGTATAACTGTGATTAGTCTCACTACGCTATTTCACTATGTGGAATTGTTTATGTAATCCTTTTTCATAACTAGAGCTTCAAAGGTGTAACACAGGGTTTTATAAGATCATGATTAATGTTTGGACCACTGAGTCAAGGAATTATGAGGAAATATGAAGATATCGGGAGCACAGCTCACAAAACATTTGGATAGTAACATTTACACCTTCAGATATCTTAGATTACCACTTTTACAAAGGTTATAGTATAACTCATGGCAGTGCCTGTTACTGTGGCAGGTGTGCTCAGTGAAAGGAGGTTACAGACCCTTACTGACTCTCTACCAACCACTGACAGCTCAATAACAGTCCAGAGTGACTGAGAGATCGCTTTGCTATACTTCAGCTGACTGAACACAAATACACACAAACCCTTAAACACACACACAGAGCAGTCTCAAGTTGTTGTTTTTCTCCTGTGCTACCTCATGCTGTTTTTCTCTTCCTTGCAGAATCGATTTGTCCTAAGCGCATCTCTTCCAAGCACCTATTCTTGTCAAGGGACACGTAGTGAACATCCTTTAATTACTTGCCATTCATTTTGTAAAGACTGCACCGGGCTCCCATCCCTTACTCTCCTTCATCATGTGGAGTAAAAAAAGAACATTTTGATATCAAGGAGATAAGAGAAACATTGCTTTTGCTGAACTTTCTCTATACCGACAAAAATACATGTTATGCTTTATGGTATCTGAGGAAAGAAAAGGAAATTGTCAATTCTATAATCATGCTATTAGCGTGATAAAACAATACATGTTTAATAAATGTGTAATAAAGTAATTACAGCGACAGGGTAAAGACATAATTCAGAAAAAAAAGGTTCTCAGATTTCATAGGATGATAGTTAATGTCCAGCAGTGCCTCTTTTAAAATAAGGTCAGTCAAATAAATTAATATTGCTGCCTCAGTCTCTGTCATTCAGCTATATAGCATAGTTACTGACCTTGCCCTTTAGCATCCTAATACACACCATTACAGCATGGGGGGGAAAAGATGAGTGAATGGAGAGGTAACTCTGGACAAATCATGAGAATGATTGATCAAAACTGTAATGAATTCCAGTCAGCCTGTCCTCTCTCATGCCAAATGTGTGAGGGAAGAGTTTGGCAATGTGGATGCATCATGAGCCGTCCTTGCAGCTTCTCAACTTTATCTGTGTGAATTTTGGAGGTAATGAATGCGATGGAACAAAAGCCAGTGGGAGTGAAATTCGAGGCTCTGGAGCCAGAGAAAAATGAGAAAATCTTTAACAAACAAGGAGACTGATACCAAAGTGAACGAACACGGAAGGGAGGGAGGGAGGAGGGAGGGATGGAAGGAGAAAGAGAGAAAAAAAAATATGAAAAGAGCAGGAGAGTGGGAACAGATCAAAGAGAGGGATGGGGAAGGAATGGAAAGATTAGATGAAAAGAAGTGCTATGAGAGGTAACAAAGCAAATGGCATATGGGCCAGAGGAGTAGGGCGAAACTGAGAGGGCAGTGATGTTCATTAGGAAGTCACAGGTCACTTATAGGAGTTTTGATATTATATATACTATACAGACTACACAGCCATCCTAACTCAGTTTGTTTTCTCTTTCTCTGGAAGTATGTGAACGATAAACATGTACTCCATTCTGACCAATTACTGCATATTAGCGTAATATATCTAATGTATACCTACCTTACACATGTTATTACAATAGATGGGCACACACAAACAAACCATTACAGCCACTTATTAACGCAGATTGCTAATCTATCAGATATACAGATTTCCAGAAGGGTTTTAATACCTATGTGGTAATAGCAACACAGAATCAGTGCTTCCTCCACAGGTAACATCCTTAATAAAGGAGGCACCAGAGGAGGAACGTGAGGTTCATGTCTTCCATTTCCACACACATTCAGAAGCATATTTCACAAAAGCATTGAAACCACAACTACCATCTTGTTATTCGGTTATTCACCTTCACATATTATTTAGTAATTACTATGCATATAACTATAGTAAAAATTCAACTTAAATGTATATAAGTGAGAATGGAGAATATAAATAAAGACCCAGAAGCAAGTCCTACAAGGCGTAAGGAGATAAAGTAAGATGTATAAGCCCACCCATCCACACATTCACATACATAAACCTAACAATACCCCCTCCAAACACACACACACACACACACACACACACACACACACACACACAAATACCTTTGCCTTTCTATCCTTGTGAGGATCTTCTACTGACATATTGTAAAAAACACTCAAGCATGCATGCATGCACCACACGCACAATCATTACAGATACACAGTTCTTTAAGTAAATGGAATTGTGTGTGTTGAACACCTGCAGTGAAAGCTATGAGGATCGTTCCTCTAATCTACTATCCACAGAGTTTCTGCTTTTCGCTTTCCCTTAAGTCAATAAAGGTTCACTGGCTGCATTTTCAAAAGTGTTCATTAATAGTTAACGACTAGTCAATAAACAGTCAACTGAGTTAATTGTGCGCATCATGTGCACATGTGTTTTGCCTCAGTTGCTGTCATGGATTATCTCCACCGATGAGAACAAGCACACCTGTGTATAATGGAGATCATACTCTTTTCCTGTTCACATTTTCTTTTAGTGCAGAGAGAGTGGTCTTATTTGCTGATTACTAGGGGGAACTGCCTCCTCCCCATTCCCCATTCCCAATTGCCAGTTTCCACATTCATTGCTTCTTGGCCACCATGTTGAGGAGTTAAATGTCATGAATTCTTAATGCTTAATGAGCCCATCAGCCCCTGAGTAAAAGTGCTCTGTAATGCTGCTGCTAATTGGCTTCAGTGGCTGTTCTTCCCTGCTGAGGTGGACTAGTAAAAAAAGGGTGGCAAGAGGGATCTGTAAGGCTTTGGCCAGGGGGGGAAGCAAGTGTACTTGTGTGTATTTATTTTTGGGGTGAGGGCAAGAGGGTCAATGTCAGAGGATTGGAATGGTCTGCAGTGGCCTTGTCCAGCAAGGCAGAGTGCTTTCCCAAGCAAACATTTTTTGTTTAATCACTCCATCAGAGCATGCAGACAGTGCTGCTGCTGTGTTTTCTTGCCTTGTTTTTACACTCTCATCTGATACGGAATGATTGAAATTAGAAAGTGTCACAGTTTTTCCATGAAATATGCCCCAGCATGAGCTTTAATGTCAACCACTGTGTGACTGATGGTGTGATATTAGACAAGACACATATTGAGCTGTAGTCACTTTTGACATTAATTTGCACAATTGTCTGTTTCACTGTCACCTGCAGCTCTTCAAGATGTGTCACCCCAGAACAGCCTTGCCTCGGTGTCTAAAATAGGATACCAAGGCAGGAAGTTAAACCACTGAGGTGGCAAGAGAGAACAATAGAGAGAGTGAGAGGTGAGGTGAGAGGAAGCGTGACACATTGGACGTGTTGACGTTGGACCATATCGGTACATTATCTTCACTTTCCCTGCTTGATCGCCTGCCTCCCATAAGCGGTCATTGACTTGAGGACTACTACTGCCTCTTCCCTCCCTTTGTCATCTGTTTCCTTCTAACCACTGCAATTGGCAGAGAAGGCACACAGGCACAATCCACCTTCCTCCTTCTCCTCTATCTCTCCACCTCCCGAGGCTGTGTGCCAGTCCACACACTGCCACCAATTAGGGAGCGGTGCTGCAGTCAGGCCTAAATCTGCTCATGCACCCGAAAAGCATGTCTGCTGATTCAGCCCCTGCAGAGCGGTGCAATTCTGGGGAAATGGGTGGCTGCCTAGTTCCTTAAAGATAGAAACTGCTGCTGCTTTCCCTATTGTCTAACCTGATGTCCATGTCATAGACCCACTGCAGTTTGTCTTAATATCAATACATCTCTAACATAAATCAGAGAATATCAGGGTGTTGTATGATGACCCTATAAGGAAAGAGTTTTCCAACTGTTTTTTTCTTGAAGTCAATGTGCAGTACCGATTCAGTTGGAGATTGTATATATATATATATATATATATATATATATATATATATATATATAAAATTTTAGTTTATAATCTTGAATGATAGAAAATGGTTATAAAGTGGAGTCTTGCTGTGAACAAGTGTCTGTTCCTGTTCTTGTCTTTTGTCCTGTGATACAGTGCGTCTTCTTTTTTTTGTATAGCAAGTGGCGTCATTGCTAAATGATTGTTTTATTAGATTGCTTGGCCTTAAGCAATGGGCTGTAATTTTAGCAGCAAACTAGAGGATAGAGGACGTTTAACACATGCATGTAATGTTTCTGGAACCAGAGTGGTGGCTCATTACTGAGCTCTTTGTCTAAATGTCACAGCAAGATGCAGCAGAAGCTCATCAGGCTATATTGATTTCTCGGCTCCCACCTTTGCACATACTGGAGTTTAGGACTGTGTGTGTGTTATAACGGAAAAGTACAGACAAACAGGGAAGAAGGAGGGTGGAGGTGGAGTATAATAGAATTAATTTGTTAGAAATTTCGGTTTCAGAAAAAAAGAAAAAATCCTGAGTTTTAGGTTATGAGAGGACGTAAGAGAGAGAAGTGGCTTATAAATCATCCTGCGGTCACTGTGACCTCTGTGCCAAGCGTCCAAAATTGTTTACATGTTACTGTTGTAAAGCATGATTCACACTCTGTTGATTTTGATTCATTCCCAAGAATTCTTTTACATACACATTTCATTTTCACACTGTTTCTTTGTATCTACTGTACAAATGGATGTAATTAGGAAATTCCTGTGCATACAATTGCTCCATCACTAATTCAAATATTCCATTTACGTATCAAATATCTCCTTCACATGCAATACTTCCATTACATTTATTTCCTTTACATATTTATAACTGGTATGCATTCAAATTGTTTCTTGCCTAACTGATCACTTTTCACAGCTAATACTAAATATTACAAAAAAATTGTTATTTCCTAGAGAATCTTGTCAAAGAGGCTGAGTCATCCTAAAAGAACTGAACATGTCAAGGCACATAATAGACATGAGGCAAAAAAAAAATGCAAATTGGCCATAGCTAATAAGCTGATGACTATAGAAAGGTCTTAGGAAATATGGATGATGTGCAAGATGACATCGACATAAGCCACAAGTTAATGGAAAGGTTTGGGGAAAGACAGATAAAGTACATTAGGACACAAAAGGTGCTATATTTTAAGCCTTTTTTCTGAGAAGTTACATAAGCATCACCTAGAATCTTGCTTTAAATGTGAGCCGTCTTCCCAGACACACATTTTCACGGTGCTACATTATCTCTTAGATGAGAGAGAAAAGTACTGGGCTTTGTTTGTCAAAAGTTTTTGAATTTACGTCGGCGTTTCACAGTAGGCAACCTGGTCAAATAGTTCACCAGTTGTGACAGGGACACTCATCTCCTATCCAATATTGAGCATTTTATCAATGACTTCATCGTGATTCTTCATCTGTATTCACAGGCCGTGTGGACGACGCTCTGATGGACCTTCCAAGCCGGCACATTCTGGCTGGGATGCATGCTGAGATCCTGTGTCTGTCCTATGAGCCAGAAGCCAGCGGAAAGGCCCAATTTGTCTCCCTAATCTTACATGGAATAACATTTGCATTCAGCCAGCTGCCTGTAATAAAAGCTGGCAGTTATGAGGCCTGCTCCGATGCATTACCATTAATCACAATTAAATAGAGCTTAGTGCTTGTCACATGAATATTTACAGTGTGGCCAGGGCCATATCACACTATAAATTCATAAATCATCCAGCCAGATTATGGAATTTATGGCTGTTTTATTATTCATGATCTGCCTTTTATGTGGTGTTATATTTATTCCCCTCTCCACGGGATGGTGCGCCAAGTTGGGACTTGGTGGGCTGTCCATCACTTGAGTCTCTCACACACACACACACAGGCAAAGACACACATGGGACACACAGGGGACATACACACACCGTCCTGCAACAATTCTTTGTCTTCTCATCTGTGTAGTGCATGCTCCATCTGTGCAGAAGAGATCTGTCTCCCATTAAAGAGATGTGTGTTTGTCTGTGAGTGTGTGTGGTCTCTTTCTGAGGCACTGCATACCATTAATCCTGTGGATCATTCTCATCTTCTAGGGTCTTGGGTATTATTTTTGTTTTATTTTCCCTCAGTTTTACTTCATTTCATTTTTATAAATGTAGTCATTTAATTAGGGACATTTAATTGCTGTTATTGTTATTAGTAGTAATAAAAAAAATAATAAAAAGGGGGGGGATTGGTCTCTGTGCCTTTTACTGTATGATCACAATATGTACCAATGAACACAGTCCTCTTTCTTGTACTGTTCATCACAACATCTACTCTCAGCAAACTTTAATAAAGACTGTATTCCCCTGTTCTGTAGGTCTGGACTTCTAATAATGAAACATATTGATCTGAGAATTACATTTTGCTCAATACCCAGTGCAACTGGGAGCGAGGGAAGGCAGAGAACAAAGAGTGATGCTGTGTCTGAATTTATACCCTATTCACCGTGTAGCGCGCTATTGGGTGTATGGGGTGTAGCCATTTTGTAGTGTTGTCTGAATTCTCATTGGATAATTATTTCCTGAAGAGTGCACTATATTATAATCCATAGTGCAGCACGAATCTTATACACATTACTTGAGTGCTTAGTATAGTGATCACTGCTTGAAATGTACTTGTCAGGATGGATTCCGAAGTGGCCAACTTTGTATATAAATGTAAATAAAGACTGCTGTTTAATGAGCATCAAAGCTAGAAGGTATTGGTGAATGATACAGTAATATATATGATCTTTTATAATACTTCTGTATTTTTGTGGTTTTGGTTACTAGGTAATTTCTAAAGTTCAAATTCAAATCTAATACTGGGACAACATCATACTTCTCTCAGCGCTCACTAGTCAGTGTTGTCTGAATTCAGTCTGGTGTCTCCGTTTCTGCCATCACATGTATTGTGTTCAATATAACCGTATACAGTAAACCGTGAACAAGTGAGGGAGAGATTTCAGACACAACAAGAGCACCATCTAGTGATCCCAGAAAGAAAAACAGTAAAGGAGAACACAAATATTCCCAATTGGAGTCATAACATCCATGAGGTAAAGTCTGAAGTTAATAAAGTGTCCATGTGGGTGTCAAGAGACATTTGGCATGTTGATGTCACTCTTAACCAAGGGTGAAAGAAAAATGTATAGGAGACAAGATTGCTGCAGGGTTACAAGATCAGAAAAGCTGTGCCTCTACATGGGCTGGTCTGAGACTCCAACATGTTCATACACTAGCATATATGTGTAGGTTTGTACCAATTTTTGTGAACAAAATACACCTTGAACGCTTTTTGTTTTTCTTCTGGCAGCCTGTGCGCTGAAATAACCTTCAGTAGATAAGTTAATAAATTGGCTGCTGATTTGTTTTGAGTATTGAACTATGCCAAGGCCTCAAAGCTTTACAAATGTCAAGTCCTTTATTCCCAGCTCCCAATCATGAACACACACACACACACACACACACACACACACACAAAGACACATATTGCCTCTGAGTCTCCAAACAGAAAAAGCATTAGGTAAAAAAAAAAAAGAAGAAGAAGAAGAAGAGAAAGGAAAAAGAGAAATCAGACAACATGGGTTTGACATCTTAAATGAGTAATGGAATAATACACACAGTTTGCTATAGACCCATCCCTCCCTTCCCACCACTACCAACTGATTTAGTCCTTTCAAACAATTAATGCCTTTCAGCTTTTACTGAATCTGGCAAACCAGTTTGCTCCATTTTTGGCCCATTTGTTAAAATTGATCGCATGGGTGTGTACTAGCTAGAAATAGTTTGTTTTGTGGGATTGCTGCTTGGTGGAACTTACATACTCATGTCATGCATCATTCTCAAAATATGGAGACTTTCTGACCAGCAAATTGTTCAAATCTATTTGGAAACTGTTACTGCAGTAAAATTATTTTTGAATGAATAACCAATACTACTTTATGTCACTGGAGTTTACGTCACTGGTGTCATAAGCACAGGCTGTTACACTAGTGACAGTAACGCCAGTGAAAGTAACGCCAGTGGACAATATTCATTATAGATGTAGTTTCCCAGATTGGGTCAACAGCATCTCAAACCACGCATCATTAATTACACTTCCATTAATAAGTTGTAGTATTAAAAGAATCCTTTTGGTAAATACTATTTTAAAGGATGATTGAATGGTACCTCCATACCTCTAATAACGCACAATTGTGAGTGTAATTGATATTACGTTTATACAACAAGAAATGAATACAGAGTAAAGCCCTATTCGTACAGGATTAGTTTTCAGGATATATGGCTGTAAAGTAATTGTTACTACGGGTGTCTGTGAGATCGATCGTCATTTTGCACAGGATTAGCGGTTTCTATAGAAATTGCAAAGATGGGCACGTCTTCATTGTTGACGTGCTGACGGCCCATCACAGCAGCCCCATGCATCATACACAACATGGTGCTGCACCTCACTGTGCACTGACACAGCAAAAGAAAAGCCACAACTGGACAAGAGCTGCAACTTTCTGTTTAGCTTTAGTCTGGGGAGAAAGACATAATAAAACGCTGTTTGAACAAATGGTACATAAGCATTCTCTTTGGGAGATTTTTCAGGAACTTGTGATAAATGTCCTTCTGTCAAAGTGGCGCTTGGCGACTGGACTAAAAGTCAAGAACGTATAGACTACCTACAGAGAGTGCATTTCGCATGGGATTAGTTTTTTAGGGACATTTAGGGTTAGGGTTTATTAGTAACATTAGGGTTATTTTTACAGGACAGTTTATAAAATGTAAAAGACGCTGTAATCTTCACCGGCACGGGAACACGCAGTCCAGAAAAATTCCGAAAAATAACTGACATGACCAGTTCGCACGGGATTAAATCACAGTGAAGCTCTGGTAATTATTACATTACCCCACCTCCCCATATAAAACTAGTCTCATACGAATAGCCCTTAAGTGATATTTCAGACACAATATGGCAAAACGTTCGGTTTATGTTTGCTCTGCTAGTAGAAATAGATCCGGAAGAAACCACAGTCATTTTACTAGCTCACTAGTTAGCTCACATTTATGTATACATTCCCATTAAAGGTGCTCCCAGTAAAATTGGTGTCCCTAGTTTGCCATGTCTGCTGATGATGTCGCTAACTCTAGTACCCATTGTCACTGCAGGAACTGTCTGTTTCGCTAAACATTTATCCAGCAAGCAATACTTACTTTATTTGAAGAATGTCATTTGAGGAATGTTCCTATAATCGATTCAGAATACAGAATATGTGCATATGTCACGGAAATATTGAAATGTTAACGATACACACGATTACTAAGCGCCCTTGAGCACCAAAGCGTGGTACACCCTTATAGGAGATTCCCTTTAGGAGAAATGCCCACCCACCCCCCGGCCCCCCCAAACAGCGGAACTGGAAGTTTGGGTCGTTTTTTCAACCGAGTCAGACCTGTCTGTTACTGCCTAAAGTGCTGGGTCATCGCCCCAGTAGTTTGAAAAGTGCCGGGTCAAACGCCAGCTGTCTCTTGTTGCTCCGGGGCCCTGTTCCTTACCCATGGACAACTTTCAAGTCCTAACTGAAAATGACCAAATCTGCATGAGATGAAACTATTATTCTATGCTGAGCTCACTTCTCTCAAAGCACAGGAAAAACTGTGTAGTGTATTTGGTACTCTGTCATACAGCAGAAGCCACCCTTTTGGTACATGAAGACAGGGTGAAAACAAGACAAAAAATGTCAGATTATATGCAGAAGTGCTCACCATTCAGAGATATGCAACAAACACCTAATCTGTGACTAACTAACGTAGGCTATGCTTAATGATTCTGTAGGCACTGGAATCTAAGCAATAAGAAATTAGTTTAATCTGTGAAACCATTCAACACAGAAGGATGTCACGTCAACTGTACATAAAGTATTTGTAATGTGCAGCAGTAATTCATTCTGATGATAGGGATGGAACCATATTTAATCAATACATTTTTTCAGATGTACAAGGGTGTAACAAACTCTGCAGTAAGTATAGAAAATATTTATGAAGTGTATTCAATATGTATAACCAACATATAGAATTATTACTTAAGCATAATCGAATAATCAATATTAGTTAACAAGCATAATCTATATATATAATCAATATTTAGAAGCATAACCTAAATCCATAGAACAATGTTTGATGAAGTTATATTCTAAGTGTGTATTGAGTTAGATGAATTCTGTGTCTTACTGTACAATAATTGTTTTTTTTCTGTACCAGCCTGTATCTTCCTCTACAGAAGCAAATAACTTTGAGGCCAGATACCAATTAACGAATTAGGATAAGGCCTTAGGAGGGGAGGTAGGTTTTAGCTAGGACAGCAGGTAGAAACAGACAGAAACTCATTGAGGCCTAAGAAGGTAGTGTTTTTTTCAAGGTCAGGGAGAAACAAAAAAACAAAGACTCTTAGTGAAACCTTTTTTTTTTTTTAAAAAAAAAAAAAAAAAAAGCAAACCTTATCCTCATAAAACCGTTTCAATAAAAACAACTAACTGCGCATGCTCCACAAACTTAAGATAACATATAGAAATGAATAATTAATTAATTGTGGCGAAGAAGATTGGTCTGTTTTTAATTAGGAAAGGCAAAACCCCACCTAAGATGAGTATGCTGTGGAGAAAGTTATAAAAAGGGATGTGTGTGTTTGCATAATTTAGACTTTCTGCAGACTGTCTCACTTTATTGTTTCAATAAAGTTTATTTACTTTTTGACATCTACTAACCCTCTGACTCTGAAGTTTTTTTGACTTAGGCTGGAAAGATTGTTTGCCACGATATAAGTCACTCAGAAAACACATCAAGCCCAGGTTAAGATGTCATGTGAACTTTTTGATTTGTTGTCAGACAATAATCTAAAACATTTACTAAACAAATAACGTTGCAGCTTTCCGGCTTGATCACTGCTTTCTACTTGGCTATGCTCCACTCATCACAGCTGGCAACACAGCTCAGCTCACTGCTCAAGGGCTCAGGTGTGCCACTTTAGTCATTACCCCTCTAGCTTGCCCCCAAACACTTACTTTCCAATGCAGACTCATGCTAAATCACACCCCCACATGCCACATACAGGTCCAAATAATTAAGAACAAGCTTATGATAATATCCCACCAGCCCCAGGAACTTTCTCACTCCCTTTTTGATCTTGGTTTGTGATCAGATTGTAATCACAGCAGTCTTATTAATTTGGGGACACATCTGTCTATGACAAGTGAAATCCCAGATAGCATAACCTGGCCCATCCAATCACAGACTTTGCCAGGTTTGTTGTGAGGCTGGCTCATGTCAAAGAATTTTAGAACTGCCCTCAGATGCTGCAGATGCCACTGGCAATCATATTGTGGATTATTATGTCATCTAAATCCATAGTGGCATATGCAAAGTGGGGCTGTAGCACACAGTCATTTGGACATTGAGATGTAGCTGCGGCTCTGAAAAACCCAAATGGAAGATTGGCAAATTGGTGTAAATGAAAAAGGGTCCTGTCTTCTCTTGCCACCTGTTCTCAGCTGAAAGCAACTACGATGTGGGGAACCATGAGTTGCTTGCAGTCAAGTTGGCTCTGGAGAAATGGAGACACTTACTCCAAGGGGGCCATTCATCGTGTGGACTAACCATAAGTCCATCGTGTGGACTAACCACTGAACTCATGTCAGGCATGCTGGGCTCTATTCTTTGGTCACTTCAACTTCACCATCACGTACCACCCCAGATCCAAGAATGTCAAGCCCTATGCCCTCTCCCACCAGTTTGTCTCTGAAGAGGCCCCCACGAGCCCTGATATCTTCCTTTATTCCTGCATGGTAGGAACAGTTATATGAGACATTGAGGCAGTGGTCAAGGAGACCCAACGCACCCAACCCACCCCAGACAGGGCACGGACCGGAGGAGCAAACTTGGGTGCCCCGTTCCTTCATCCTGGACCCCTTTCTCATCCAGGATTTCCATCAGGCCCATCCTGACAAGCCTGGCAGGTCATCTGCAGGCTCCTGTTGATAGGGGGTATTGTCATGGTTTCAGCCAAGGCTCCTGTTTTTTTCCACTTCCTTGTGTTTATCTATTTTCCCCCTTCCTTGTGTTACCCGTGTTTGTCTCTCCCTCTCCTCCTGTTTGAGTGTGTTTGTGTGTCTCCCTGGGCATGGCACTCCACTCTGCTCCCCTTCCTGTTTGAATCAGCAAATGCATCTGCTCCTCATCATCTCATCAGCCTGCAAAAATGACCACCAAATCTTTAAGTGAGCAAAAGTTTAATAAAAAAAAATTAAAAAAATAAAAACCTGAAACAAAGCTGTGGTACAAGCCTGAAAAAACATCACAAAAGACTGAACAGTTTGGTGATATCAGGGGGTTTCCGGCAGTTGCAGCTATGATGCAGTTTTTGCAACCAAATATTAAGTGTTATTTACTTTAATGTACAATCTGTTCCTATACTTTTGTTCACATAAATATTTGGTGGTCTTCCACCAAAAGTGCATTGTTCCAAGTTGTTTAACATATTTAGATGGGTCATTGTGTTTTGAGTCATTGTCTTGTTGCATGATAAATTTCCTCCCAATTGGACTGGATGCATTTCTTTGTAAATTGGCAGATAAAATATTTCTGTAGACTTCTGAATTCATTCTGCTGCTACCACCATCAGTTACATCAATAAAGATTAGTGAGCCTGTTCCAGAAGAAGCCATGAAAGCCCAAGCAATGGCACTACCTCCACCATACTTGACTGATGAGCTCGTATGTTTTGTATCATATGCAGATCCTTTTTTCCTCCACACTTTGGCCTTCCCATCACTTTGGTAGAGGTTAATCTTGGTTCCAGAACTTTTGTCACTGATAGTTGTTTTTGGGTTTTTCTTCACAAAGTTTCTGTCATCAACTGCTGTTGTTTTCCTTGGCCGACCTGTTCGATGTCTGGTTGTTAGTACACCAGTGGTTTCTTTCTTTTTCAGGACATACCAAATTTTTGCATTGCCCAGTGCAATGCCGCTGCTTGATTGTCCTTTTTTCAGCTTCAAAAATGGCTTGCTTTTCTCCCACAGACAGCTCTCTGGTCTTCATGTTGGTTTATCAGTTTTAACAACAAATGCAGTCTTCACAAGTGAAACTCAAGGCTCAAACCATGAGTAGACATTCAGAGCTATTAACTGTTTAAACAATCAATGTAACAGGATACACCTGGGCAACAAGAAACACCTGTCAGTCACATGTTCCAATATTTTTATCACTTGAAAAATGGGTGGGTTCAAACAATGTTCTAAGTTGTTTAACACATCTAGCTGTAAAAGTGAAATTCTGATCTATCATCTCATATTCATCTTCTGATATCAAACCGAAATGTCTTCAGTGTATAGCAAAAACAAAAGAATTGGCCTTGCCATTCCCATACTTTCAGAGTGGACTGTAATATTCACTCACAATTAGCCATTTATATGGTGGGCTATGGAGAGGATTCTGACCAAGAGCAAAAAGCAATCAGACTGGTAAAAGCATGAAATTCAACACAACTTTTAGCTTTCCATTTGTGAACACAATGAATGTACTGCAACATTCCATACTGAAAAGCAAAACCTTCACTGCACTGCTTTTATGTCAAGTCAAGTGGGTTTTACTGTCATTCCTCTATATAGCTTGTATACATTGGAACAAAATGACGTTTCTTCAGGTCCAAGGTGCAACACGGAACAGTATGAAAGACTACATAAAGTGCAAATACACAACAGTGTGAGACGAGGCAAAACAATAAAGACAAAGAACAAAACAATAAATACACAGGACAGTAAATACATAAGACAATAGATACACAGAACAAGGACTGTAAACTGTAAACATGGACTGTAAACTTACTGTAAACTGTAAACATGGACTGTAAACTGTAAGCTATTGTGTAATGTAGCAGCAGAAGTATAGCAGCAATAACAGCAAAAATGAGTTCCTTAGTATAAAGTGACTGATGCAGCTGTGTAAAGTGCAGTGTGCAGGACTGAGTCTTACTGGGTTAATGCATGTGCAGTGGTACTGAGACTAACTGGGTTTGGTGTTCGACTATCCCAGTTGAGCGTTCGGAGGCAGCCGGGGTTTGAGTAATCTGACTGCCTCAGTGAAGAAACTGTTGAGGAGTCTGCTGGTGGTGGCACAGATGCTCCTGTACCTTCTGCCAGATGGCAGGTGGGTGAATAGTCCATGAAACGGGTGAGAGGGGTTGTCCGCAATACTGGTGGCTTTGCGGATGCAGTGGTTGTTGAAGGAGGTGTTGATGGTGGGTAGAGAGACCCTGAAAATCTTTTCAGATGTCCTCACTATTTGCTGTAGGTGTATGTTGCTCATCAGGGCTTGCTTTTCAAGAAATAAATGTTGAATTTGCATCAGAAGAATGTTGTTTATATATATTTATATATGTACCGACTGTATTCTTTAAATATCCCTGTATTTTTCTCCTTACTATCTTTATTTTCTTCACCTGTCTTGCTGCTGCTGTGACACCCAAATTTCTCCATCTGGGGATTAATAAAGCATTATCTTATCTTATCTTATCCACCTTTAAAAGCAATCCAAACCACTCCATTGCATTTCACTGTGCGATTCCATTTAAAATAGAAAAACAATTATAACAGTGAAAGAATGCGAAATACAATATCCAAATGGTATTGCTTTTAATCAGAGACATGAGGAAAACATTCCACACAGAATAACAAAACCACTGTTGCTCACATCACATTATGTGTCTTAATCTCTTCAATGTAATTCCCCTTAGCATTTCTGGATTTTTAGTGACTTAAAAAATGATTCATTCTGTACTAAAATACACTAATGATTACTGTACTCCTGTAAGACCTTTACATAATACTGCACTTGTAGTAGGTCATACTCTAACTACAGTACTGCAGCTCTTAATATTTCTGGGTTTATTTTGTAAAATATTATTTATTGCTGTACTTATATATTTATGTAACAATGTAGATTAGATTTTTGGTGATTTAAAAAAAAAAATACTTATTACTGTACTCACACTGTACGACTTTAATGTAATATTGCTCTTTTTACTAAATTCCACTAATATAAAGTTTATGACTGTATCCATACTATATCCGTACTCTACAAGACATCAGACATACTGCAGGTTGATGACTGTAGTGTAGATACAATCTTACAGAGCTGTTAGACACTTTTAAACAATTCCTTTAGATATGCTCCATGTTCTGTTGACCTGTGTTTCTGAAATATTAGCTTCAGAGATATTCATCGGCATGTTTTAAAATATATTTGATTCCACTTGGTTCTGTGTCTATTTCACATCACTGATATACACAGATCGCTGATATACACAGAGCGCTGATATACACAGAGCCCTGATATACACAGAGCGCTGATATACACAGATAGCAGATATACAAAGCGCTGATATACACAGAGCGCTGATACAGACAGATTGCTGATATACACAGACTGCTGACATACACAGCAGAATAGACTTCATGTTGAGACTGTGGTGAATCTCCTGATTACACAGCTGCACATGTGATTACACAGCTGGTTTATCATGTAGCACAGTTATAGAAGGAATTTATTTATAATTACCAAGATGTTGTTACACAGATGAGGATGGGTCCCATTTGAGTCTGGTTCCTCTCTAGGTTTCTTCCTCATATCTCAGGGAGGTTTTTTTTCTTGCCACCGTCACCTCTGGCTTGCTCATTAGGGATGAATTTAAAATTGAATTTAAAATTTAGATTGGAAGTTTATATATTTCTGTATAGCTGTTTTGTGACAATCTCACTTGTATAAAAAAAAAAGAAAAAAAGCGCTATACAATTTAAAGCGAACTGAATTCTATTCTATTGAATTGAATTGAATTGAATTGAACTGAATTGAATTGAACTTCTCTCTTCAAAAAAAAAACAATAATGTTGGACGTTTATTTCTTTGCCGCGGTTTGATTAGTAAGGAACCAATGGCGCGTGTTGATGACGTCAACGGGGTTTTCCGGGTTCTATAGGTTGTCGGATGCAGCCAGCTACGCTAACTAAAAGTTAACCGCCACATTGGTTAGTGTGCCATTTACCGAGGTCGAGGACAGAGACGATACATCTGAAATCATGAAGGGGGGAAGCGAGTCGTATTACCGCGTGTGTGTTATATAAATAAATAGCAAGTGAAAAGGGAAAATGTCAACAACGCGGCCCCTCCCAGGCATGAAGCGAATCACCGAGCTAACCTACGCAGTGCTGCCGGGGAACAGCCGCGCTCCTGCCGCTAGTAAACTCTTGCCAGAGGCGTGGACCGTCGATGAATTTACAGTGCACGAAGGCAAAGAACCTGAGTTAAAATGCGCAAAGTCTCGAGTCGAACAAGTTTTTCAGGTAGCATTTACAATTATTGGCCTGTTGGATCACACTGTTGGAGCCCACGGAAGTAAAGCGTCCAGGCAAATCTGGCTTCAGCTGAAGGGGAAAAAAGAGGATGTATCGAAAGCAAAGGTAATGCACCTATAGTGTGTTTATATACATATTTGGCTAACGTTTGGTGTCACATCACAAATGTATATATTTATATATACGTAAACAAAGTATCCGAGGAGGGCTAGGATTAAAGTTAGCTAACACATTAGCTAATGTGTTCTCCGGTCACTGATAGAAAATGTGACTGTGGATTGGTTTCAAGCATGGTGTATTCTTTTCTTTGTTTATTTTTGAGTTTGTCTATATTATAAGATTAGTGAACTGCTAAGCAGCTCTTGGCTGTTGATGGTTAACAGTTCAGTATGAATCAGTGTCTTCAGTACTGTCATAGTGTCTTAAGAAAATGACAATAGGGAGCTTTTTACTTAATGTTTCACGTAACCCTCATGGTTATGTTTCGTCACTGAAGTTTACCGTAATATTACCACAGCGAAAACGAAAAAAAAACAACAACCTCTAGACGCTATGAAGTTGACATGACACAATCTTTCACTATTGAGTGTACTTCGTTACTCAGTTCTCCTGACGCGGCATTGTTTACGTTGAATTGCGAAGCGGAAGTAAGAAGTGCTGCTGCCGGGAAATGTGGAATGTCCACACAATGATGAGTGCTAGACTGGAAAACCCAGGACCAGCTACACCCAAAACTGAATGCTAAGCCTTCCAAACCTGTTCAAACTTATACAAATAGTTGTTATATGTATGTTTAATTTCCTTTTAACCCCATATTAGGTCACAAAGATCACTTTTTATTAACACCACAATATTGTCCAGGTTCTACTCTTACTTAGCTGCTGAAACCCTGGTTCACACAGGTCTATCGTCAGAGGATCTTCATTGTATAATCTAACATGGAGAAGACATTGTCACACAGTCTGTAATGGAATTTTGCTGAGATCATCTTTATGCGTCATAATCTTAAAAGCGCTGAAATTGTCAAACCAGCTTTCAAAATCAGAACTGCTCCCATGCACCATAAAGGTAAAAGTAGAGATGCACGAATTCTAAATTTCTCAGCTTATACTGATAACCGATTATTCAGAGTGATATTGACCTATACGGATAGTTCTGCCTTTTATGCCTTCTTTTGAATTAATGATAATTAATTCCACAATTCTGAATGAAATGGAAATAAAATCTTTATTCTCTCCATTTCAACAAGTTGTTTCACAGTAACTGGCCTCATAAACAGAAAACGCATTACTCAAATTAACATTAAAACATTAAGTAAATTCTGAAGATTAAAGTAAGATTTCTTGTCTTATTGAATGTTATTAATTCATATTAACATTGACTGAATTCTAAAAAAGACCTCCTGTAAGACTCACATGCACTCACCACAAACAAAAGCATTTCTATTTCATCACTGACATCAAACTTGTAATATATAATATAAACTTTTTTATATATTAACAGTAACTGGATATGAAATACACTACAAATATATTTTTCTGTGCAATATGTACTTTTTTGTCAACTCATCTTCATTTAAATTATTCAACGTTGTACTGGCCCTTTTAATTCAACGCAGTTAAGATTAAAATTAGACTTGACACCGAAACTCCTGCTTTACTGCTGCTCACTTCCGGTGTAAAATTTCAGCAGTGCAGAACTTAGAGTTTACAAACTGTAGTTTTGTCGTCATTTCACACAAGAGACATCATCTTTACACACAGCACAAAATCGATGTGTTTTCCTGCCCTCTTTTGATTGGCAGGATATAATCGTCCTGATCATTGGATGTTTTTAAACTATCAGGCGATGTCGGGAAAAATAGCCTTTATCAGCCGATACATTGGTGCATCTCTAGGAAAAAGCTACACATTTCTGGTTTGAGCTATTGTCATTCTTGCACTAGCGCCTCATTGATGTAAGAATAATGTGCTGTGATTTGCTGACTTGTTCATTAATAATGTGTCAGTGTTTAATGCATCTCATTTGCGGCCTTGTGTTACACCCGTCTAGTGGCGAGACGTCACATATTCTGTGATGACGTCAGCTCTGTCACACGTTTGTTTCTGCTTAGTCAGAGTGGGGACCCCCGCTTTATAATTCATGTTCAGTTTCCACTGTCCTTCAGAGCTGTGAGTTTCAGCCCAATGTCATTAACGGTAATCTGTGCCTGTAATGTTCGGTAAATGGAATACTCATTCAAACTAAACAGAGAAAAAATCTCAGCTTCCTTTTGTTGGTGTAATGGTCTACTCTTGGGGGGTTCCTGTGTCACGATGACACTTGCAGAGAAGGCGTGGAAAACCAGTCATTCGATCACAGACCCACATACTTACTTTTTGAGTCAGCTGTTAAGAAAATTCACATATCCTAGTTCTTTCATGTTATTTTTAGTCTCTTTCTGGCCACCCAAACCCCAAGGCATTCAGTAATGTTTGCCGATCACATGCCTTGTGTGTCACATAGAGGGACCGCCAGGTGGTCCACATTTCCCATTAGTCATATAGAAACCCCCACTGGTTTTGGGTTTGGAACCTGTCGTTTTATGTTAATGTTCAGTATGATATGTGCTTGTTGATGATAATAATAGTAGTAGTAGTAGTAGTAGTAGTAATAATAATAATAATAATAGTAATAATAATAGTAATAATAGTAATAACTATCCCAGTGGTTAATAAAAACCAGTCCAGTTCCAGACCTCAAATGTTGACATTTCCAAACCTTATATTGAACTCCCAAATCATGACAATTATTGCCAAATGTTTTGTAAGTGGAACATATTATATCTATTTATATGTATTTCTTTATTTCATATATATAATATTTTATTTATTTATTATTTATTTATTTAATTATTCATTAGGCAGTATCAAACCCATACGGCTAGATCCTTGAAGCAGTTCTTTCAAGGTCCTTATATTCAATTCAATTTCAATTCAGTTTTATTTGTATAACGCTTTTTACAACGGACATTGTCTCAAAGCAGCTTTACAGAAATATATGAACAAAGGATACAGATTTTAAGTGTGTGGATTAATCCCAATTGAGCAAGCCGGTGGCGACGGTGGCAAGGATAAACTCCATAAGATGTTAAGAGGAAGAAACCTTGAGAGGAACCAGACTCAGAAGGGAACCCTTCCTCATCTGGGTAACAATGGATAGTGTAAAAGCAAAGGAAAGTTCATTATGGTTTACTATGAAGTCTGTTTGTTGAACTAGTCCACTGTTCAAAGGAGACCAGAGTGAAAAACTGTCTTGGTCTTGTATAAATAGATGTATATTGTCATAAATAAAGAAAAGTTGTCCTGGTTGCACCTTACCATCTGCAACTATGAACTAGAACAGGTTCAGTGCTATAGGACAGCAACGACATAAATTGCTGTATAAATGCATGCTTGGGTATACTCCTTGACTTGGGTGTGTTAGGTGTTGCATTGAAATTATTGTGGTTTCGTTTTCTAATTCTACAAACTCAATCCAAAATTATTGTCTTGCACAATCATGCATCACATTATTATGAGCTACTTTTGTAACGTTTCGCTTGTTGATTTTATAAGATACATCCATGCTCAACAACCATTTGACTACCACAATATTTGGATTGTAGCACCCATATATAGAAACCTTTATTGTGTGATAACTAATGTAGCCGTATTATTGTTTTTGTTCAGGAGTACGTTAAGGGCCTTTGTGACCCAGAGCTGCAGAAAGAAGAGAGATATCCAGTGGACATGCATTGCATCTTCGCTGGTGCTCGTGGCCTCTTTCTGGACCATCTGCTGCGAGACACAAGTGCTGAGGTGCAGGTGCTAGAGCCGGGCCGTCTGAGGCTGCTGGGTTGTGCCGAAGCCGTGGTAATGGCACAGAGCCGCGTTCAGCAGTTTGTTGCCCTCTTCCAAGAGAAACGTAGCTTGCCAGCTGACCGGGAGCCCTCGGTCAAGCGAACCTTTAAGAACTTTGTGGAGGAGCGGGCAGACAAATATACCATGGAACTGTTGCTTTTGCCTAGTGCCTTAAAGGAGGAGCTTCTGGGGCTGGCGCAGAGCCCCACACAGCTTATTATAGACGTGGAGCAGGACCGCTCTCAGACCAGCACTCCCGTCACTGAGCTCTCCAACCGAATCCTGGTTGCAACCTTTGAGGAAAAGTCATCCACAAAGGACAAGGCTTCCTTTGAGGACAAGTCGTCCAGCCCTGTGCCTGTTCCTGACGTGCTGGTCCTGAACGGGCGGCCAACTCAGAAGCGGCGCTCATCCGAGAGTGAGCAAAGGGACACCAAAAGGCAGTTCTCACTGGAGAGAAGGGACGAGGACCAGGACAGAGAGAAAGCCCGTGATGACAGCCAGACACGGACAAGGCCACCTGGCAGGATGGCCACGCTGGTGTTGGACACTGGTGATACATCTGATGAGGGCGAAGCCGTGAGCCCTGAGACCAACCTCAGGTGTCTGGTGAACTTCTTCAGAACCATGGGCTACCAACAGGATGTGGTAGAACGGGTAGTGCGTGAAACAGGCCAAACAGAAGACACCTTCTTGCTGCTGGAGCGCATAGTGGAGGAGAGCCAAAAGAGCCAAGAGACCTCGCCTGTAGCTAATCCGTGTCCCTCCACCAACTCCACTTGCGCTCGGCTCAAGGAGAAGGAACGGGTGCAGGGTCGAGCTCTCACAGAGATCAAGCTAAAAGAGAATATCAAGGTGCCCAGCAGTAATGGCTGGAACCAGAAGAGCCAAACAATCGGTGCAGCATCACTGGACAATGACGACGATGTCATAGAGATTGGTAGAAAATGCAGGACAGTTGGGCCTCTGGATCTTAAATCAGACTCCAGGTTTGATTACCTGTCACGGGGTGGCTCGCAGACTGTGGGGCCCATGCGGATGGAGACCGTGACGGCACTGCGCAGTTCTGCTTTGGAAACACGGCCAAGCTGCTCCTACCAGACCTGTCCACGAGTGCCTCTGCCACACACTGAGCCACCAGCACCGCCAAAGGCCATTCCTCTTACGGGGATGTCACGCTTTCATCAGTCACTTCGCACCCCCTATCGGTTGGTCCTGCAGGACGTACCCGGGCACCCAAACCTCCGGCACATCATCATAGATGGCAGCAACGTGGCCATGGCGTAAGTGTTTGTGTAGTTGTTCGGTATGTATTTATAGTTAACTAGCCGAGAAACGAAGTGAAAAGTCGCTACTGTTAACCCACTATAGTTGTGGATGTATGAGGATGTTGTGTGTGTATCTGAATGTGAGAGAATGTTTAAAGGTTAAGAAGTCACTTCCAGTAAGTTGTGTGAATGTGCATGTTTTTGAACTCAGGTTTGTACGTGCATGTGTGTGTGAAAGAGAGTGGGTGTCATAAACCAAGATAAGGTACAAAATGAGTGGGTGACCTGTATTGGTTCAGGTTGTGGGCTCTCTGCCCACGCGTCTTCATGCTTCCTCTTCTGTCATCTCTTTCAAATGTTACTTTTCAGCGTTTCTTTTCTATTCTCTAGGTGGTTTCCTGCAAGGCCCTCTTGTTATGAGAACTGTGACAGTGGGCACCAAGGTGTGATTAATGGTTTAGGTGTAGGAGGATGACTTACGCTAGGGACATATTTGAATAACAGTGAAATTTTGTGTGTGGTAATGAAGTAGTTCTAGTGGTGGGAGGTCAAAAAAAAAAAAAAAAAAAACGATCACATTGACAACCCCAGAGTAATAGGCTTTGAGACACTTCCTAGTGAAAAAGGAATATGGGATGTCCTGACCTATAAAAATGTGAGCTAGAGTGCTTTTTTGTGAGCAGTCAAAAAAATTCTTTTGGGGGCGGGGGGTGGTGACGGGTGTCGGAGGTGATCATACAAAAACTGATACCAAGATTATAAGACATGCCTATACTATAGGAACTAGTATGCAACAAGTTGTGTGTATGCTAATTATTCACATAAATGACCTACATGTGACTGGAGGATGCTAACTTTTTGCCCTGGCAGCTGTGAAATAATCTGTAGAGTTCCTCTCACCAACAGCAGCATTGCATTGCTCCCAGATGTTTCAAACATTATTAGAAATGTTCTCATTTAAGTAGAGATTTTGATGATGATTATCGTTATTATTCTAAAAAGTAGCCTAACTGTATTGGTAACAACAGTTATTATAAGAAACTATTCAGGTACTAATAAATACCGTTATAATATTGTGTTAGATGGTAGACAAACACAATAAGAATACATCAGCATGGAGAAAATACAGTACAATTCATTCATTCATTCATCCAGTTTTCACTGAAGTCAGCGCACAGTTGATTGCATTGTAAAATACCCATTTCACGAAGGTCGGAAAGCATTTAAAGGAAGTGATCGCAATTGCTCGGCTTCTATCTAATTAAGCTGATTTCAATGTTCTACATTAACAGTATTGTTAATTTGTTGCATAGCATTGTTGATTTGTTTTGACGGAATTACTTGTTTGTGGAGGAGGAAGTGATCTTTGGGAAATGGACATTTATTTTGAAAATAGATTTTTGAAACACTGGGCCTCATTGATCAAACTTTGCCAAGTCAAACAAAAAATTCCCACCACATTTTCACATGGTTCTGTAATGTTGGTTTTCTTCATGCTAACCTGTGTACGTTGATAAATGCCAATCAGCTCAACATGTGCAGCGTGGTCACCTTGCTGAAGACCGTAATCGTGCCCACCTGACCATGTAGTCATTGCCTTAAGAACTTCTTGATGCTCTAAATGATCTCGTAAAGCCAGCTCAGACTTTTCAGTGGGGCAGTTATCCCAGGGAACAATCTTACATTTCCACCATATATAGGCCATTTGTGTTGTCCTTATTGAATGGCAAGTCTTGTTTTATTTTATGGATTTGTTTTGGATTGAATTCTTTCAGGTGATTTAATATTAAACAGCAAGGATTCACAAAAGTTTTGTTACTATTTGTGAGCAATTGAAATAAGTAAGCTATTTAAACTTCACATTATAATCAGTATATTAAAATGTATGTTTCAGTTGAGGTTTACATTAGTGAGTGTCCTCATTAGGGGGCTCTCGTTGAACACAAATGTTTTGTGAAATAGCCGGGTTTTCATGAACACCACATTTCATGTGTAAATGCTCCTTCGGACAGATTTATGAATAAATCTGTTTGTATCCTGTTTGATCAGTGAGGCCCAATGCTCATATTGTCCTTGTTTTATTTCTTTCCTTGCTTGTTAAACTGCTGTAGAAAAACAGCAGTAGTCTACTCGAGGTGTTCCAGTACCTGGTTATTTAACACAGCTATTAGGTTCAACAGTGACCATGTTCAGTTGTTGTGATTGCTTCCACTGTGGTACTTATTCTGCTTGTTGTTGCTGTACATAATTTAATGTAATTATGCTTCCTTCATTGCTTCATTTGCAATTCTTTTAAGATAACAGGTTAGCAGAGAAAGTGATACAGGTGGTGATAATATGAATCTCACTTGGTTAAAATTACGAGGGTTTTTTTAGTGGTTATTTCTTGGTAGAATGGGTTTTTTGCATATTTGTCAATTTACATTTCCAGATGGCAAGGTTATTTTATTATATACGTCAACTGTGGTGGATTTAGTAACACTTCCTGCTGAACTTCACTTTCTCTCTTACAGGGAAGTTCCCCCTTCTGTGAGTGTGAGTGTGTGTGTGTGTGTGTGTGTGTGTGTGTGTGTGTGTGTGAGTGTTTCTTGGGTCTTAACTTTGTTCCTAGATTAAATCCAGGTGTTTATTGAACTTTTACTGCTAATGGGTTTCCTTGGAGATGGAATACCATCGAGACACTGTCTTATACTACAGAAATCAAACACATATTGTTTGCTTCTGTTCGCTTTATTTCATAAAACACATGTTCTTTTACCATTTCAGAGTCTGCTTCTGAGTCAGTTTAAGATGTTCATTATGCATTAACCCCCTGTGTCAATAACATTTAATATCACAACTGCTTATTTCCAGACATGGACTCCATCGAATCTTCTCTTGTCGTGGGATTGCCATTGCTGTGGAAGCCTTCTGGCGAAGGGGACATCGAGAGATCACCGTCTTTGTGCCCCAGTGGAGGCAGAAAAAAGACCCTAACATCACTGGTAAGAGCCCAGAAGATTCCTTCACATCAGCGGTGGTCAAGAATCTAGGAACCAATTCGTAAATTAGGCTTTCTTTAAATAACTAGGATTTTGTGGATGATATGACCATGGGAGCAGCTGTAGCTCAGTGGCCAAGAGGTTGAGAATTTCCAAGGATTCCCAGGGAGCAATGTTCGGTGCTTGAGTAAAACCCTTAACCACAAACAGTTCAGTTCTATGCTTCTCCAAGTGAGCTACAGTAAGAGAGTTACAAGTAAGTCACCAAGCTCAAAATGAAAACAACAAAACTTTCCGTAATAAGTTTCCATAACATTTTTGCCAATCCACATCCTTCTTCCAAGTCCTTATACTTGCGTCTGTACAGATCATGTCTGCTTGTGTTAATGTGTAACATGTATGGTACTTGAATTTTGTGTTAACAGATTAAATGATATTAAAAGTTTAATACATTTCCATATTACAACATGGTAAACAGTTCAAACCTGTAACTTGTGGTACTCTCTATGCTACACTTACGTAGGCAAACACTAAGCTGACATTGTATTCTGGCTTTAGCAAATTAAATTGCGCATGGTAATATGACTCAGACTCACAAGACCTGGTAGGCGGAATGTCTTTCAGTGGAATTGAAATGAAATCTTTAAATGCAAATTTCTCCATTTTCACTTTTGCCGGTCATCAGTTTTAAAACCCTAGAACTTTAATTGTAGTTGAGAGACATGCGAAAGCAAAAACTATTTCAGTTCAAGAAAAGTTGTAGTTTAAAGATGTAGAACAACTCATTCCAGATTTAGTCCCCTTTTGCTGTTATAATAACCTCCACTGTTCAGTGGCTTTCCACTAATTTTGGAGTGTGGCTGTGGTTATTTGCCCATTCAGCCATTTAGCTACAAGAGCATTAGTGGGGTCAGGCACTGATGTCGGGTGAGGTGGCTTGGGGTGCAATCAGTGTTTCGAGTTCATCCCAAAGGTCTTCAGTGGGGTTGAGGGCAGGGCTCTGTGCAGGCCTCTCGAGTTCTCACCATCTCTTCATGGACCTTGCTTTGTGCACGAGGCATTGTCATACTGGAACAGTTTGGGCCTCAGTTCCACTGAAGGGAAATTGTAATGCTACAGCATACAAAGACAAGCTTCCACTTTAAACTGATTTATTTATAACTATGAACGAATCACTAATCGTTAAACATGACTATTGAACAGTTGTTGTCATTCAGTCATGTTAGATGCTTATCCAGACCTTTATAAACAAAGAGTTTTATGTAGCTGAACCATTAAAAATTTTAGTTGAATACCCCTAATGTAGATTATCATGTTCCCATTGTACAGTGTTTACATCTAGTACTGATGAACAATGATTGTGAATGAAATGTGCAGACCCCTAAACTAATACTTTGTTGGAGCACCTTTTGATTTTATTACACCTCTCAGTGTTTTTGGGTAAGAGTCTGTCAGCATAGCACAGCTTGACCTGGCAATATTTTCCCACTCTTTCATGCAAAAACATTCTAGATCTGTGAAATTGTGAGGGCATTTATAGCTATTCATTATTCCCTCCACCTTGATAAACCACACAGTTCTGGTTGAAGAAAAGCAGCCCTAAAAGCAAAACTTTTTGGAATGATTATACCTTTTGTAATTGTTCTAATCAGATCATAACACATTTTGCCACATGGTTTAGGGTGATTTGCTTGTGCTTGGATGTTTTTTTTTTTGTGAGACAGGACTTCTGTCTAGTCACTCTCTCATAGCCCAGACGTGAAGCTCACGAGAGATTGGTGTCACATGCAGAGAGTAATTAGTGTGGCAGATATTCTTCCAGCTCCTTTAGTGTTGGCATCCTCCCTTTTGTTTTGTCCTGTTGTAAATTTTGGAGGGACGTCCTGTTCTTGATAATGTCACTGTGGTGCTCTATTTTCTTCACTTGTTGGGGATGGCCTTCAGTGTTCCCTGGTACATCTAATGTAGAGCTGTAACAACTAATCGATGAAAAATCGATATTAATTGATTCTGAAAATCGTTGTCAACTAATCTCATTATTGATTAGTTTGGTCTGCGCACAGCACGGGGCATGTTTACTTATTGCTTTACTTCTGTTTCAAAAACAAACATCTGAAAGTACAAACCAGAGTTGTGTCCCAAATGACATACTATGCACTTACACTATGCACTGTGTACTCTACCGTCCAGTGTAGGAATTTTAAAAGGGTAGTATCGTCTCAAATTGAACACTAGGGTTTTTTTTTTTTACTAACCGGAGGTATAAGCCGTATCCCAGTCGATGGTGCTAGCTTTAGCAGAATACCCTGAGTCAATTAAAATAAATGTCTCCCTTTCACTGTTTGTCAACGTTACCTTTTATGCCCAACATGACCTCAGTCACCATCAGACCGAGGCGTATTCATCAAGTGACCGAGGAAAATAATGTGCGACCCAATTCCTCTAAGGCGAGGGAACATTTTATATTAAATGCCGTGAAGAAGACGATAACCTGCAAACTTTACAAAGCAGAGCTTGTGTAGCAGTTAAGCACGACAGTGATGCACGAGCACAAACTTATGTTTATATCCAAAATGCTCCACTGTGTGCAAGGGGTTGGGGAAAGTTTTCTTAAAAGGTTTAATTCAAGTTTATTGTCATTAGATGCTGTGTTTGCATTCTTGCAGTGTAAATTCTGTCATTTGTTATAACAAGAACGATCTGTAAGTGATCTACAACTCCTGGCAAAAATGATGGAATCACCACACTTGGAGGTTGCTCACACAGCTTTTTTTTTTTTTACTTCGTAGCGAATAAACCAAGCACAGGTTTGACACAACCATATTTGTTTAATAGCTAAACATTCTGGCTTCATGAAATATACCTTAGACAAATTAAATTAAATTGTTTTAATTAATGGCATATTTTTTTCCAGATCAAGTAGAGGAAAAAGTTATGGAATCATTAACAACAAAAATCACAATTAGTATTTTGTTGCTCCTCCTTGGGTTTTTATTACGGCTTGAATTCTTTGAGGCGTGGACTTCACTAATGAAAAAAAATATTCTCCATCAAGCTGGTTCCAACTTTCTCGAATAGCGGTTGACAGATCAGCTTTGCAGGATGGAGCCTTGTCATGAACTAATTTTTTTTTCCATTTTCACCATATATTTTAAATCAGATTGAGATCCGGACTGTTTGCTGGCGATTGAGTTGATCTGCCTTTGCTGAAGAAAAGCTTTAACACTCTTTGCTCTGTGGCAAGATGCATTATCATCCTGAAAAATGACTTCATCACCACCGAACCGATTTTCTATCGATGGAATGAGAAAAGTGTCCAAAATTTCAGTGTACACCCGTGCATTGACTGTTGAGGTCTCCCCTGGTCCTTTACCTGACGTGTGACCTCGTATCATAAATGAGTGGGGAAATTTGATTTCTTCAGGCAGTCATCTTCATACGTTTTATTAGAACAGCACCAGACAAAAGTTCCAGCTCCTTGGTCAATGCAGATTTGTGATTCATCACTGAATATCACTTTCATCCAATCATCCACACTCCATGATTGCTTCTCTTTAGTCCACTGTAACCTTATTTTCTTTTGTTTAGGTGTTAGTTCTGGTTTTCGTTTGGCTTTTCTACACGTAAATCCCATTTCATTCATCTGATTTCTTACAGTCACAAACATTCACTCCTGTTTCCGGCCATATGTTTTTCTTTTGTTTAGTTGTGCATTTTCCATTTTCAATGCATCGGGCTTTGAGTTTTCTGATGCTTTGCCGTCTTCCTTGGTCTACCTGTACGTTTTCCTTTTATACCCTTCCAATTTTGTTTTATACTTGCACCAACTTTTAGACACAGCTGACTGGGAACAACCAACATCTTTTGCCACACCCTGTGTTGGATTTCCTTCTTGAAGGAGTCTTATCGTTTCCATTGTTTCAGCTGACTTTCAAAAAGTGTCTCTTTTAACTGCAGACTAATTTGCATTTTCAGGCTTGTGCTGGAATTTGTTTTAGAAATGCAAATTACAAGGTGATTCCATGTTTTTTTTCCTCAACAGTGAGTGATTCCATATTTTTCCCACTACTTGAACTGGAAAAAACAATATGCCGTTAATTAAAAATAATTTCCTTTAATTTGTTTGAAGTATTTTTCACAAAGCCAGAACGTTCAGCTATTTAAAAAAAAAATGTTGCCGTATCTGTGCTTTGTTTATTTGCTATGAAGAAAAAAAGCATTGTAATTTCACATTGAGAGTTCTGACATGATTTATCATGATTTTTATTTTTTTCATCACAAAAACTTGCCGTTTTAACAGGGATGTGTAGACTGTAAAGAACAGTGATCCAATCATTTATGTGTGTTAATAGGTCACCTTGGGTGTTAAATGTGAGTGTCAGTTTTACCAGCTCTGCTCAGGACCAGACAGTACACTACAACAGTGTGTATATTCTGTTCAAACTGAAAATGTCAAAATTAAAATGTCAATTAAAAGGTCTCATGCTAATACTCAGATTTTCCAGGACATTAGGGACTTGCAGACATTCAGTGTTATACTATAGTAGTCATACCTTATCTATTATTCCATTATCATAGTTGTTTTGCTTATCCGTTCTGGTTATAGCAAGTTTCTAATTGGTTTACCAGTGAGTCATGGATATTAAAAATTGGTGTTTTTCCTACTTTCAATACAACCAATGTGATGGGTGTGGATAATTATATTTAGGTCTGTGGGGTGAATAATTTAATAAGTTATTTGGTTCTCCTCACATTAGCTTCAATAATATATCCTCTTTTACTAGCGATCAGGTGTTTAGCCTAGCACAAGTACATGTGGGCCAGGAACACTGGAGACATTTGTTTCTGCCTTTTTTTCTTTTTTTTCCTCTCTCTCTGCTTGATTCAATTAACCACAATATTCAATTTCCACCAAAATCTCAATCTGTACTTTTAAATTATGATATTCATAGGGGAAAAGTAGCCTAAGCTAGAACTGTGACTAGTGAGTGATGTTGATAAGAATTGTTTTTCATACATTTAATTGTCCTGACCACCTGATGCTAAATCAGTGTGGATACTGATTTCTCTCCTATACGAGGGGTTTAAATAGCTAGAGTAAATATATTTAAACAATGTTATATATAAATGTAACATGTAAATTTTAAATGGTATAACATCAGGATATAACGGTAACTAGTAACAAAGGATAGATGATAATTATGATGTGATATTATGGCAATAGAAAGAAAATACGAAACATTTCTCTACAGAGAATCAAAAATACTGGAAAGGCTAGACCAGAAGTTTCTTGTTTGTCTTTTTCCCCCTCTCTTTTATATCTTTTGATAAAACATGTTCTTACCTGTCTCCAACCAGTCAATCTAACAAATCTATAAGGTCTCTAAGATGTGTGTGTGTGTGTGTGTGTGTGTGTATGTGTATGTGTGTGTATGTATGTATATATATATATATATATATATATATATATATATATATATATATATATATATATATATATATATATCACAAAATATAGTTCAGTGGTAATTTGTCACTATTTTGTCTGCTCCTTTATCTTGTTTGAGCAGTAAAGCTATTTCTCACCAGTAGGTGGCAGTAAGGTGCCTATCAGCGTGCATCATTGAGCCAAAGAAGATGATTAAGTAGAATACCAGACCCAGAATGGAAAGACCCATTAGTAGTGTTAATCAAATTCTACATTGCAGAATTTGATTAACATTCCTAATCAGTGTTAACAACAACCAAAATCTGGGTTAACATGTAAATTCTTTGCGACCGGGTTTTAATGTTCAATCAATTATATTAATATGTGAACACATTTTCTGTGCCACTTATTATAATTCGGATGACTTTCCAAAGTATAAATATAGCTTAGGGTCAGCAGCTCCATTAACTTGCATTAAACAAATAATTATTCATAATATTTCTCATTCATGTAACCTGTTTGACATGTTCATTATGTATTTTCACATAATGCACTGAGAATTTAGTTTGCAATGTTCAGGTTAACTCCAGTGTGGGCTTCCTGGCTTGAAAGATTTGAATTATTTTTTTTCCTTACTTCTCATAGAGCAACACTTCCTTAATCAGCTGGAGGACTTGCGATTGCTGTCCTTCACCCCCTCTAGAGAGGTCTGTGGTCAAAGGATAACTTCACATGATGACAGGTATACACTCCTAAAATGAGTCTGTCCCAATGCTTTTTAAAAAAAAATTTCCCACTCTTTTTTTTTTTTTTTTCTTTCAAGTACTCATCATAGATCATCCCATTAGATGTATCTTGAATTGCTGAAAGCTGCACTTAAATCATTGCAGCATCTGTTGATACAGTGTTTTGTTCCCTGCTGTCTACAGGTTCTTGCTTCATTTGGCAGAGAAAACAGGAGGCATCATCGTCACTAATGACAACCTGAGAGACTTTGTTACACAGTCTGAGGCTTGGAGGAAGATCATACAAGAGAGGTAAAATTCTCCTTTCGTTTGGAAATCTGTCTAAGTCTTGGGGCCCTTTCACACTGAGTGCGATGCAATAAAGCAAACCGGAGCGCAGACGGACGTTGCTTTCACACCGAATGCGAAACGATTGATTGCTCTCGGTTAATTCACGCTTGCACACTAGGTGGCGCAACCCACTATTCAGCGGATCAGTCTATCGTCTTTGACCACAGAGAAGAAGAATAACATAAACTGTTAAGAAGCACAGAAACTAACTTTTCTTATTATGTGTATTCTACCCAAAAAGGGAGGCAGAGAGGTTTTAGTATGAAGTAAATAATGTGAAATATAATGCAATAACACAGTAGTGGGACAAAACCCCTTTATTTGTGCAAGATATTAAAGAAAAAAAATTAAATAAGAGTTTTCAAAATTTAAAAGTTTTAAAATATATAAGGGGTGTGTGTGTGTGTGTGTGTGTGTGTATATATATATATATATATGAGATGGATGGATGGATAGATGGATAGATAGATGAAAGAAGAATAAGAATTATAATAATAAAGGGGATTGCAATTATACACCTTTTTTTTTTTTTTAAATAAATGTTTTTGTAGTTGCTGTGACTTTTATCAAAAAGTTATCTGTTCTCAGACACCAGTGATAGCAAGAACTCAACATCCGTTCTCTTCTCTCTTGCGGAATACTCTTCTGTGTTTACACTGGTTTTCAAAACAGCTTTGTGTGCTACCAGTCTCACCCTTTTGTGCAACAGCAGCAGCTCTGTGAATGTGATCTAAAGCTCAAATCTAATTTGACAGCCCGTTTCATCGTGGAGCGACGGGGAAAAAATCGAGACACTGGTCAGGGAAAAAATGTCACTGTCGACTGATCGTGCCCGTTGTGGGATCTACTGTTTCGATTCAAGGGCGTCATCACGTCATACATTCGGTCCGCTTAATCCCGCTCAGTGTGAAAAGCCCTTTAAGTGAGTCTTTGACATAACCGATAAAGCTGGACATGAACTATTTTCTTCTGTGGCTGTATTCAGTCTCTTGCAGTTCACCTTTGTGGAGGATCATTTCATGATCCCAGATGATCCTTTAGGAAAACATGGGCCTCTCTTGGAGCAGTTCCTGCGCAAAGACAGCTGCCCCAGGTGAGTTGTCCCAAAAATATCCACAGAATATCAAGTAGTTTTGGTTTACAGTTACAATGACATGGTACTTAGCAAATGTTCTGAAACATTTTGTGACCTTGTTCCTACTTTGTCCAGATCCACTGCAAGTCCTCTAATGCCTCCACTGAGGACGGATCTGCAGGCCACGCCATCAGTTTATGCCCAGACACATGCCCCGTTGCCCACTCAGTCCAGATCAGCGTCACACTGGCCCCATTCCGGCCCGCCTGACTGGCATCCACCTCGGCCGTCCCCTTCTCCACCTCCACAGCGCTCACCCACAGAAACTACAGAACTGAAGAAGCAGCTGTATGACATTTTCCCTGACCAAAAGCAGCGCATCGACCGCATCCTCAATGACAACCCTTACATGAGGGACCTGAATGCTCTGTCAGGCCTCCTGTTGGGCTGAACACATGACTGCTGAGCCCACTTGCACAAACGCACAAAGCAGTGTTTCATGTCATTGTGACTACAGAACAATAGCGAACATGACTTTAACTTTTTTTATATAAAGATTTTGTGATCTAAAGACTGCTGCAAGTGGGTTGTTTGTTGTAGGGAATCTTGTTCTCTTTACTACTTTGCTTTCAAGATTACAGAATCCCTCCCATGTAGCTACAAGCACAATTAATACACTTCAGTTTGGATTTGCGTTAAACAAAGGTTGAAAGATGTAAAGTCTAAGTGGAATATATTTGATGTACATATTTATTACAAGTATTCCTCTCATAATTTATCAATGAAAAAAATCTTTGTTCTAAAAGGTGTTTTAGTCACACAGTTGTGTTTAAACTGGCTTTGCAGCAATGGCTGCTGAAGAACAGATGCTTATTTTTGCTGTCAGTTTCGTTAACAATGATTTTGGGCATTGGCCCATTTGAGTCAAACTGATGATGCAATAAAGTGCCCAAGTTTCCAGTTAGTCATTTGGTTATTGGGGTTTTAAAAAAAAGTCCTAATTTTTTATGCAATTATGGCAACGGATTTCATTTTATTACTATGAATGTAATAAATGTACATTTTTGAAGCATGAATTTGAATATTTTGGAGGAAGATTTTAAATTCTCTTAAATTACAATTGCTTCCTCTACCTATATTACAATATTCAACCTATTCTAATTAAGTACCAGACCTAAATGACTGTCTTTTACAGAGTCTGTATGAATTCGTTGCAAAATTCACATTACTGAACCTCTGGCAGTGCCTTGCCATTTCTTGATTGTGTAACGCACCAATTCTACAGGTGGTCGATTAAAACATGAAACTATGTGGCTGACCAGTGAACGACTGTATGAATCTAAAGAAGTTTAGACCAGCTTTTCTACACTCTCTGAGAGCAAATTCCTGTACAGATTTAGAAGAAAAGGAAAAAAATCAACTTTTAGACATTTACATAAATTGGAACAGCAATGGATATGTTGCACAACATCAGTGACTTTGCTTCCATTCTGTGTTGATTATGTGCGACTGAGTTATAATCTGTGAATTTGTTTATGATCTTGGGACTTCTGAGATTCATCTGAAATCACAAAGGAGAAGACCTGTGAAAAAAAACAGCCCATTATCCAGGTGAACTGTGGGTATCTCACAGTGCAGCTGTTCAAACTGCTGTTTTCTTCAGTGGAAGGCAGTGTTAATAAACGCTGTTCATGTGTTCGTCACATAAAAAATGAATTTGTGTGGTCTTTTTCCCTTTTGCTTTTGTCCATGAAGAAAGGCATGCCCGTGGAGAGAAGTGATCATTAATCCCTGACCTGGGAGCACTGTGCACTCTATGCCTTTGCTCAGAATCTCATTGTTTGATGAGTTGAATCAGTTGTCTCAGAAAAACGGGTTCAATTTTAATCTATGAAATCATGTTAATGGATATTTCTGCTTATAATCAGAAGATGCGTTTCTCATCAGTAGGGGGCGATATTGCTGTTTTCTGATGGCTGGTCTCAGCTGACCTTGGCTTAGAAGTGAATGACTTGCATAACTCCTTCTTAGAACAGCATGTTCAGTACTATAAGGTTCAGAACTATTGAGCAGACACTCTTATGTAGAGCAAAGTTCTTTGTAGTCCTCATCCAAAAAAATTCTCATGCTAGAACAAATAGATGAGGGTAGAAGAATACTATTAAATTAGCACCCTGTCAGAAAGGAGTCAATCCTAGAGACTTGGAAGGGAGCATGGTGTATAGCCGCATGTAATACATGTCTTCATCTAGGTGGGTCCTGGTCCATTTTTTGGTTTCGGACGCAAGCATTACTGTCAGGGTTGCCAGGTCCAAGAAAAATGTCCATCCCAATGACAACTCAAAACCAGCCCAAAAGGAATGAAAAGTAGCCCAATTTTTTTCCCATCCAATCCAAGACAACTGCTGGATTCCTATAAAAAGCATTTTAAAGAAATGTTTATCATTGCTAGTAGGCCCTAATTAAATGTAGTAATTAATTATGTAATAATTTGTTCAATTTGTCCATATATGTTTCAGAAAATCATTGCTAGTAGGCCCTAATTAAATGTAGTAATTAATTATGTAATGATTTGTTCAATTTGTCCATATATGTTTCACAAAATCGGATTTTGAATTCAGTATAGACAATTTGCTGTCATCCAGGAATTTGAACAAAGCATTTGCTATGGTCAGTGAATCCCCAGCTATCACATGTATCACTCCTGCAAAAGGTGCTAGTGATTTTTTAGAGCTTCTTGCTGTAATATCTGATGTCTACTCAGAGTTGTTTTCTGGTCGTGACAGCAGTCATCAACAATAAGAGAGCATGGTCCACTTCCTATATCCGCCAGAAGGTGGTGGTCTGCTGGTCCTATCAGCGAATTAATTAGAGCTGTGCATTTCGTTCTGTATAAACTGACACCTTGATCAACAGTTACGGTACTTGAGTGTCGAGCAACATGAGCAGTCAGCTTCAACTCTGCCTCATTTACTGCAACGTTAGTTCTTAGAAAGGACCTGCCTGTGTCAAATAAAATTCTGGTATTTGAGAAAGGAGCTGAATTATTTTTATGCTTTTCATTTGCAGCATGAGGGAACAGATCACTGTGCTGAGCTCTGATTTCACCTTTGCCATATTTGCAGAACACTTTTTTTTAATCATCATTTGGAACACTTCGAATCCAGTCCATGAATCCTTTTTCTGTCTCCCATTGTTTGCAACATTTCTTTCCGTATTTGCCCAATTTACCTGCCATTTTATAATGCTGCTTGACTGTTCATCCGCAGACCAACCAACACTTCACACTGTCACTGACTGCTACCACGGTACCGCTGCCTTTCACAGATGTCTTTTGCAATTCGAAGGCTAATGGAGGCCTAGAGGTACTAAGTTATGATACATTGAATAATGTATTCAAAATTAACTGGATTACACAATACTTAACGAAAGATGATATGTGGAGCACCTTTCCCAACTTTCTGTTTAAATTAGTCGGTGGCCTTGAATTCTTGTTAAAATGTAATTATTCTATCGACAAAATTCCAGTGAAGCTTGCAAGATGTCATCAACAAGCACTCATGGCATGGACATTGGCTTATAAGCATAATTTCCCCCCTAGAAGACACTATAGTTGGAATAATAAAGATATTTTATACAAACACAAATTATATATATATATATATATATATATATATATATATATATATATATATATATATATATATATATATATATTTGGTTTGATAATAACATTGTATTAGTTAGTCAGTTAATAAACAGGGATGGAGGTTTGTTATTATACACAGAATTTGGGTCTAATCCCAATTAGACCCAAAGAATATGCAATTGTGATGGATGCTATACCTAGAAATGTATTGTTTCTTCTTAACATTGACTGTAGTGAAAACCCTAACCTTCAAAAGACAACGTTTCAAATATTTGTGTTAGAAATGACATAAATAGCTAATGTTACATATCCCCCAGCTAGATTTTTTTGGTCATCAACATTTGGAGATTTAAATTGGCGTAAGGCTTGGAGAACAGCTGATAAATTCTTTGTTAATAACAAAATAAAGGAAGTTTTCATATAAAATAATGCATAGAATTTATCCTGTGATACATGTATTGGAACATTTCAAATTGAATATTGATTACTCTTTAATTATTATTCTGTAATAATGAAAAAGAAACCATTTGTCATTTATTCTTTCATTGCATTTATACAAATATATTTTGGGTTGATGTTGAAAATTTTATTAAAAGGAAACTTAACATAGTTGTAAAACTGGGTGGGGCTGATATAATGATATATGTTAATGACTGTGGGACAGAGAAGGATAAAGCATAAACCATTCAACTGCTAGTTTTAATGGGGAAGTTTCATGTACACAAAATGAAATGTGCTAAGCCAAATTATCTTCGTTTATAAGTGAATTTAAACAGTATACTGCAATACTTTGTATAAATGTAAAAAAAATTTTAAAAAAGCTTCCAGGGCTTCTCTGCAAATTCAAAGTTGATAGATAAACGGCACCTTATCCTTTATGTTTTGTTTTGTTATATAATACTCTGGCTATCTTACTTGATTTGATTACTTTTTCTGTATCTTATTATTACTTGAATAACCGAACCATTTGTACTTGATAGAAGTTATGCAATGTTGATTGTGTAATATCAATGTTATGTTTGTTCAAGCACCTATTATGGTTTTGAAATGTGCCTAATTTTGTTTTCAAGGTCTCATACAATAGATTAACATACATCCAAGGTCAAAAAACACCTTAATGTTCTCATAATTTAAACTGCAGCATTACCCCCCCCCCCACCCCCGTGTCACAAACGACTCGTTAAATGATTCGTTCTAAAGGAATCATTCTAAACTCCTCCCTTCAGAGAGCATACTCTGCTCTGATTGGTCAGATGTCCCAGTCTGTTGTGATTGGATTTGTGAAATACATGTGGATTTATGAGATTTGCAAATCATTGCATTCTGTTTGTATTTACATTAATTTACATTGTACACAGCATCCCATTTTTTTTGGAATTGGGGCTGTATAATTCTTGCACTACAATCAGGGAGAAACATAAAACATATCGCTCCAGTATCTTATTTACCGCTAGACTGAACTTAGGGATATGTTAGTGATGTGTTATTCTCATATAATGGAAACACCATGTTGAAAACACCACCAAGGGCTGCAACTCTGGTGGTATGTGGTAGCTAATCATCAGTTACTCATCACATTAAAGTTAAGTGCTTGAAATATGGGTTTGTCTAATGGTTCTACTGTTTCAGCTATTAACAATGGAGCATTTCATTGTGTTGACATATTAAATCTTACATACATACACAGTGTGTCCAGTTTGTCACCTAGGAAATATTCCTATCAGTCACTGTTGTGGAAAAATCCCTCCAATCAAAGTCAAAAAACTTCCAGAGACCACGGGTTTTGGATGGCCAAAGAAATGAAACTTTATTTAAAACAAATAAAGTGAGACCTCTGCAGATAGTCTAAATTATGTAAACACACACATGCCCTTTTTATACCTTTCTGCAATAGCGAGCTCATCATAGGCGGGGTTTTACCTATTCTCATTAAAACAGACCAATCTTCTTCACCACAATTAATTATTCATGTCTATATGATATCTTACATTTGTGGCGCATGCATAGTTAATTGCCTTTTAGTTTTATAAGGCCAAGGTTTTTTTTTTACTCTGTCCCAAATTCACTTCTATACCTTAATGAATTTCTGGCTCTCACCCAATTCACTTCTGCTACCTTAATGATTTTCTGCCTTTTGTCCCAGCCCGATACTTGAGGTCTTACCTCATCCCGATACTGGTCTGCAAGCTTCGGTTCTTACCTCATCCCGATACTGGTCTGCAAGCTTCAAAGTGGTCTTAATTGGAAAGCAGTTTCAGCGAATGTCTCAATGCTCATTTTTTGCTGTGCAGAAAGGTACACGAAAAAACAACTACTTTGCAGTAAGACACGGAATTCCTCTAACTCAGTACACCCTTAAAATATAACTTGAGTAGAAAGTTGTCTTCTTTTGCATTATGCTTCTAAATATTGATTATACATATAGATTATGCTTGTTAACTCGTATGGATTATTAGATTATGCTTTTAGATTATGCTTCCAAGTATTGATTCTAAATATTAGTTATACATATTGATTATACTTTATTAACATATCCAAATGTTAGTTGCACATATTGATTACAAATTATCAATATATTCTGTATCATTCCTCTCACAATCAAAATGCATGAAAGTGTAGAATTGTCAATGGTACTCAACTAGCATCTATATGAAATGAAATAACAGGTTTTCTTCATACATGGAGCAAACAGCATTACAATATGCTCTCAGAAATAAACTGAGATGTACCTTTAAACCTGTAATTAAAGGTACACCACATGCACTTTTCCAGAAAAAATCTTGGCGACAAGGAAAAGTGCATTTTGGTACCTTTATTTCTGAGTGTTTATGGGCAAAACTGATAGGGATGAGATCATAACTGCATAGTGTGGTGCTATAATGCACTTTTGTAAATCTGCCTCTGTGTATATAGAGTCAGAGAGCCTATAACTGGATTTCATTATGCAATTCGATATAGGACAATGGAAATAAAGTTGACTTTATTCTAGTGGAGTCTGCAGTAAAAAAAAATATCCTAAAAGACCAGGTGGTGTCTTGATAAAAGACAGAGCAATATCCAGATATCCAGAAGAAATCATCATCTTTTCCTTTCTCGTCTCTACCCAACATGGCAAGGAAAAAAACGGCGTATTGTTCTGGGAGGAAGGTTCAAATACCATGAACATTCCGAAACAGCTCAACATTCTCAGGAGTGTCCCAAGACCTCCTCCCTCTGCTTTTCTGCTCCAGATCTCTTACCTTCTCTTTCTCTCTCTTATAGTAATCAAATATCATGGTCTCTGTTGGATTTAAAACTCACCTAGCCATAATGGAAATCTCACATCTACTGACATTAACAAGTGTAGACGAAACAGCCGCCTTTATTTTTTTAATCAAGAACATTACTGTGGAGATGTGTTTCTTTTGCAGCATGCACAGAAGTCAGAGACTGAACCACAAGTGGTTTACAGTCTACACAGAAAGCACTGTGACTAATCAGACACATGGCTTCACATGCAAGTATGTTATTGTGTAGAATTTAGTGAATAAACTCAGTGTTTGCACATTTCATCAGAATGGGACCAGGGCATGCAGGATTTGCGAATGAAATGAGTTCCCTAGCAAGTATAAGATCATGGATATTACATGTTGTGGTGTGGATTTTGCCAATTCACCCCACATTTAGGAAGGAATAAAAGGAGAAGAATCTTCTCCTTCACTGCAAAACAGCATAGCTTTGTACATATGATCATCCCCCACTCCACATCCTCACACATACACACTAACGCTGAGGCATTATTTTGGATAATTTAGCGGATTGAATGGGTGCATTCATGAGCTTGCTGATGCAGCAGTTGCTACATTAGAGACAGCCGTCATGGCGAGTAGGGAGCTCCTGTGACTATTCTGCATGCTATGCAAGGAGAACGCCGACTAGACCGCGTGTTAAATTAACTCACTGTTTTAACTCCATCATGTGGCACACTGGCTTGGCTCAGGGAGGGGCCACTCCTTCCCTCCATCTGCTGTAGAGCCGCAAACAATGATGTCATTTCCTCACCAGGGCTGAGCTGGCAACTTTGGAAGCCTGAAAGAAAGCAGGGCTGATTTGCCATGAAAGGCTGCTCTTTTTTTTTTTTTTGGCTGTATAATCCAGACACTCACCTCATTCACTCATGCATAGATTTGCTAGAACAAACCTACACAAAGTGCTACACCCTGACAACATTTGCATAGTGTTCACCTAGAAGGAGAGAACGATACTATGACAAAATAGAAAGGGAGTTTCTATTTGTGAACCCGTGACTCATTGTGGTATTAACCGTCTCATCCTATTATGACGGGGTTTTTTTAGTTGCCTTATTTTAAAATGCTAGGATGCATGTGCTGCATCTGCATATAAAGTTCAAATGCGCCTATTCATTTAACAGAGAGTCGGACTGGTTAAACACTATTTGCATGCATCGCAGTCTGACAGCAGGGGCAGAGATGGAAAAATGTGAGTTTTAAAACTGCAGGGGAACCACGCCTGGCAGAAAGCTATGTTTGTAATTGGTCCTGTGAGAGACTCTACAAGACTTGTGTAGTTTTCTACAGAACAAAAATCTTTATTCATCACTTTCTGGGATACATCAGCCTTTTTGTGCAGTTTGAAACATTATAGCAGAATATAAACATCTAAACATCACTTAGAATATAATGTTTATATTGTAGAATTAGACCTTTTATGCATGCAGACATAAAGAAAAGGCCTAATGCTAATAAATATCTTTCTTCTCTTATTTCTGTATACTGGAATCTTTTCTTATAATCTCAGCAAGTTCTTTCTTTCTTCTCATCTCTCCATATTCTCTTTCCTCTCCCATTACTCTCTCATTGTCACCTTCTTTTCCATAATCCAGTCATCTTCAGTAATTGCTTTATCGTTGTTGGGTTGGCGATGGATCCAGGGCCTATCCTGAGAAAACAGGCTGTGAAGCTACTCCTGAAGTTTGTTTCAACATAAAGTTTCCTTCATAATGGAGTTCCAGGGGGCAGAGTGGCTTAGTGGTTAGCACGTTTGCCTCACACTTCCAGGGTTGGGTGTTTGATTCCCTCCTCCTCCCTGTATGCACGGGGTTTGCATGTTCTCTTCATGCTTCAAGGGTTTCCTCTGGAACTCCAGTTTCCACCCCCAGTCCAAAGACTTGTGTTGTAGGCTGATTGGAATTTCTACATAGTGTGTGTGTGTGTGATTGTGCTCTACGATGGGTTGGCACCTCATCAAGGCTGTCCCCCGCCTTGTGTCCAGAGTTCCCTAGGACAGGCTCCAGGGTCCATGCAACACTGTGTAGGATAAGCGGTACAGAAAATGGATGGATAGCGGAGTTCCATGTTGTTCAATTACCTTTCACTAATTTAGCAGGCTCCTTCACTTTAAGCTCCTTCAGGTGGTTGGAAGTGTGTTGGAAGTCTAATGACTTTTTGGTATTCAACGAAAAAACAAAACACACACATTCATATATATTGCTAGTACATAGTAGGTGTGTTTGTGGGTGGAGAGAAGCATTTGGTAAAATATATGTATTTTGTTCTCTGTTTACTCACATTAACAGTGTGCAGAGCCACAGCTCGCCTTATAGCTGTACCTACAGATTTTAGCACTGGATTCTACAACTTTCAATGCAATCTGAAAACAGCAATAAGTTTTTGCTACATCTTCGTCTCTCATTTTACGATTCAGTCTCGCCTTAAACCTGTAAAAGAGTTTCTTTGTTATAGATTTGGTTTTGAAAATCCTCCTTGTAGCTTATGTCGTTTCCATTGTAAAACATTTATTTTTTAATGTAAATAGCCCATGTAAAACCCTTTTGAACAGACACTCATAAATGGAGTTCTGCATTGTTTTTCAACCTACCTGAGTTTCAGTTTGGAGACAGTATTGTTTTACAGAAATGACAGTTATTCTCATGCTAAGTTCTTTCATTCACAAATGTAAATAGAGTAATAAATGTTCTGCATTTTGTCTCCTTTCATGCAGAATTTCAAGAGTATTTATCTGATTTAGTGTTGTTGTTTTTTTTAATAACAAATGGTGTACAGTGCCTTTACTTGAATGTATGTATTCACATTTACATTCATTTACATTCTTTCCTTTTTAAAAGATAAATAACTAAAAAAAGAACAATAATAATAATAATAATAATAATAATAATGATAATAATAAAAGATTTTTTAAAAACATCCTCTTTCCCTTTTTCCCTAACCTACAGCTAAGCAACTGTTTGCACCCACAATTCCTTGCACACTGAGCATGCGCATATATCTCCTTTAAGTGGATTTCCTGAATAAAGTATTTACATGCAACAAATTTCCATTTAACACACAAAAAATATAATAATAATAAAATTAATAGCTCACGGTGGCTTAGTGGTGAGCACGTTCGCCTCACAAACAGGTTTGATTCCCATCGTGGCCCTAGAGTTTGCATGTGCTTTTTTTGCATGTTTGCAACCCCCCGTGCTGCGGGGGTTTCCTCCGGGTACTCCGGTTTCCTCCCCTAGTCCAAGGACATGCATGGTAGGCTGATTGGCATGTCCAAAGTGTCCGTAGTGTATGAGTGGATGTGTGAATGTGTATGTGATTGTGCCCTGCGATGGATTGGCACCCTGTCCAGGGTGTACCCCACCTTGTGCCCAATGCTTAGTGGGATAGGCTCCAGGTTCCCTGTGACCCTGAAGAAGGATAAGCGGTATAGAAGATGGATGGATAAAATTAATAGTATGTAGTATCATATAGATATTGCAATATTATATTGTTACATTATTACCGTAAAATACAGCTATTACATTATTTAAAAATTCTATATTATTATTCCATATTATAAAATTAATAGTTTGGCAAATGGTTGTCCCTTCGAGTAATTAAATTTATGTTGTGAACATCAGAAATATCTACTAGTATATTTTATTCACTGTAGAAATTCAGATGTAATACTTATTACATTCTGGTCAACACCGGCTGATACACACGCCAACATGTGAATAAGGGGAGTACTGGCACTTCTTTTTTTTCCCACTTCAAACTCTGGATTTAGGTATGTGTTGTTGAAAACTGTTGTTGCAAACATCTTAAACTTATCTTAAGGTTAAATCATTATCTTATCTTAAAACAAATCATAACCTATTTAAATCGATAGTGGGATTATGGCCAAATACCAGCGTATCACTGTGTAAATGACCTCCATTATCCCCAGTAATACTATAGGTTGGCATGAAGTGAAAGGTATCTGAGTATTACTCCTAGATACTCTTGTCCTAGTTTGGCTGGGAAAGTAAATTATTGATAAACATAAGGAATAGACTGGTGTTGGAAGTGCAACTGGATATGGAAGGTTAATCACACCACATAATAGACTGTTAACTAATAGTACATGTTCAGTTACACAGGCTATCAGACAGGTTCATGCAGCTTCTATAGTGCCTTCACTGTTCTACACACAACAGTGTTACCAACTTAGTGACTTTGTTACTAGATTTTAAACCTCTTTAGTGACTTACTGAGCACACATTAGCAACTGTCCTGCGCTTGCTACAAGTTCTCCTGCTCATATCACAGCTGATGATTAGACAAGTTAAGTGAGCAGGTTCGGTCGACTCACCACCAGTGGGTAAAGCTGGGCCGAGTTACACTTTCATGAGCCTATGTTCCCAACGGCCAATCACTGATCAGCATAGTTCCATCCTTAACAATTTCTTGGTGTCTGCTTCCAGACTAATCACTACCACTGCTTCATTGTGTCTGCTTTCTTGGCAGATATGATAGTATTTTGTAACTATGTAAATAGTTAGTGTGTAGCCAGCACAGTGGAGCAAAGGGTCAAATTGCCACCTCACAGCTCCAGGGTTTTTCTTTGCGTGTTCTCCTCGTGTCAGTGTGGGTTTCCTCTGGGTTCTCTGGTTTCCTCCCAAAAGCATGCCAGTAGACAACTTGGCTAAGTAGGAAGTCAAAACTACAAAATGGGGTGGGGGGCATAGACACCAACATTCATGTTCATGTTCTCCACACCACAGAGGCCAAGCAGACTTTCCCAACTTTCCAAATAAGAATTCCGAGTTGGGTATTTTCTTTGTTTTTTCTTAGTCTGAGGTCAAAAATTGCTGCTAGGGTGAATGAGTGTGTGCAAGGTGCTTTGCGATGGACTGACACCAGATTCATTCATGGTGTATATTCCTACCTCATGCCCATGTTCCTGGGATAGGCTCCACTGTGACCCTGACCACGGTAAATCTGTAAAGTGATTATTTTAGTTTGCGGTACAGCGACTTCTCTTTTTTCATAGAAGAAAATCTTTTTCCAAGAAAAATCCTATTCTATTCTTTCCTATCCTAAGCGAATTCAGAAAACCTTTCATCCCCATGTACCATGTTTTGATATGCAAATGAGCACGGCTATTCGACGAATATGCAAATGAGCACGGCTATTCGCCGAATATGCAAATTAGCCTCTGGCTCTGCAATTGGTCGATAACACTGACACGCAATCGTAAATCTAGCTTTCGTCATGAGCAGAAGTCATATCGCTCACATTCTGTGAGCTCACATTCTGTGACCAACAGCATGACACCAGAGCAGTTGATAGATTATATTGCTGAAATTTGCTAAGATCCGGGAGCACAGCGCCGCCCGCGGCCCCGTTACGAAAGTATTTGAGTGCGCGAGCCCGAGGCTGCCGGCAGCCACAGCGTCTTCATTGTAGCGCCGCTGCGAGTGTGGACATTGAAACCGCCAAACCGTAAACATTGGGCGGATTATCCGTTTGGGTTGTAATTGTAGAAAGACAAGGATATATATCTAGAGGTAAGTTCTGGATAATTGGACGTGTAACGTGCTTGGGTTGAGCTAACCTTTATGTTTCGAACAACGGCTGGCTAACCGCTAGTTAGCTTCCAGGCTAACGACGATAGCTTGTAAACATGGCAGAATAGTTTGTCACGATAGCATTAGCGAGGCTTGTTACCGCATTGAACGATCTCGGACGAAAACCTGTACAAATACATATCTCTCTGTGTGTGTATAAACCTGGGCCTGTTTATTATTTTCTTTTCTACCCTGCCTAGTCGGCTAATTAAATGGTCGCCTAAGCTCGCTAGCGAGCTGTACCGACTGCTAGCTGGGTATGGTTTTGTTTATAGAGCTAACTGTGTAGCAGTGTGGCTACCCCCACCGGCATCTCTGAAATGACGTTAAAACGCTTTCTTGTTAGTAATGCCATAATGTCCTTTAATGTTCATGCTACAGAAATGTTCATGATATTTCTGCTAGCTTTTGATATTGCCAGCCAGCACTCGACCCTCTGACCCAGAATAATAACGAGGCAGGTTCTGTATACTTGCTGTAATGCAGCTTATGGCTGAAGGTTTGTAACCTGTTGTTAGGAAACAACGGTCCTGGAACTAATAACTGATCGAGGCTACCGTTAACAACCGAGTGGTTTTAACAACCCAAGATCCTGCGACTTGGATGCGTTATTTGTATCTTTGGTGTAATTGTTGATCGGTTGTTTTGTTTACACAGCAGCTGCATCCTTGCCGCCGATGGGTTTCATATTGAAGCGATGGATTTGAAAGCGTGTCAGTTTTAAGCTTGTATAACTTGCATGTTATTAATTACAGTAGGCAATGCCTGCTGATGGGTAATCAGTGATAAAATGGCGCAGGTCAAGTATCCTTAAGGACTACCAGTCTGTCTGCTAGTTTGTTTTGCTGCTACAGTCAAGATTCAAGTGTTCAAGTTCATGTTTATTTACTGATGCAACCTGGAAGACGGATACAGATACCCCCCATGAGTGTGGTTAATTGCATAAGGCATTTATTTTGGATGTGTAGGGCGAATCAGGTAAACGAGCTTTGTAAGTGTAGTCACTGTAAGATGGTCACTATAGTATCCAAAACTGGTAAAAAGCTGGTCCTAATTCAGCGACTCTAGCTTTCTAACTATTGAGCAGTCCTTCCAGGATTTCACCATTTAGTCATTGCAGAAATTATCGTAAAATCAAGAAAACGCCGCATTATTCGGCAGACACGAGAACGAGTACAGCTAAAAGGTTTCATTTACCAACAAATATCACTGTAAAAGACGTGCAAAAAAATTTACTGCAATTGCAATTTTGCCAATTTAAATAGTTTTCCACAAAAAAAAGAAGACCGCAAATTGCATCACAAATTTTGAAAAATAAGCTGCAGCAAAATCGAACGTTTTTGGCCGCAACGATCACAAAAAACTCGCCGAAAACATCTACAGACTGATTAAGCAGCTCATCATGCATAAGGGATTGACCAAGCACATGCGACTTTTGTAGATTATTTCGCTGAAAACAGCTTATCGGCCCAGAGACTAGCTACATGGTTGGAGAAATGAGGTCGCAAAGGGAAAGAATTTTCATAGATTTTTTTTTTGCTTTGTTTACCCCGGCATTATCAAATGCACTACACAGTTTAGTTTAAAAGAAACGTCGAAGACAAAAACGGAACATTTTTTAAAAGATGATTGGACAGAGAAATTGTCGCTCACCAAATACAAAACTGATATAAGTTTAGAATCCGTAATGTTAGACAAAAGTGTGAACAACAGCAACGAAGCGCCACTCAGGAACAAATCATAACCACTTCAAATTGTCTTACTTCTAGACATAAACAAATCAATAACAAATGGCAACAGCGGTTATTGAGGTTTTTGTAAGCAAGAATTTTAAGCAACTGGACCTTCACAATTTTTAGCTTGTCTAGCAGATGGACCATTTATGAAAAGGCTATTAACTCTGTATCATCTGTTTGGGGTAGCATCTGCTGCCCTCGTAGAGCAAGTAGATTGAGTTGTATTGATTTGTATGATGCCAGCTCTTAACCTTGCATATGATTATGACTTAAATAGGATTATTCATGTATGAGGCTCAGTGGAGTCATTTTATATTGTGTCACTGGTTAACTAGTCCACGTGTTCAGTATCGGTCTGCCCCTCGGCTTTTTGCAGCCTCACTAGCAGCTGCACATGCCGAGCCACGCACAGTTGGCAACCTCTCACCAAAATGACAGCTGGTTCTTTTGAGTCCTTTTTCAACTTCTGTGTCCTGAGTCCTTTTGCTTCTCTCTGGGTTTTTTTGTTTTATATTGTTTCCCCACAGTTACATCTCAGAAGGAGCTGTCCTCTCACATATACACATGCTAAACACCATTTCTGTTTCTCCCTCGTGTCATGAGTGGACCCACTGGATAATCGCTGGATGATCATAATACTAGTTGGCCATCTGTTCAGCTGTAACAAATAAAGATGGATGGCACTGTTGTGTGTCTTGAAGGTGGGAGGGTTTTGCCTTTTATACAACAGTGTAGATTTCTTCTGATTGAATAGAATTTGGTTCTCTCATTTGGATATGCAATTGCTTGTGACTTCATCATCCTTGAAGTCAGTTTCCTGATTGATATTTATCATGACACTTAGGTTAACTATTAAAGTGGCTGCAAAACAGCAGTAACGCATTAAACTACAAACACTATCTTCAAATTAGATTTTAACTCCACGTCTACCAAAATATTTAAAATTGAAAAGGAGGATGATCAATACAAAAACAGACTTTAATCAGCTATTTTTTTTCCTGTAACAGTGGAATTGATGAGTTATAAAAATATCCACTATTCCAGTTATAATCATATATAAATGATTGCAATACACTTTTATATCACAGTCAGTACGTTTACATGGACAACAATAATCCAATATTAAGACGATACTCGGATTAAGAAACTACCATGTAAACAGCGATTATTGATGACCTTAATCCGGCTAAAGTCATACTCGAAGTAAACACAAATCATATTAAGACGTGGAGTATTTCTATTTTAGTCACATTATCAAAGTGCATTATAGGCACCTTAATCACACTATTAACGTCGTGTGGGAGATTTCACTGCATTTTGCGACAGGACACGTTCACACACGGCAGTGCTCAATCGTTTAACAGCAAACGAGAGCACGGCTATGTCTCAAACCGCATACTTACTATATGGTAGGTGAGATGCATGTATTATAGCTACTATATAGTAGGCAAGTACGAGGTTTGGGACGGCTTCAAGCAGTCGTCTGTTTGCACGTATATCTTGACAAATAATAAACTGCACTTGAAGCTTTCGTAAAATTAAAAATGAAACACCCAAAACTGTATACGGTCCCATAACGAAGACAAACTGTATGTTGATACGTGAAATTCTGGAGGGAATGTCGGACGACGTGGTGTGGGGACGTAATGAAGTGTACCGTTAATCGATCTATGTTCTATAACATGTAAAACGCGAACATGAAAGGAATATTCTAAACACAACTTGTGTAAACACCTTAATCACAATATATTCAGGAAAAAGGTCCATAATTAGATTACTGCTGACCATGTAAATGTAGTCATTGTTCCATTATTGTCCGCTTCTAGTCTGGCATGACCTGTTCATGGCCTTTGACTGTATGTGGATTAGCCTGTGTGACTGTACTAATTGTCTTTGCCTTGAGGGAATCTTACAGCTGTAAGACTTGTACAGAAAGTAATTAAATCTAAACTAAAGAGGTTGAGAAAGCCCAATGCCAGGAGTTTATTTCCTCTACTGAAAATTTTGGGGGGTTTTTATAAGCCATGATGTTTTCTCTTAATAGTAACAATATCATGTCAGCGTGTTCCCTAAAGCCCTTGAAAAATACTGGGACACAATATTTAGGCCACGGATGTGCCTTACAGTGGAGAATGTGCCTGTTTTTACGTTAAAGCTGGTGGATGTAAGATTTAGGGATTTCTTGTTCCTTCTTGTTGTGTTCTGCGCCCTTCTCCGCTGCACAGATTAATACACCGACGCTGGAAGTTGGGTCCACATCCCAATCTGCATGAACACACAAAGTGTATGTAGTATGCCTAAATAGTAATGACAAAAATGGTGTACTGGCAAACTAATTAGCGTGGTAGTGTGCGGTTTGGGATGTGGCCCAAGTATTCATGAGGGCATAATTAAAATGGCTTTCTTTTTATTACAAAAGCATTATGAGGATAAAAGCTCTATTGTGCACACTAATGTTACTGAATACCAGGTGAAAGAGCAAAACCTCTTGGTTTCTCCACTGTAATCTCACAGCACACTGCTGTGTAGGCTCATATCTATCTGTGTTGGAGTTGGCTTTACGCATATTAAACACTGATAGATGCTAGCTAGCCCACTAACCCTAGTTTTGTCAGCACCTTAATATGTGGTGGCGGTGGTGTTCTCTAGGCACAAGCTGGACAGCGTTAATACACTCATTAAAGTCAGAGCCGTAATTGTTGCACGTTGATTTTCTTTCTTTTTTAAACTTTAAATGTTTGTAAATCTGTTCAGGCCTTCTCTTAAGTGTAGATGCCACATACGTTTATTGGTATACAGCTAGGCAGAGCTGTTTACTCGTTTATTGTCCTCCAGCTCTGTGCTTGTCGTGTACATCAGGTGCCTCTCTGCAGCCAGCCTGTCCAACTGTAATGTTGTTGGGGGTTTTTTTCATCAAGGCTAAATATTTAAACATTTCATCACTGAAACATCTTGGTCTTTTTTTAAATTTGGTGAAGGATTAGAAGAGTGTGGGTATCCTCTGCCACCAAACTAGAGAGGGAGCGGGAGGAAGAGAGAGAGAGATATGCACACCCTGTTTGATCATATGGTATACTGCATTAGTCTTCTAATGGTTTCAGCTGCCCGTTACCTTAGCAAACTGAGTGTTGTGCTCTCCACACATATCACGTTACCAGGCGGGGCACTAATGGGCTCTGTCCACGCAACGTATCTGTTCAAGATGAAGAGGAGTTAATGGCTGGGATGGACTCTGTAATGAACTGTGTACTAGACCATACGTTCTGCTTCATTTGGTTTCAGACAGCAGTCGAAGTAGGTGTTATTTCTGTAGTCGCTACAGCCCTGTCTGTAATGCAAAGCTATAAAGTCAGCTCATAAAAGTGGCAGTTTTTAAAGTTATGTCTTAGTGGTTTTGCAGAGTCGACTACAGTCCTCTTGGGTGTGATTAAATAGGATGCCACGTTTTGTGGCCTTAATGAAATTAACTGATTAAAAAATTCGAAACAGTTGTCATTCTACTAGCCTCGTTAAGTAGCTAATTAGGATAAGTCCACATGCACTGAGCATCGACTTAAAGGCACAGAGGGCAGAAGATGTTTATGCCACAAGCTGTGTCGATTCATAAATTGAGGTTATGTTCTTACCATTCGGCACATATTATACACATTTAAGAAGTGGATTTAAATCAGTTAGCTTATAAGTAGTCAAAACTATAAAAAAAAAAAAAAAAAAAAAAAAAAATTACGTGCAGAATGTACACCAATCAGCCATAACACACACACAACAAATTTTTCATTACAGTATCTCATTACAGTTGCATCTGTCAAGGGGTGGGATATATTAGGCAGCAAGTGAACAGTCAGTTCTTGAAATTGTTGTTGGAAGCAGGAAAAATGGGCACGCGTAAGGATCTGAGCAACTTTGACAAGGGCCAAATTTTGATTGCTAGATGACCGTGTAAAAAGCAGGTCTTGTGGTTTGTTCCCAGCATGCAGTGGTTAGTACCTACCAAAAGTGGCCCAAGGAAGGACACCCGGTGAACCAGTGACAGGGTCATAGGTGGCCAAGACAGTGATATGTGGGTTAGCCCGTCTGGTCTGATACCACAGAAGAGCTACTGTAACACAAATTTCTGTAAAAGTTAATGCTGGCTATGATAGATGTCAGAACACAATGCGTCGTAGTGCCCATGCTGACCCCTGTCCGCTTCCAAAAGTGCCTACTTTGGACACGTGAGCATCAGAACTAGACAATGGAGCAATGGGAGAAGGTGGTCTGGTATGAGGAATCATGTTTTCTTTTACATCATGTGGACAGCCAATGATCTGCTGGAAAACCTTGGCTCCTGACATTCATGTGGATGTTACTTTGACACGTAACACTTACCTAAACATTGGTGCAGACGAAGTACACTCCTTCATGGCAACAGTTTTCCCTAATAGCAGTGGCCTCTTTCAGCGAGATAATGCCCATGCCACACTGCAACAATTGTTCAGGAATGGTTCGAGGAACTTTGCCTGCAAATTCCCCAGATCTCAGTCCAATTGAGCATCTGTGGGATGTGCTGAACAAACAAGTCCAATCCATGGAGGCCCCACCTCTCAAGTTACAGGACTTAAAGGATCTGCTGCTAATGTCTTGGTGCCAGATACCACGTTAATTACAAACTAACATACTAGGTAAATAAGAAATTTCCACTACAAACAATATACGTATACAGAGAACCGCATCCAGAACACTCTCCAAAACTCCTGACACTGAAGTCTCTACTATCTGGTAAGGAAGCGGTCAATAAAGATCTCATTAGCCAATGAGAGTAAAGCATTGTTAAGCCTACCCACCCATGAGATTTGTGCCAGAATGGCGAACGTAAACTTGCGGAGCATAAACGAAAACCTTGAAAGCGTAAATGAAAACTCTGACAGCGCATTAATAAACCATGATTAGTGAAAACTAAGCTTAGAAAACTATTAACAAAGAATGCTGTTTATTTGAAGAGCATGTTAAATTTTTGCCTCCAAGTTCACTGTCTTCAGTTTCAGAGTGGTGTTTTTTTTTTCCCTCTCTCGTTGTATGTTTTATGTTCGTTTCTTGAAAAGTTAAGTCCAATAATTTTGCCACAGATCTAATCCCATAATGTTTGAGACCATTATCACACTGTTGGTATACTTGGAAAAAAGTACCTACCTGCACAACTTGTAAAAACATATTGAATGCCATGACCTTTTATTAGTTCGGCTCTGTCTCGGTTGACATAATCACATGATAATATTCTCATGCCATGATGGATTGTTTAATAAATGTCAGTAATATTGTACTGAACCCCCACCAAATGACCCTGTAGTGAGAAGGCAGTCTCTCAGTCTGCATTGTACTTTACTTTTTGGGTGTGAGCGTATGTACAATATGGACAACACTGATTGCTTATTTTCTAGTTTTCTATTTGAGAGGTCTATGATCTGTACAGACAGATACGATGTACCTCACTGAACAAGAATAGTGTTGTTTTGTATACTGTTTTCCTTTTGTCCTACTTTTAACACTGAACTTGTTCTGAGATGTATTTATTCTTGAATCTTTAACCCCCTAAGAAAAGTTGGTTCTAGTGGAGCTGTCGTAGAAGTCTAAAGCATTATTTTTAAACATGTAAGCCAATGTGAGGTTTAAACTACCTTCTGTCCATGCTCTTGGATTATTATTTGTCTTATTGGACTTAGTCTTGAGCTTTTCCACACTGTAGGGCTGAATGGTTCTGAGCAAGGAGAGAAGCTATTCCAGTGGCATTTCCACGTGAGCAGGGTTAAGTTCTGAATGCTTTCAAACCATTTTAGGTTTTCTTTTTAGCTGGGTAGTTAGGTTGACTAACTGTACTCTATGCAAGTGGGGTGACTTTAATATAATGCTGTGTTCGATTAACATGTGATCCCCAACATCTGACCAGGGAAAAGTAAAAGAAAACACCCCCCCAACTCAAAATTCCTACTTGGGAACTCTGGGTGGTCTTCTCACCTACGACTTCCTTCTACATCACTCATCACAGCTGGCTAGCTTGTTACTAACAAAAGACGAACATGGAGTTATCCATCTTTTTTCCCCATTTTGTACCTTGAAGACAAAGGTTGAAAATGACATTACAACTTCCCACTTCTAAGGTAAGTCAAGTGAAGCATAAGTATTTGCCCTTTTTTCAGTGCAGAATAAAAATGGAGGCACTTGTGCCATTTATCATCTGGGTGTATGCTAAAATTGCAACTAATCAATTATGAAAATCATTGACCTCGAATCTCATTATCGAATAGTTGGTCTGCACGCGGCACGTTTTACTTGCGCTACTTCTGTTCGGAAAACACGTATGTGCGAGTACAAGCCAAAGTTATGTACAAGATGATGTATTATACACTTGCATTATATACACTACCATATAGTGTATGAATTTTAAAAGGTTAGTATCGTCTCAAATGGAACCTAGCTAGGTTTTTTACAAATAAGTATAAGGGTCTGTTCACACAGGGACGTTTTTTTTAGTGTGTGTGTTCACACCAAGGCGTTAAACGCGGGTGACGCGCTGAATGAAAGTGCGTATTCACTCCCTGACAGTAGATGGTGCTTATTGAAAAGCAGAAATACCCTGGTACACAAGGTGGCGCTGCACAACTTTCCATTTCTGACACCCGCTTATAACTGAGAAGACGAGAGCCAGTATGCTCTCTTGTGAAATGTACGGTCTTTTGAGGATTTAGCTTTAAAGAAGTATTTGTTGCAGTGGCTGAACACCAAAGTTCTCATTTTAAACAATATACTCTTTTTAATTAAGTAATGATTTGAATTATATCAAATACTCTCATTGACAGCCATTGGGGCGTTAAACGGACCGTTTTTTGCGCTGCGAAAATCGTCCTGGTGTGAACAGGGCTTAAGAATTTGCCCAATTCATGGTGCTAGCTTTATCAGAATACCCAGAGTCAACAAAATGAATTTCTTCAGTTTACTGTTAGCGTTACCTTTTATGCCTGACCTGACCTCACCTCAGTCACCATCAGATGGCGGCATAATCATCAAGTGACATCAGAAAAAAGTGTGTGACCCAGGTCCTCTAAGGCACGGGAGCAATTTATTTTAAACGTCGTGAAGAAGACTGTAACCCTCAAGCTTTAAAAAGCGGAGTTTGTGTAGCACGAAACTACGCCAGTAGTAACATATCTTTATATTTTAAAAAAATGTTTGTCCAAGAAACCATAAAGTGCTGTGGAAGTGAGATTTAATTACTAATTTAGGATTGTTAATGTTATGTACAGTCATGTTAAGGTAAAGTTTTAGTCTGAAGTTTATATTTGTAGCACTCCAAACGAAAAAAAACCCCAAATAAAATACACAAACTATTATCGAAACATAATTGGTCGCTTAATATATTATGAAACTAATCGTTAGTTGCAGCCCTATCTAAAATTCAAAAGCAATTGAAAGAAAAAATGTTTGGTATGTCAGCATTCTCCCATTAGGCTCCAAACACTTGAGATGAACATTGAATCACAAGGATGCCTGTATAATGTCAGCTGTTGAACCGTTCTAATCACCTTATGAATAGACCGGTATGAAAGGAATAGAATACACCCTATTTTAGCTGAATGGAAATCAGGTAAATCATAATAATCATAATGTATGCCTAAATAAACAACAATCAAATAAATATTACCACTCAAGAACAAAGTATTCTGCATTTCCAGCTGTTGCTTCAAATTAACCATCTGTTGGCATTGCCTAATGAAATGTTATTAAACTGTCGGGTGCACTGGTGCTAGTTAAAAATGATGGTATACACAGTCAGCTGCATAATTGAGTGCAGCATGTTGATGGGACAGATTTGTCCATCGGTTTCAAGCAACAAAATGAAATGTCTTAACTGAAAGAGAGAAAAGCAAAATTGTATTGTGGACTTAAGTCTAGGGATGCACCGAATGTTCGGCAACCAAAATTATTCGGCCGAAAATAGCAAAAAAAAAAGCACTTTCTGTGTTAAGTGAAGAGGCCGAATAAATTTGACCGAACAATGACGTGTTTGATGACACGCCAAATAGCCTAGCAACCAGAGTGAGACGCATGAATTTCACGACCTCCACTTCCGGCAGCGCGCACAGAGCGATGAGGGGGTGCGCGCTTGCACGAGCTACGTGCACAAGCGCATGCTCTTCGGATGTTGACAACCGTGACATTGTTTACTGTGGACACGTGCGTTTGTTTTGTTTCTGTTCCGGAGTATTCTGTCACATCGCGAGACGTAAGGGAGTAGAGTACGGAAGCAGGTAAAGACGTATTTATTTAAGGGAACATAACATTAACAACATATCTAACTATACTATATCTACTATAATACTCCGCGAGGTGTACAGGGATGCGAGCGGTATATATCCCCAATATAATCAGCGTATAGAACCGAATAGAACCATTTTTTGCACTCTTGTCAATGCACCTTTTAATGCACTTTTAGTTGTAGGCTACAGAGTGTTACATTCTTTCAGCAGTCAGTTATAGGCCTAACATAGGCTATTCAAGGGGGCTCAAAGATGACCACATCAAAATATTTTTATTTTACTCATTTATTTATTTAAAGTTATATTGTGCCTTGTTGGTAGCCTATGCCTGCTGGAATGGAAAAAAAATGTTCAGTGTTGAATAAATATTTTGAAATTGTAGTTTTTGTAATCGATTTTTTTCTTTGAAAAGCAAGACAAAATAATAATAAAGCACATTTTGACTATTTAATTTATGCAGTGGTAAAATAAATGGAAAAAACGTAGTTGGCTTTCCTCCAAGTTTTTCATTATATTCGGCTTCGGCCAAGAATTTTCATTTCGGTGCATCCCTACTTAAGTCCCTCATACTGATCTGCAATGAACCTGATGACAGTATTCAGCTCATAGTCCACTTGAATGTTACCTTTACAATTAGTTTGTAGCATCCTTAAAGAATCTGTGATCAATCTGTGTTCAATTTCCCATTTTTTGTATGAATTTGTCAAATGATTTGAGTGGCTTTTAAATTGAACAAAAGAGATCAGCTTTCATCCAGTTTGTAACTAAAAATATAAATAAATAAATAAATATATATATATATATATATATATATATATATATATATATATATATATATATATATATATATAATATATAGACCAGTTTAAAAATATACCAAGCCCATGCCAGATTATTATTTTTTTATGTGCTTCCTGAACAAACAAATGTGTTAGTTTAGTATTTTGAGTTTTTACAGGTGTACCCGCAGAAATGTTTTTAACAATTGCTGTATAATTATTTCAAACAAATAACCATGCTCACGAGTCCACGCCACCATGGCAGCTGTAACCATTTGGTCCTACAGTCGGAAAGAGGCTTGCGTGACTCGCGCCTTTGTAACGTTGCCCTTTTGTAAAGGTGAAACTTAAAACAGAAACTGTGATCAATTGGCCAGTAGCTGTTCAAGAGGGTGCTGCGAGTTCTCAGGTAGTATCACTGAGTCATTGACGTTGCTGAAGTGTCTTTTGTTATCGCCTTTCTTGCTTAGTGCATATTTTAGAAAGGTGAGAGATTCTGTCGTAAAGCACCAAAGCATTTTTTTTAAACACGGTCTTTTGTTACCTGACAATTCAGCAGAGTATTTTTTTAAAACCAATGTATCGATTTGATTGAGATTCAATGAAATGCAAGTTCTTAGAGTTCTTCTAGGGTGTTTTGTCTGCATCATTCAGCGCAAAGGTCTTGAGGCCAGGTATCTTGTAGCGTTTGCTGTTTTTACCACACTGTAATCATCAGTAGCATTAACTTGAGCTCCTCAAGCAGAAAGGTCAAGTCTTGGCAGACTTGAGTGTGGCTGTGTTTACACAGAGTGCTATTGGAGTATTTTGTGTGTTGAGATACTTGGACAGTGGGATTATTGATGATTGTGTAGTGGAAAAGCATTAGTCGGTTGTGTGTCAAGGCTCTGCACCATCGCGTCTTCAACCTGGAAATTATCTTTAAATTTGAGTTTTCCAAAGATGATGGATTATATTTTTCAGAGTACTTGATGGTAAAGTGATCCCTGTGAGGTATTTTTGTTGTTGTTTTGATGTAAACGCTTTCTTCTAAAAAGTATATATTGGTTAGTTTTTAGCTGTTTTCCTGCTGTGCCCTCTTCTGTGGGTTTCGGTGTAGTGCTGCTGTATTTGAGCGTCTCTTTGTCTAAGGCACATGGTTGAAGGAGGAGGTGGAGCGGTGTAATCTGACACGAGCCAGGCCCAAAGTACAGCTCAGACACAGTGGGGGAGTGAGGGGGCATTCCAGCTCCAGCTTGACATTCGACTCCTCAGCCTGCAGACTGCATTGGCGAAAGTGCAAGCAGGCAGCACTCAGTTCTTTCTGTCTGTAGCGCTTTGCTGCCCCACAGAGAATACGCTCTTCTTCCCGTCTCTCGCTTGGAGTTCACGCAGGATACTTGGGCCTGCCTGGGAGTGGCTGCTCAGTCTGCTGCTGGAATGTACCTTTAGACGAGTGGGGAAACTGGCTTTGCTGCTCTTGGTTTTCCTCTCTTCCTTGGCTCACCGTCTCGCTCCCATACTCCTTGGGCTCCATCGTAAGCTTCCTGCCAGGCAGTCTGAGCTCAGTATACATTTTTGGATTATTCCTGGATTCCTTTGTTTTTGGTTCTCCACTGCTCATTGTACTTTTCCTGGGCTGTGCTTTAAAGGTGACTTTTTTTTTTTTTGCCTTTAAGCCACACATCTACTTTGTAGCAGTCAATGAACAGTAATTTGGATAGCTCGCAGGGTTTTGCATGTGTGTGAGTAAGTGGCCAGGCCTCTCCCTCAAGTGTCCCAGGAGTATCTTGCAGTGAACCTGAGAGGGCTAGTGGAGCAGTATTTCTATCTGAGCCAGCACTGAGCGAGCATATTGGATATTGGACTGGTTGGGGGCCCTCTGTTATGGGCGGTTTTGTTTCTATGGAAAGAGCGCAATGAAGAGTTGCTGCAATCCCCATGTCTCCCACCGCTAGGCTACAGCCTGTCTACTCATGGAAGGGGGTGTTCAAGCTCTTCGCATGCGTAGCTGCCCGAACGGCCAGCAAGCCTAAAGGTAACCCAAGTCTAGTGCATGCTCACTGACTGTTCTGTTTTAGCTCTCGCTGTCAGACAGCCTGTATGGAATGTAGCCTGTTTAGTTCTCATTCAGACTTCGTCCTAGAAACACAAGACGTGGGCTTTATGTTCATGTGGGAATGGAGTGAAATCTTAGTAGCAGGCCTTATCTGGGCCTGAGCTGGCCTGCCCAGCAAGGTAGCCACTGTATTTGGGAGTGGGTGTTGGTGCTTACACTACACTTAGACTTTGAAAGACAAAACAGGAGTATTTCCTTGCTTGCTATAATTTGCTCTTTTCCTGGTGTGCTGTAAGATTCCAGTCATATCTGACACAGGACTACTTTGCTTTGTTTTTCCGTGTGTGTGTGAAAGAGAATTAAACGTGTACATTCTGTAAAGCATGGATTTTCACACATGCCTTTTGTTGTGTTTTTCTCCCCATCCTTCAGAATTATTGGCATCCTTGAGGAAAGAGTAATAGACCCAAATATAAAGAGTGCCACAGGCAATAGGTGATAAGGTTCAAATCCAGAGACTGAGGAACTCCTTGCAAAGTGCTGTCTCTAATGATTTCTGTCTTGATTTTTTTTAATATATTTTTTTTTTATATATATATTTGATTGTTTTAAAAATCTTGTATTCCTTATATCCATGACCTGATTTGCACAGGTCAGCAAGCATTTGTCTCATTTGTTTTGCATGTTCATTAGTTTTTCCCCATGGTAACGTGTGACAAAGGGGTATTACATGTGTGCAGCTTCATATTTATACACCAGGTAACCAGGACATACATTGAGAAGGGACTTGGAGCATTTTAATGAACGATTCATTGTGTGCATTATTTCAAATACTCTGTAGGGGTGAAAATTTTTTATTTAATCTTTTTTTTTATTATTAATATTTATAGGAAATACTGTTAGCTAAAAACAAATTTGTTAGAACAAAGATGAATAGTGTCATTTATTGTGAGTGGACAATTTCAATTGTGTGTGATGTGTGATTTCTATACAAAATTATTATTATTTGGACAGTAATCATTCTGGAGAGCACTGTAATGTAAACTGTGTACTCTAGTCACAGTGTGTTTTTTTTTTTTTTTTTTTTTTTTTTTTTTTTTTTTAGTAATAAATGGTCTAATGTGACTATACAGTCAGGACAGGCTGGAACACGCCTGCCCACCAACTCACTGTTTCACATACATCTCTGTGAATAGTGCACCTCTTTAATCACTTATTACAATTTGCTTCCAAGTTTCAGTGTATGCATGTCAGATAGAACCTGCTTTTACTCGCTGTGTATGTTTATTTATGTATATGCATCTTTTAATTCATTCAGTCTTCTTCAGTAACTGCTTTATCCTGGCCAGGGTCACCGTTTGCCAAAAGTACTAAATTTAAATAAAAGAGACACAGGGATTCATACATGTGGTCTAATGGTGATGTGGAAATACTGCGAGCCTTGGGTCTCCTCATAAAACTCTGTTCGCAGTGTTGGGTTGTAGCGCTGGAGTGGTGGACTCGGTACAGCTCATCATATTCAGGCACCTCCTCATGAGAGTGTAATAAAATAAAGTGACGACCTGATCAGAGAAACGCTAGGAGTAACGTGCTGTATTCATCATTTTGTTTGTGTATTTCCTGGTTCTCCAGTTTATTTTTCCTCAGCTGATCATTAGCCAGGTTTTAAGTGTGCACACACACGCAAGCAAGTTCATGTATTTTTATAGAAAAAAAACGTTCCCACACTTTTTTTTCCAAAATATTTTTATTGAGAAAGAAAACAAACCTCCCGTCACATAGCAACAATACCATTCTCATTTTTTGTTGTACTTACATATACACACACACATACATACATACATAGTGTAAAAAAGGAAAACAAAATTAAAGAGTACAGTCAACTAAACTCCCACCCCGGCTCATCACGGCTAACCAATATCTATACCTGGTTATGTATATATTGTAAAACCCAACAACAGGCACAGAAATTCAAATGGGAAGTATCTATAACTCCATAAAATATTAAAGGGTTGCCATTTATAAAAATAAAAAAGAAAACTTGTCCGTACAACCCCTCATTGTATACTTTATTTTCTCGAGTAAAAAAAGTGTCACGTCCTTTATCCACTGGGAGATGGATGGATATTTAGCAGACTTCTAATGCAACAATAGGGAACGTCTTGCTATTAGGGATGTGAAAGCGATAATATCTTTTTGTACAGAGTGTAATGGAACTGAGGCATCAGGAATTCCAAATATAGCAATCAATGGGCAAGGTTTTAAATCTACTCTGAGAATGGACAATGGACATGATGGTAAAGAAACCAATCCAAAAACCATACAGACCAGGGCAAAAGAAAAACACATGGCCAAGATGACCGGGAGAGCCATGGCATTGATCACACTTGTCCTCTACTTCTGGATATATTACAGAAAGTCTCGACTTAGACAAATGGACCCTATGTAACCCTATGTAAGACGAGCACAAGACGTGGTAGACTGTATCCTACCTATAGCACGTTCCCAACACTCTTCACTTATTTGTACTCCTAACTCCATTTCCCATGCATTCTTAATTTTGCTACTCGACTCACTACCTAACACCAGAATAAAATCAGAAATCATCCCTCTCTGGTGTGGAGTGTTTGAAAACAAGCTTTCCCAAGGCTGTTCAGGAGGTGCAGAGGGGAAATTAGGAAAACATGTAGAAACGAAATTTCGAATTTGAAAATAATGAAACAGATGTGTCACAGGGAGGTCATAAGTAGATGACAGATTGGCAAAGGTATCAAAGAGACCATCAGCCTACAGATTTTTGTTAATTGTTTAATGCCCTTGTCATACCACACTGAAAATGTAGAGTCCAAACACGATGGAGGAAATAAGTGGTTGTTGCTTAAAGGACCCAAAGAGGATGCACTTACAAATTTAAAGTGCCATCTAAATTGATACCAAATCTTAAGTGTATTAAGGACAACTTGGTTATCAGTATATTTAGAGAGAGTTTTGCAGGTAGAGAGGAATAAAGAAAAGCTGGTATAGAGGATTCACTACAAAAAACGTTCCCACTCTTAACAAACTGCTCCATGTTCCTTGTTTGTTTGTGTTTCACGTATGAAGTGTGACTGTTACTCCTCAATCAAGTTTAGTCTAATTTTAGTCTAATGTTTGGGGGGAATGTTATGTTTACTTGTCAGTGCAAGTCTCTGCACTCAACCTGTCATGCTTAAAGCTTATTCTAATATGGCTTCATCTTTCAGGTAAAGCCAGTCTTGTTGAATAGAAACGGTAACTTGCCTAACGGCAGCAAAGTACATGGGTCACTCAACACATCTCACGCAGTTGGTTTCATTCTTTGTTTCTTTTTGCAGAGGTCCACACATTTCAAGAGAAGAAAATAGCCTTACTGGGGAATCATATGGACGAAGGTAAGTTCTCGATATACTTCTCAAATTTTTCTGTGTCATCACCTTTTTGTGGGTTTTCTGAATGTTAGGCATTTCTTTAGACTTTAAGGATGTTTTAGCTTAAATATGTGGAGTAAAAAGAAGACCTGGAAAATGCTACAGTTGTGAAAGTTGGGGTGATTTGAGAAGGAAGGGACCAGATAATTGAAGAGTGTGTCCTTTGCTGTGACTTGGCCCTGTAATCTCCCTCCATCACCATCTGGAGGAGCAGGGCAGGTCTGTGCCATCAAACCCTCATGCCCTGTGACCCAGGATTGGCACACGCAGTGTAGGGAGCGGTGATAGGGTGTGATGTTTCAGCCTGCCATCAGCACACCACAACACCAGCTCCCCCTCTCTTATCTCTCTTCTAAACCCACTGTTCGCTACTGCTAAATTACTGAACGTGTCAGAGTTGTGTGCTGTCAAACTGTTGCAACATTGTAGTATAATAACAGCAGACCCTTAACTGTTTCACAGAAAAGACATTAAAATGTTCTTTCTTAAAAAAAGGAATTCTACCAATTAACTACAGTTATTGTGTTTTACAGTTAAAGAATTGCACACTGTAGCTCGCTGTAACATTGATGGGAAATGGGTCTGGTTAACGTGGCTAAAATTATCACACACAGTGGTTATAAAGTGGTTTGCCTTGTGCCTTATGCATGCATGCCTCACCCCATAACCACGGCAGGCTTTCGTTAATGTAGTTTATAGCTTGGGGGCATACATGCGGGATGTTGTCAAGGGGAAAAAAACCAACAGATTTTTACAGGTTTACCACAAACTTTTATTTTCTTGTAGGGGTGGACTGAGAAAAATAATCAGCCTGTTAACTTGCTTTAAAGTGAGTAGTATTAAAGCATAGTTACGTTAAATCTAACACATAATAGCACATAAAGGACACAAATTATAGCCATAAAAACAATTGTGTGGAAAGTTAAATCATATATAACATTACTGCACCAATCTACTGTTACTTTCTCCCCTCATACATATAAAAGCACACATGATTTCTTGGCTTTATTTAGCTAGTTAGGCTAGGCCACTGAGTGTACCTGCTTTCTCAACGCTGCTCTTGCCATCATCGTGTTGATGATATTAGCAGCCGATTTAGAATAAAAGTTCATTTATTTTTTAAAACTGTGCTACATCTGCGCACACAGAGCAGATTTTATGTCTTGCAGTTTCTCCCCATCGCCTTTTCCACATTTTCTTCTGCATTGTCTATTCTGCATGCTTCCACAAACACAGGAAGCTGATAATCAGAACTTGGCGGACTGAACTAATCACGAGTAGGGTCTTTAAGTGGTAGTGTCGTGGAGCAGAAAAATTCCTGAACTTTCAAAAGGCCAGTCCACCACTGTTTACTTGTGTTGTCAACATGGACAAACTTGAAAGACCAGAGTTGCTTCACTGCTAATAGAATGTCTGTCTTTGTGTTCATGACCGTTGACACGCAACAGGCATGATAAAAGTTTGTTTTTCAATGTGAGAATTATGCTGAAATTTTGAAAAATCTGGATTACTACCAGTTCTGTAAAAATCAGTACTGTTGGATATGAATGAAAAATTCATTACCTATATTGTCATTGTTTTAATATAGAGCAGACAAAACAATGCAACAGTGCAGTTCACACGTTACCAGATTAAGCGCCTCATACACTAATGAGCAAACCAGAGATCTCCATGGAATTGTAATGAAGTCTGACCTCGAGCCACAGCCTCATCTGGTGAAGCAGTCCGCGAGACCACATGGTCACTTTTGACATGTAGACTTCTAGAATGCTGAGAAGACATGGGGTTCGTACAAGGTGCTTGAATTTGGCTTTTGATATTTAAGTACTAGAAAACCTTGAAAATATCCATTTGTTTATCTAGTAGTGCTTGAATTATAAAAAGTCAATCAATACGAAATCGCTAAATAACTTTTGAAGTGTTTCTTTATAACGAATACAATCCTTTCACTCAAAATATGACACCCCGCTGTAGCCCGTCTCCCTCCTCCCGCTGTTCACTTGCTCATTTTGACCGAGACAGCTCCCCCCCCCCATCCCCCACAGCCGTTGTCTTTAACTTATGTGTATGGTGGTTTTGTCTGATGATGTTGTTGGTTATAAATCAGGGTTTTGTCAGTGCAGAGCAGCAGCTTGGAAATGGATTGTAAGTTAACATGTGGTCTTAATGGGTCACGTTTCAGTCACTATTTCATACTCGTTCCGTTGTCTGACAACAGAAACAGAAAAAATGTAAATGAAAACAGCTTCATTGGAAATTTGCTTGTATTAAAATACAGCATGTGAGCACAGAGCGTTGGAGATGTTATAAAGGGCTGACACTAGGCAGAATGAAAATACGACGCAATGATGTCATGCACTAATTAGCATATATCTAGCAACGTTTGGACACAGTGCTCCTGTCACTCAGTTGGAGTATATTGACATTATGGTGAAGATGAAGCAATGCAAATGCAAATTTAGTTAATCATTACTGGGAAACGGTGCTATATAAAAACTGGTTGGGGGGGTTTGTTTGTTTTTTAAATTAATTTTAAAAAGAAATAAAGAATGTTTGAATGACATCTCTTGAATAGTCCTTGAAAACAAAACAACAATAGTGCTTGAAAATTCCTTGAAAAACCTGGAATTTCATTATGAAGCATCTGTATGAACCCTGTATGCAGTGGAGCAAACTGAGCTTCTCAAAGGTCGAAGTTCTTTGTGCTCTTTTGTCAGCCCTTGTGTTTGTTTGTTCTTCTGTCTGGTTTGATAAACAAACACTGCGGTCTAGGGTTTTATTAATCGAGGAATGGAAAAATAAACTAATTAGAGTTTTAAGTCGGGTAATATAATATTCTTCATGGCAAAACTGGAATAGCTTTTAAAATGATGTGATTTTGCCATTTTGCAATATTGTGATGTAATCACAAGTCATTAGTGCTTTACACAGAAACAGACATCGCTATGAGTGCAGAAAGAGCTTGTTGCTGACCCTGACGACAAATTAGTTCTTAAAGGAGAAGCTGCATCAGTAATATGGAAGCGAGTTTAGCTGCACAAGGTCCGGCTCCCAAAAGTTAGTCACTGCTGGTATATTTTTGTGTTGTAGATTGTGGGTAAGCATGGAACACAGAGTTGCACCAGCATGTTAACATGCGGTCCTCCAAACAGCTAACGGCATGTTCTGCATATGTGTGATGTCATGCATCACAATTAAAAAAAATTTCATCACATCCATCATGTCCGCCATACACTGGGTACATGCTCCTTCTGTTTTTTTGAAAGTGTAGTGTGTTAAAATCGTATACATAATAGCTTGCGATAGAAAATAGTTATAAAAATATATAATAGTGATCATTTAATGATAAACTAATCAGTTTCGACCTATTTACACTGATGGGTTTGTTGAGTGGTGTCTGTAATAAAATGTCTCCTCTATGTTAAAACTCCAGCCGGACAGTTATAAATTAACAGAGCGAGTAAGGTTCTTTCATGTTTTAGTATGATGGCATTATGATCAAATAATAGTTTTCTGTAAATAAATTCATAATGCACCCTAATATTGCGAAATGTATACAAATATGAAGTGCAAGACATTATACCGTCATTATAATTTAATCAGTAAGTAAAGACACTCAATTAAAAAAAAAATCGAACGTGATTTCCAGAATTGAGTATTTAAAGTACTTACTAGTTACATCGAAATGCTTCAATACATGAACCGCTTAAAAGAAATGCCACACTGAGACGCATTAAATATATTGAAATATTGATCTTTTTAAAATTCCTGCTAGAAATTCATTTGGTAGTGCTGTATTTTTATTATTCCTGTGAGCAATGAGTTATCAAAATGTGGACTCCAAGTTTCAGACTTGACTGCACTAAAGAGTGCAGATGGGCTGAGTTACAACAGAGGCTCAGCTAGTTAGTGATCTACGAGAAGATTAGCGCAATGGCATTGATCGAGCTTAGCGGTATTATCTGAGACAGAGTGTGCAGGTGAGGGTATGAGAGAGTTTATGAGACTAAAGGATTAAAGTGCCTCTGCATCACTCTCTTTAGGTAGAGATGAATTCTCACTGGTACTTCTACCAGCAGGTAGTGGAACGGCATTGTGGGTAACGTAGGAAGCAGTTGAAACCAAAGTGAAAATACAGATACAGAATGAAAACGCACATGCTTGCAGGTATGCAGTCTCAGATATAGAAACCAAGCCTCAGTCAAAGTTAAACAACATGTAAAGGTTGCTATTACATTTTACCCCTATTATGAAGGAGTTGATGGCGCAGTTTATAATTGAAGTTAAAAAATATGTTACATAATCTTTCTTTTTTAAGTGTTTCTCATTAGTGCATGTAACAGTATTTCAAGAAATGTCAAATGTTTGTAAGCTAAAACTGTTAACTTGGTGTGCTTTGACAAGCAGTTTTCACTTCTGTCTTGGGTTTATATCCATACAGGATAACTGATTCTTCTTCAGAATAGTTATTCAGGTTCTGCTCGGCATAGAGTTTTAGTTTCTTTTCTGGTTTTGATATTTTGGTGGTTGGCTGCTGCTTCTATTCTATAGTTTGTTTATGAACAGAACAAGAAAGTCAGAGCTGTGTTCAGATTAGCACAAAACATCAGCAGTAGGTATTTTGCAGCTGGCCTGTAACTAAATGTTACTGCTACACTACAAATCATGGATACCAAACCTCCATGGTTCTAGCTCTGCAATTAAACTCTGACAGCAGAGAGAATTGACTGTATGGTTGAATGGTTATGTAAAAGTGCACTACTGACATTCATGCCTGTTTCCATATTAACTGCAGTGTGATTCACTGGATATACACTTGTTTCCTGCTGTTGTACCAGTGCTGGGGTCAGTTAGGGGTCACACAGCTCTCATACATCAGCAGGCAAACTCTTAACACTCACATTCTAACAGTTAATGCATTTAGTGAAAGATTGCTTCCTGATTTAAAGAAATGGTTTAAAAATAGTACTTTTTTTTCTTCCCTCTTAACACTAATGAAGTCTGACCCTAGACAAGACATATTTGGTGTCCAAATGTAGTGGGGGATTGATTTTATTTATTTATTTTTCAGTTTTTTGCAGTTTGTTTTTTTTGTGAGTTACATGGCTATATGAGTTTTAGAGTTACATGGTTGTATTCATTTAGCAGATGCTTTTATCCAAAGCGACTTACAAATGAGGAAATACAAGCAAACGATATATCAGGTGGAGAGCAATACGAGTAATGCTACCATGCAAGATCTGTTAACTGAGTTCTAGAAAAACAAAGTTTGCAGAGTAGAGGTGTAAGAGCCAGTGTAGGGGTGTGTGTGGGTTTTTTCTTTTTTGTTTTTTTTGTGGGGTTGGCATTTTAGGGGTACATTTTAGGTATGTTTTAGGTACATAGCTCCAGTGCATTTGGTGAGTCGACGACAATAGAGTACATCTCAAAGTCTCATGACCGTCAGTCTGCGTATAGCTTGTAATCATGTTTTTACTAGCCTTGTCATACAGATTTTGATAAGTGCTGTTGAAGTGGCTTCCTCTGGGAATACAAGATTTCCTGTGCTGCGTGATGGGCTGCAGACTTTCCACTTGCACAGCAGTTTGGTTCAGCACTTTCCTGGAATAAAGGGTGTGACGGGACCTCTGGGTCTTAGGCAGCTGTTTTTGTTACAAAGAGAACCAGGAATGCTGCACGACATATTCTTGAATTGGACTTTTTAAAAAAAAAAAAAAAAAAAAGGGGGTAATTCAGCTAAAAAAAAAAAAAAAAAACCACTGACCCGAGTATGTTTCCCAGATCACATCACTTTTCTCCCCCTTCTTCATCTTTTCCTTATTTGCTACTGTTCCATTGACGAGGATGTATATGTAACTGCTTAGGTATTACTTCATGTTAATATCCTGTTGAACTTCCAGGATCCATCATGGGTCCAAACTTGCATTTATTACTCTGAAATAATTGAAAAAGCATAAATAGCTACAATGTAAGAACTGTAATAACTGGGGGTTTAAGGGGTAAATTAAGTTTATATTTTATAGATGCATACATGGAAATAAAATTAAAAAAATTTAATGGTACGAATAATTTTAGGTGCCATCAGACAAGTCACTTTTTTTTGCAAGTCTGAGTCAGGTTTCAAGTATTTACTTGTTTTATAATCACCCAGTGTTTGAAGCAGGGGCAGTTCTAGAAAATTTGAAACCAAAACATCCAGAGACTATAAAGGGATATTTATAACATTCTTGGAACTACCGTTTCCAGCTATTGAGATCACCACTCAGAACTTGGATGAACCTAGACTACATCTACTTGTTAACATTGGACAAACCAATGTTTTTAATGGATTCATATCTAATCTCAAATCTTATTCAGTCTTTAGTTTGCTCAAACAAAAACTGACAAACCACTGCACATATAAATAAATAAATAAATAAATAAATAAATAAATAAATAAATAAATTTAAAAAACAGACTCCAACAGTTGGAGTGGAGGGTTGTCTTTAGGTCATGTTTTTATTGTGGTTTGAGATGATTGTAACTGCTAAACATTTGTATTGTGACGCATCTGCATGCTGCCTGCATCTTGGGAAGAGATGCAACAATAATAATTCCAGCTTGTGTCTGTAACCAGAAAGACATAAGCACTGTGTAGTAGTAGTATGTAAAAGATGGCATAATCTTTCCAGATGCACAGTCTATTAAAAAATGATGACCGATTCCATCATGACTAAAATCCCAGAGATGCATTGGTACAATAACAAATATTAACATGATGAATTGACAGATTTTCCGTTTATTAATAGCTGTATTATTATAAATTCCATACGTTTACACACAAATCCTCTGAGCGATGTCTACCAAGTATATCTGGAAAATGACTGAGCAGTAGATTATACACAGAACAGTGACTGATCAAGGAAGTAGACTAATTCCAGACTGAAATGATTTTGGTTTTGATCTCTGCAGCGATAATTCAGATCCTTCCAGAAAGCAGCACAGACTGCACACATCAGTTTTTGTCTTGCTTCATTTCAGTGATTAAGTAGCAGTGACTCAGCAGAAATTGTTTGATCCCTGGATTGTTTGGCTTGTAAACATCATAGTTGCATCATCTTCTGTACTGTTAACACCCATTAACAACTTTCACTTAACTTGTTTTTCCTCGCTACCAGTATCGCTAAGATAGACTTGAACAGTGCACACGCCACTCACTCACACATCCTTAACCTGGGCTTTAGGCTCGTTCCACTACATCTACACCAAAGAGGTGGATTTTGCTAATCAGCACTGTCTGCTGCAGTCTTTCTGAGGAGCTGGCACACACCGAGTGGTGGTGTCATTTAACACAAGGTGGACACACTGTACTGTTCTCAGTATTTCAGCAGCACTTCTCATGCCAGCAGCTCTTCACGTGTCATTCACACGTTGGGTTGATGTGTTCTGGCGTATTGGTGGGTTTTTGGATTGGGGGTGGGGGGTGTATGGTTTGAAAAGGCCTACACATTGGACAGGTCATCCATTACATGAAACGCCAAATAAGCGTGCTGTTGAAACAAAAATGTGACAGTCATGTGTAGCTGGGACTTACCATGTAGCCCTCTTCTCCAAGCTTCAGGTCGTGTATTTAGGGCTGGCTAAAGGCCTCTTGTGCTCTGTGCTAATTTTGGCAAGAGATTGAGCAGCTCATTGAGAGGGATAAAAATACACAGGGCTTTATCACAGCAGATATGTTTACAAGCTGCTTATAAGCCATGCACATTTTCTCTCTCACACACACACACATTCACATGGACACTACTTTCTGATTTTCTCCCATAATATCGTAAGCTCATTCTCTTTAGCCTGTCAGTGTTTCTACTCAGACTGATTGCCAGAAAGAGAGTAAGATGTGTGACTTCGTCACGCTGTGCTCCATTGAACTGGGCTTTGTTAGAGGCAGATGCATTTAGATTACTTAAAGCAGCACAGTATGAGCACTGGATCACGCCCTGCTTCTGCCATGCAGTAGGGAAAAATCCAGCCGTGATCTCGGCCTCCTCTCCACACACACCACAGCCTGTTGCCATAGGAACGCTCCTTCAGCAGGCATGCGCTCTGAAGGCCGCCCATGTCCACGCGTGCTCTTTCTGCCTTTTACAAAAAAAAAGAAGAAATCGTCCGTGCCAAGAATAGACGCCCCAAGCACTTCCCTAAGGCCTATGTCTGACTTTATCATAGCAAGTAGACCACAATATATGGAAACTACGGAGCAGAACAAACAGCTGTGCATTACATAGACAATAAATAGTCCTGCCATGCTGTCTCATATCTGTAGTGAATCAGCGGGAAAACAGTCCTTTAAAAGGTATGATTTAACGCCTGTGTTTGAGATGCATTAGGAAAAAATTAGTGTAGTTGTACAATTGTAATTAGACTTTAATTGTAATCCCAGTCTGTGTGCCTGATGTTGCAGAAGTGCTGCCACATGCATTACTCGCATTTTAATTGGTTTTGTCACTTAAATTTTGCTATTATACTACTATTATACTATTTTTCTCTTTATGGTGTGTAATTCTCTCTCCTCTTTTCTCCCCCTTCTCATCACTTTCTCTCATGCCCCTTATACTCTTCCCTGTATCTTTCACACTGTCCTTGTTTCTACCTATCCAATCTTTAGAAATGAGTCGCCAGACTGCCACCGCGCTGCCCACAGGAACCTCAAAGTGCGCCCCCTCCCAGCGTGTGAACACCACAGCCTCCAACAGTGACTTAGCCAGCCTGTTCGAGTGCCCGGTGTGTTTTGACTATGTGCTGCCTCCAATCCTGCAATGCCAGAGCGGCCACCTTGTGTGCAGCAACTGCCGGCCCAAGCTGACGTGCTGTCCGACATGCCGCGGCCCGTTGGGCTCCATCCGTAACCTGGCCATGGAAAAAGTGGCCAATTCAGTGCTGTTCCCATGCAAGTACGCCTCATCGGGCTGTGAAGTGACGCTGCCACATACAGACAAGGCCGAGCACGAGGAGCTGTGCGAGTTCCGGCCGTACTCGTGCCCATGTCCGGGTGCTTCGTGCAAGTGGCAGGGCTCGCTGGATGCCGTTATGCCGCACCTACTGCACCAGCACAAGTCCATCACCACGCTGCAGGGCGAGGACATTGTCTTCCTGGCCACGGACATCAACCTGCCTGGTGCTGTCGACTGGGTCATGATGCAGTCCTGCTTCGGTTTCCACTTCATGCTGGTGCTGGAGAAGCAGGAGAAGTATGATGGGCACCAGCAGTTCTTTGCCATCGTGCAGCTGATTGGCACACGCAAGCAAGCAGAAAATTTCGCCTACCGGCTGGAGCTGAACGGCCACCGGCGGCGTCTCACCTGGGAAGCCACGCCACGATCCATCCATGAGGGCATTGCCACAGCCATCATGAACAGTGACTGTCTAGTGTTCGACACCTCTATCGCCCAGCTGTTTGCCGAAAATGGCAACCTGGGCATCAACGTCACCATATCCATGTGCTGAGGACTGTCAGATACACGAATAGGCATACACTTAAACATTTCACAACAACCACGAGGCACCCAGAGGTGTACATTGGGCAGGGGGGTGGGGTATCAAACCTAGGGAGCTTCTCACTGTTGTACGTTCCAAGTACTCAACAGAACTGACCTTTACCCATGCTTGGCACGTCCAGCAACTGGACATTTCCCAGGTTCTCAATTTTATGCTACAATATTATAATAAGTTAAATAATTAAACTAATGTATTCTACATTTTCGAGAGCAAATGCCTGCAAACATAAGCCTCGTGAAGTGGACTTTCTCACACATGGCTTGTTTGTGAAGATGGGTGAAGGAACGGCACAGTAGAAGTGAAGGTTAGGGTGAACTCTAAAAGATGAACTAGAATTGTCCTGATGTGTGGTTTTTTTTTTTTGTTTGTTTGTTTTTTTGTCTCTCCCCCCAACCCCCCAACATATTGCATTGTTGGGGCAAATGAAACACTAATACTTTTTTAAGTTGAATTTCCAGTTTTAGGTTTTAATCAAACATTGTTTGATCTCGTCTGATCCCCTCTCCCCTAAGAAAGATGCTGCAGTTATTTGCATGACCACTGACTGAGGCTTGGTGTGTCCAGATTTCATCTGAAAATTTTAGTAGTTTCTGCCTGAATCATTGTAGAGTTTCTCTTGGGGTTTTTCCTCATGAGTAGGGGTGGCGGTTATGAGAAGTTTCTGTGTGGACTTGATGTGACCACATCAGGTTTGACGTCCTCAAAGCCACTTTTCCCTCTTAAATGTTTAGCTTCTCCCTACGATAGCCTACTTTTCCTGACCAGGTGCTATTAACAGCAGTGTTGCGCCTGTGAATGTTGAGTCATTTGAATGGATTGTGCTTTAGTTTGACAGGTGAACACATGCTCGTCTCAGTCATGTGGAAATGGTGATCTCTTCATGCAGGAGGCGAGGCTCTCCAGCATATCAGACTAGAAGTGAGCGCAATTTCTGCCGTTATTATTGAGATTATTGTTATCATTTTATAATGACTTAAGAAAAAGGAATGAAAAGGCTGTTGTAACATTGTGGCTAATCTTCAGTGTTTGTATATAGTGTTGTTCTTCAGAAGACCTCATGTCTTTTGTTCTCTTTTTGTAAGTACAGATTTTTTGTTTTGTATGTGTGTCTGTTTTTGTGAGGAACGGTTGAAGAAAACGCCAAAACATCTCTGTGGATACATTGTACTGTTGCTGGTCCTGGTCTGTTTTTATTTTTGTTTTAATGTTTGTTTTGGTCTATTTTGCCATTAAATAAATCTATCTTTTTCATACCTTTTTTGTTTTCTGTTTCTTATACTGTATGCTGGGGGGCTTAGCGGTTAGCACGTTTGCCTCGCACCTCTGGGGTTGGGGGTTCTGTTCCCGCCTCCGCCCTGTGTGTGCAGAGTTTGAATGTTCTCCCCGTGCTTCGGTGGTTTCCTCAGAGTACGCCGGTTTTGATCAGAAGTCCAATGTTTTAACCACGAGCTACCACAACAGGAAATTGGACATGATTAATAATAGTTATACTGCATCAATCATTCAATAATAACATGGCAAAGAAAAACAGCATTTCTAGGCATGAGGGCTACAACCATACCAGGTATAGATGTATACAAAAAGATCAATTATAACATACATGTACTACTGTGTTGGTTTGTGCTGCATGTTGTGTTGCATGAATATTTTTGGCTCAGTTTAGTTCAAGGTAAGATAAAGTGATTTTCATCCTGGCTTCAGGAAAACTCGAGATGAGATGAACTTGGGGTACATTTCAAAACTGATGCCTCCTTGATTCCTCCATCTTCCTTTGGGTCATGCACATATTTATCAGTGAATAACGATTAGAGGCTGAACTGTTCTCCATGTGGATTTTCCTGTAAGGTAAGTCTTGTATATGGTGAGTAGTGCATGAGCTGTATAAGTTTGTTAACCGTTACATCTCCTACTAATCCTGCACACCTTCCAGCAATTTGTCTTCAGTGCTCGGTTTATTGTGGTCAACGGTAAGAATTCCTGATCAGTTGAATCCAAACGTTTGACAATTACAGAAAGCTTAGACTGGAAAAAACATTCATGAGGAAGAGGAACGTGTTTCACATACAAATCATTCTCTTCTACTGAATGAAACAAGAGACCTGAATAGGTGGAATTCACCGTTTTCATTTCCATCGTCCAAGCAACCAATCCAACTCTTCATTTTTATTTATTACATGAGAGAGATTGTATTGGTAGAAACTTTCTGAGATTATAGAACACTAGACTCAAAAATGCATCACCAGCATATAAAATAATCAGGGGCAAATGGTAGTATTTACAGTAGTCTTTATTTGTAATATTCCAAATGATTGTAATACACCGTTCAAATGTTAAATGATGTAATAACAAGCTACTGGACACCCCATTTCTCTAATCAGAAATTATAACCAGTTCAGTGACTTGTTCCCTCAAACGTAGCAGAGGATCTCTTGGTAGTCACACAAGTATTTTATTTTAATAAAATTAGTGTGGATTCAGCAATCTTATGTACATTAGAGATGCACCGGTACCAAATTTCTCTGCCGATACCAATAAGAGATTATTAAGAGTGATATCGGCTTATACCGATAGTTCTGCCTTTTATACCTTCTTTTAAATTAATAATAATTAATTCCACAATTCTGAAGGAAACGCAAATAAAAACTTTATTCTTTCCATTTCAACAAGTTGTTACACAGTAACTGGTCTCAAACAGAACACATTACTCAAATTAACATTAAAGTAAGATTTCTTGTCTTATTGAATGTTATTAACAGAATTAATTGCCTGAAATCTAAAAACCTCCTGTTAATCTCACATTCACTCACCACAAACAAAAGCATTTCTACTTCATCACTAACATCAACTTGGTAATATATAGGCCTAATATAAACCTTTTTTTTGATGATATTAACTCCTATTAACAGTAGCTGCATATGAAATGTACTACTCTACAATTATATTTTTCTGTGCTCTATATATATATATATATATATATATATATATATATATATATATATATATATATATATATATATATATACTTTTTTGTCACTCATCTTCATTTAAATCTTTCAATGGTGTACTGGTGCTTTAATTCAGCGGCGAGGGAAAAATTAAGACTCGACGCCGCTTCACTGCTGCAGTGTCCGGTGTAAATTTTAGCAGTACAGAGATTACAAACTGCAGTTTTGTCATCATTCCACCCAAGAGACATCTTTACACACAGCACGAAATCGATGTGTTTTCCCGCCCTGTTTTGATTGAGAGAATGTAATCGGCCTTGATCATCTGATGTTTTTAAACTATCGGCCGAAAGCGGGAAAAATAGTCTTTAATCGGTATCAGCTGATACATCTCTTAACTTTTTTTTTTTTGATACACAGAGCGCTGATAACATTACTGTATCAGCTGGTACAGACATCCTCACAGTAACAGACTCACTCTCTGCAAGCAGCTGTTGCCAAATTACCAGAAACTACCAACAACTAAGACAATCTGTGTCTTGTGTTCACATGCAGGAACACATTTTAATAGCATGAAATACTTCATTGTATCAAATTACATTTCTGATATGTAATAGAAATAAAATGTTCTATTTTATTTCTATTATAATACACTATAGGATTTTCACGCAGTGTTTCTAATAAAACCGGCTTATTAGGCAGAAATAATGGAGTTCACAACTCCATGAGCTGAACCTGATGTTCACCCTAGTGCTTTCAGTTTCAAAGAACCATGAAAGACTGTCTCGTGTGTGTGTGTGTGTGAGAGAATTTGCCGTTTCAGAGCTTGCTGCTAAACCGCGGGTGTGTTACGGTGGCAGTAGGGAATCCACCATCAAAGGCAGCATTAAGAACTTCGTCTAAAGTACTAGCTGGGACGAAGTCCAGTTCTGCACGGATGTGGGCTGGAATCTCCTCTAGGTCCTTTTCGTTACGTTTGGGGAGGATGACTCGTTTGAGACCAGCACGGTGAGCCGCCAGGACTTTATCCTTAATGCCACCCACCTGAACAAAGACCGGGTACAGAGCATGATTTTACTGTGACATGACCTTCTGCTTTAATAAGTAACAGTAGTCAGATTAATTAGTGGGTAAATAAGGATCATTAACTAAATTACTTGAAGCTGTTCATATTAAACCCTGTAAGACTCCATACTTACATACTTTTGATTTCTAAAGATTTATTTTTAGTACGCAGGGGTGAACAAATTATAAATCAATCAGCGAGCCCAACACACAAGTGAAACCTCTAATGTGCTGCATAGTCCCTACAAATGTAACTGACTAGGCTATAAAATGGTAGCTAACAAAGTAATACGATTCTGTTATTCCCACGTAGAGGACGATTTGGCAGTAGCCTGAGGTAGCAACATTTGGAGATGCGCTGTGGTGTTCTCTCTGCACATAAAAGATATTATTGGAGGCTTATTTAGCATCATTATTTTCTCACAATGGACCTCAGTTATCAAGCTGGATCATTTATATTTCATGTTGGTATTCATGAAACTCCTGTAAACTCAAAAACAATCCAATCTTACTCCTGCTCTTGAGTGTGTGTAAAGTTTCAAACAACTAATGTAAACCTTGACTGATCAGCTTCGAATCATAATATTCACACTTTTAAATACAGGTTATACTGTCAAGTGTAAATCGCATATTTATTTCAGTTACACACAAATTTAGTAAAACCCGATCATTTCATTTTCTGGCACAGACGGTGTGGAAGTCACTTCTGTTTTCCACCGCATTTTATTTTAATACTGTGCAACACTTTGTCAGAGCTAGCATTAAGTGACCGATAAGTGACTGAGCTGGCTCATCTTAAGCTGCAGTGTGCGTATAATCCTTAGTGTGCTGCGTGGCAAGGTTGACTTCCTTATGACATGTTCATCAGGGAGGGCATTGGTGTGTGAGACACTTCTGTCCGACAAGTTGGCAAGACTTTCTTTTGAAAGTGCTTTCGACACTTAACTCCGTTTACTCATTTTGTTTTCACCTCACTTAATTCACACGTAATTAATAGTTTCTGTAATTTGTCTCCAGATTTTGGCCTTTTGGATGCTGTTACACTGCTACATAATATATTTCTATTGGCATAGATATGACTCATAATAACTTTCACATCTACCTCTGAGAGAGTCTGTTTTTTTTTTTTTGCCATTTACTTGTCATTTCAGCATTGTCAGCTTTGCCTTACATGGAGTTTTATGGGCGTCACCAAATGCAAATCAGGTGTGCTGGGCAAGCGCCTAGTAATTTATACATGATTGACATTTATCTACATATGCACAGGAGGTCGAAGAAAATCAGAATTTGCAAAACTTTTGTAAATTGGTTTGACCTATGAAAACACTTGCACAAAACTTTATAATAAATTGATAAATGAGGCCCACTGTGTTTATCTGAAAGGTGGCTGCATGTAGTAAGCAAAAGAGTTAGGATCACTTTTCGGCTATCTTCATTTTCCTTGGTTTTACCAGTGTTTCCATGTACCTGCATGTTCCCGATTCAGAAATGGTCATCTGCCAACAGTGTAAGCGAATTAATCTGACTAGTGAAAGCAGCGGGTGATGGGATTCAGAATGAGTAGCATGTGCTATAGTTACAGCATCGAAGTGTATTGTACCACCGGGAGGCACATTTGTTTAATGTAAATAAAAATAACAACACTATGTAATATAGTATATGCCCAAACGTGTGTAGACACCTGACCAGCACACTCGTATGTGGGCCTTCACCAAACTTTTGCTTCAAAGTTGGAAGCATTCAATTGTACAGGAGGTCTTTGTATACTGTACATTACAATTTCCCTTTTGGCTATATATTGTACTTGTAGAATGAGCAACTAAAAAAAATAATAAAAACAAATAACCCGGGCACCCAGGACAAGCCGATTATAACTGGGCTATTCGTTTTTATTGTATTTAGTGAACTGTCCACCTCTGATATGTCTAATGTTTTTGTGCGAGAGCCAACCAGGGCGTAATCCTTATAATTTTTCTAAACCTTATAATTTTCTTAGGTTTTCCTCACCGGCAGCACCAGGCCTCTCAGAGTGATCTCTCCTGTCATGGCTACATCAGAGCGCACCAGACGCCCACTGAACAGAGAGGCTAGACATGTTACGATAGTAACTCCAGCAGAAGGGCCGTCTTTAGTGACTGCACCCGCCGGGAAGTGCAAGTGGATGTCAGTGGCCTCAAGAGGGTCAGCACAGCCTGCAACTACACACACACACACACACACACACACACACACAAGCCACTCACTCTTACCGCAGAAAGAATGTTAAATAAAATGTGACCTCAATGTCACAGTGAGAACAGAGAACACCAGATGGTTTCACACAAGTAAATGAGAAGCCAGACTTTTCAGTTAATTACAAACAAAATTACACTTCTTTCCTCCTTATGATGAATGAATTAAGCGACAGCTAATTTTGAAAGTGTTCACGTAAACAGCAAATTATCTCAATAAAGTAATGAATGTGCATGAATAGGCCTTAATGATATGATTGTGTGTTTGTGTGTCTCACGGTTTGTTAACTGGTAGATCTTGGCATTGCTGCGGAGCCAGCTCATGGCCAGATGTGCTGACTCCTTCATGACATCACCCAACTGGCCGGTTAGCGTGAGCTGACCTTCGCCCTCCATACGACTGGCTTCCACAAACATGATCTCTCCACCAAGCGGAGTCCAGGCCAGGCCTATAGCCACACCAGGCAGGGTCAGACGCTCGGATACCTACAAACACACACACAGTTGCATTAGACATTCAAACTGCAAAAGCGACTGCATAGAAATCTGTGCTCTATATTTGATCCATCTATGCCAGGGGACAAGAATTGCATACATTCATACCACAGCTTCTTTACTGGAGCAGTTAAAAAAAAAAAAAAAAACATATGTCCTCAGTCTCACGCTGCACTTACACTCGCTCCAACTTCTTTTTTTAAAACATTTCTCTATATATCTCATTACACTGGGTAATGTATTTCAGTATTTAGAGTCAATCATTATATCAAACACCAGTTACCACTGGATGTGTTTCTGAAACATTCTTATAGAGGAGTCACATGCAGTAAATATACGCCCACTTTAAACAGCGTTCAATAAAAATGCTGTGATGTGCATAAAATCCAAGCCCAAGCATCCTGCTGCATTTTTTTGTACTCTAAGTCTATAAAGATGGACTGAAACTCCACATTTCCATGTTCTTCCACTTTCTGTATGCTGTGAACTTTAAAATCATAGCACATAACGAAGACAGATTTGAAGTGTTCGCATGATATTGATACTTATGGACATATGTAGTCTATTCACAGCTGGCTCACTGTCCCTTGTGTTTCATGGTCAGAGGTTCAGGTTTGTTTGTTTGTTTTTATAATTAGGTGGGCACATAGGATGTGGATTTGACAGATAGTTACTATTCAATTACGTAACACATCCAGTGTGAAAATGCTGGGGTAGTGTATTTTTGTAAGTCCACAAAGGCCAAAAGAAATGAGGCAGCAAGCTATATACATTAATGCCAAAAGCTTGTGAACACCTGATCATCACACCCATATGTGGGTCTGTTGCCACAAAGTTGGCAGCGCAAAGTTATATAGAAGGTCTTTGTATGCTGTAGCATTACAATTTCCCTTCAGTGGAGGCCCAAACCTGTTCCAGCATGACAATGTCCCTGTGCACAAAGCGAGGTCTATAAAGACATGGTTCGACATGGTTGGAGTGGAAGAACTCAAGGGCCCTGCATAGAGACCTGACCTCAACCCCACTGAACACCTTTGGGATGAATTGTAACACAAACTGCACCCCAGGCCACCTCTGTTAGAAAAAAAAAAAAAAAAAAAGAGGTTGTTTCATAGGTCTGTGGGCAGAATGGTAGAAGTTGTAGATCAAATTATATAGCTGGCCAATAAGTAGTAATATTCTGGTTATGGCAAGGACTACTAAAGCAGAACAACTGGAACCGTCTGATGCACTAAAGAATCATTGAACTATCCTGAACCTGAACTACACAGTTGTGTAAAGCCAAAAATATTCTGCTCTGCCACTCATGGTACCTTTGATCTAAAATAAGCTTTGGTATCTAACCACTTGTTGGCTGAATGCAGGTTTTCAAAATGGTAAGTAAGATAGGTGGTCATTCTGTGAAACAGATATTTAACCAATCAGTGCCATTCAAGGTTACAAGCCCACTCCAAGAGTTTTTGTTTTTCAGAAAATATTTTCTCCCCATTTTCTCCACAACTTGGTCACTTGCCAATTCCCAACCATCAGCCAGCTCTCGCTCCCATCTTTTTAAGCTCATGCCGCATCACAGGGCAGCCTAACATACAGAAGAAAGTGTTATCTACCACCTTCTGCATACATGAGCTCACAGATGCTCATGATGAGCTAGTGTCACTGTGATTGACAGGTGAGAGAGAATATCCCATCCCACCCACCCACCCTGACAGCATAGCACATTTTGCTCCCTTGTCTGTTTCAACTTACCTTGGAAGTGGGAAGTTAGAACACGGAATCAGATCATTTTCAACCTCCATGCATTCAAGCTACAAATTAGCTCTATGTTCGTCTTTTGTTAGCAACAAGCTAGCCAGCCACCCGTGATGAGTGATGTATATTTACCTCCTCAAAACAGCAAACTGTAAAGTCAATATTACAGATTTAACAAGCTAATGTCTTTATGCTGACTGATCCAAAGCAAATACCTCTATACACCGTAACTCATTCAAAGGTACGACATGCTACTTTGTTTACTTCTGAAGCTGTGAGTAGCCATGTTGATTTGATGTCATTTACATCGTCTTGAATCGACGAGTAGGAATTGAGGAGACTTTTCCTAGATGAAGGTCCGAAATTCTGGGTGACGAGTTTTAATCGACTGCGGCATAAATTCATCCCTAGTTCGTCAGGTGTAAACCTTCCTAAAGTTCCTGGAGGTCTTAAGTTTTTCTGTTTTATGATAGAAACTCATGGAGAGAATCTAACCTTCCTTTCAAAGATCCCAGACATCCCCACACAACTCAAACCTTACGAAAAGGTCTGGAATGCAGAACCCCAGGCAAACATTGCCAAATGTTTCATTTCCCAAGCCCTTGCTGAGAGCAGATGTCAAAGAGAAAAGTTTAGAACTGATTTGGCTGCATGCTCACCTCCATTTCAAAGAGCTGTGGCCCCAAAATGTCTTTGAGGGCTACGTGGTCAATGACGATGGGCATCTCGGGTGGAGATGCCATGTCAGAATCCTGTCCTGTTTCTGCTTGATCCTGACCTGATGGGATAGAGCGTGAAAGAAAGGTCAGTTTTGAGAGAACAGACAAACTGCATCGGGGGTTTTTGTTTATTTTTTTCCTCAGTAATGGAACATTCAGTACTTTATTTGCACTTTTGCAGGAGGGGATGTGTGAGACTTCAAGTCATGGGGAAGAGAAGGGGGAAGGAGGAGAAGGGGGGGGCAGCACAGAGGCCCACTGAGGGGTGAGAGCAGGTGCGCCTCTTATTTTTGGGAGGGGGAATGGTGTAGACATGCGTGTATGCTGATCCATTGAGACTCATTAGTATGCACGCTACAATGGCTATCCACAAGTCATGTGACTCAATTGACACAGTAATTTTTCTCTCTTTCAATTACAACGCAACAATGGCCATTCGGTATTAGTTCATATGAGAGAGTGAGACGGAACAGCAGGCTCTTCTCTTTGATCACATTCACAAAGCTGCATTCAGACAGTCAGATAGGTATGTTACCTGGCAATAGAGACGTATTCATTTAACAAGGGACGAGGTAAAAGAGCTGCTCTCATTCAGTCCTTACGTTTGCCTTTGTGGCTGGCTCATGCTGGACAAGAGCAGGAGAAGCTAAATCAATCAGTCGCACACTCCCCTACCCCCTACTGTTTTAACTGGCACTGTGACCACTCGTCTTACACACGAGCAGCTGCACTGAGACAAGGGGAGGGTGAGGGGACACAAGGCCGGCTGTTAGCACCCCTCCAGCCCACTGCTAAAGAACCTGATGATGGGCGTGTCTGTGCAAGTTAGTTTATTCACACTGGTGCAGGGACATTCTGTATTTGTCAGCATGTGTGCACGTGTGAGTGAGTATACATGACTCATGTCTAAATGGGGTTTTTCAGGGCATTTGTGGGTCCTTAAAAAAATCCTTAAATTGTCTGAAATTAATTTCTTCAAAATTAAAGGTCTTAATACGTCTTAAACTGTCTTAAATTCAAATTTATTGGATTTTAGACTACAAACGTGCAAATCAGGCGTAATGGGATTTCATAGAGCATTATAAAATTCTTAATACTCCTTAAGTATATACGCAGATGCTGTCTTTGTGAACATGTGGAAATTTCATTGTGCAAACCGCTGTTTTGTACTTGAGCATGTTTTTATGTGGGGTGTGACGGGTAAGTGAGATTGTGCCCAACTCAGTAGACTTTGTGAAGTAATCTTCAGTGTATGTGAAAAGAGCCACTAAGCACTAAAGCACCACACACACCCATACACTCTCTTTTATAATGAGCCATATTTGAAGGCATAAATGATGCTTATTCTTCAGCATTAGAAACTGCTTTCAAATGGTACCTGCTCCAGATTCACTGGACGACTCCGATCTTGACATCTTATGACCTTCTGCCACCTTCACAGCCACCGCTCGACAGATGGCTCCAATCTTCCTCTCCAAAGAGCGCACACCCGCTTCCCGCGTGTACCTAAACATTTACAGCCACACGCAATAAGACATTTGCTACTGTCATTCCTGAATTTGAGGCTTATCAGCATATATAGATTGCTTTTTTACTTTGAGGTAATTGCTGTTTTTTTTTTTTTATCTGTTTAAGCTCTATCACAATACACTGGAATAACTGGAATTTAATAATGAGAGAATGCTACTCTTCCCCCTGTGGTCATTATTATTCTTATTAGAACACCAATGCGCTGTAAATCGGATCTCCTATGGCCTACCCAGAATCCCCATCAGTTTTTGTTTTATTCTTCTCATCCAGAGTCACTGCCAGGTTGACTTAACTGCTAGTAGTGTAGAAGCAGGGAGATGAGTGTGTGGGTGCGGCTGTGGGCTACACTTTCTTTATGTCTGTCTGCCTCTGAGTCAATCCCGCTGACCTGATTTATCTGTCTGGATACAGTAATCCCTCATCTCTGTCCTATTTAGTATGTGTGCATGTGGGTGAGTGTTTAAATGGGAGAGAAAGCGTGCACATTTACTTGCTGATGATCCCCTGTGTGGTGTCTTGTGGGATCTGGAGCTGCTGAGGAGTGAGGCCATGCTGCTCGAGCTGATGAGGGATCAGGTGCCGATGAGCGATTTCCACTTTCTCCTCCTGTGTGTATCCTAGAATGGCCACACCCACCCACCCACATAATAAGAAGCACGGCGCAATAAACCATTCATACTATCACCATCTGCCTAAGTGACAGAATCACTGAAATGTGCTCATTGTTGTGAAAACCAATAGTCAATATTTCATTCCAAAGAAGGAACGCTCTCATTTCACTGACACTCCTTACACTACTGTGACCTTTCACCTATGAACTCTGACCTGGCACATGCAGCACCTCCATTCTGTCCAACAAAGCAGGGGGGATGGTTGCTGTGGTGTTTGCCGTGGCGATGAAGAGGACTTGTGAAAGGTCAAAGGCCACATTGAGGTAGTGGTCAGTAAAACTGTGGTTTTGCTCTGGGTCCAGAACCTGATCGTCAGCACAGAGAGAAAGAGACATCAATTGGACCAGAACACAACCACCTTGTGCTGTAAAATTATGAACTTATATACATATTTAAATCTTAGCAGAGACGATCTACAGTCAGGATGCTGAAAGACAAACTAGTTGGACAACAGAAGCCAAATGACCTTCCTATTTGTGACACCTGGAGAGGTCAAGTGGACAGTAAGAGCGACTGCAGCACCATTACAGTATGCAACAACACCATTCTTCAGTTCTGAAGATGGATCAAATGCTCGTATTAGGATTGTTCCTTTGTCTGACCAGCATTTAATGAACCATTTTATATGAGCTGCAGTGACATTACTTACAAGCGGTTTGTAAAATTTGGTCAACGACAAGACAAAAATATGCATCTTGACGCAAGTAAACAACGTTTTTTTAATGTTTACAAAAATATGACACAATTAAAATACAATGATAAGGATGTTTTAAACCCCATAAAATCATAAGAAAATTTGTACCACATATGATCAGAAATCATTTCTGTTCATTTGTGTTGTGTTTGTGCTGTAAAAATATTGCACAGCTACAATTTTGGTACATTAAAAAAATCATTTGTGCAGAAATGGAATGGCACAATGGTGCTGGTTATGGTACAAACGTGTTTTTTGGTTATTCAGTGTTTGTGCAACTCTGCAGAATTATGTTGTCAATCACTCCTGAATACCATTAGTGCCCTTTGGTGTCAATTTAGAGCATGTACCAAAGGAAAGGCACAGTTCCAGGTTTCAACTACAAAAAGTTCCAGTACATGTGCAATGGGAAAAGGCCCTTTGAGTAAGTCTACTGACTGTTTTATCTGATGTTAAACCATGATTATAACGCAATGGCATACCGGAAAAGACATCTTGAGTGAGTTGTTTTGTATGATTTACTAGAGATTCTGAAACGTAGCAGAAAAGATCGGTGTGTGTCCTAACAGCAGCTCTTGCTTAAGTCCTGGAGCTAAGACAATTGTTCTGTAATGTGTTCTTGCAAAGATTAGACTCACAGTGCATTATCAACAAAACACATCAGGCTGCTGTAGGTCTTGCATATGTTGCTGTCGTCACATACACACAAACAAAAAAGCAACAAACAGCAGAACATACTTAGCCCAGTGCAGGCCTGTCCACACAGACCGAGGAACTAAAGCCGTAAATGTTTCCCGACTGATAAAATGATCCTCAGTAAGAATGCACGCTCTTTGGTCTCTTTATGTTGCACACCAAATGGGAGACATAACACTGCATCCTGAGCACTTCTAGTAAGAAGCACGCTAATGCGCAGGTGGTCTGGGTCACATTGGGACAGAGAGACACAGCCTGTGTAAGGTTGCCATACCATGGTCAACACATGGCTGTTTTTACAGTGCAACCACATGCCACTTTTATTTTCATCTCTCAGGTCATAGTTCCGTTTTCAGCATGAGGGCGTACAGCCTTGTTTGCTCGTTGACGTCTTTATTTTAGCGTCCACCTCCAAGGTGAATTTGCCTTTCAGTTAAGTAAGAAATGGAAAATTCTACTACTACAAAATATTGGATCAGAGCAGGTCTAACATGTCCTCTCACCTCCAGTAGGGCAGCAGCGGGGTCTCCCTGCAGGCTCTTGCCCAATTTGTCCACCTCGTCCAATAAAAATACAGGATTGTTGACACCGACAGTCTTCAGGCCATTGATGATGCGGCCAGGCATGCTGCCCACATAGGTTCGCCTGAGGAGAAAGAAGAGGATGCAGGGTTAAGGGGGAGTGGTGCAGCTGGTGGGCAGGAGTGGAAGAGAAACATTACAGTTAATTGTAATTAGTGCCGTCGGGACCAGTACGCTAATAGGAAGGACACTTTAACACATTGATATGTTTGGCAAGCTTTCAAGCTCACAGACTCTTAAATACAATAGAAGAATGTAGGAGAATGACTAAGCCAAGATGAGTAAGGCAGGGATTTCTTCCCACTCGTCTAGCTCACAGGGAGGATGATCCAGACTAAAATAGGGAACACGTTATGACACAAATTGCAGACATGAGGAGTAAGTGGTGATGTTATTATAGCACAATACTAACTCTTACAAACAGTGGGTGAGTGTTTCCCACGGATCCTCATGCTTTGAAATAATTTAGGGCGATTGTGGAAGGTTAACTCTGGATAACTGCTACACAAATTCAGCAACTGCTTTATCCTGGTCAGAGTCGAGCTGGATCTCAGGATTGGGCACAAAGCGGGAACACACCCAGTCCATCGCAGAGCACCATGCACACAGACATATTCAATTCTTGGGACAATTTATAGTAGCCAATCATCTACTGGCATGTTATTTAGGAAGTAGGAGGAAACTGGAGAATATAAAAAAACAGACAAGTACCAGGGTTTAATAGATCAAAATGTGTGTGTTTAGAGGGCTTTTGCTGAAACCGAGGGAAACTTACAGGGACTTGTCCCAGCCTGCAGGCCTTGATGTCATGTCCTCCTGTCGGTCTCCATAGTGACCGGAGATCAGAGAGAACATCAAAAGATGACCTCATAGTACAGCTTGGAGCGTTGAAGCTCAGGTTCCCTCACATTACTCAAGGCAATATGTAATGTCTCACAGGCTTCAGCCTACACCTGGCTTCATCCATGTAATAAGCATAGAGGATTTAAGAGATAATTACATTCCTATGCCGGCAGAACTACATTAAACTTCATTTTATTGCAGTATGGAACCATTCAAACTTGGATTAAGGACTGCAGTCGCATCCCCCAGGAGCACACCCTATTTATCCATAGGGCATGTATAAGCCACTGACTGTTATTTAAAAAAAAAACGTGGATTCACATTTTCACAAATGTTGGCATGGATTTCAGCAGTTCTGTGATAGCCCTTGGCAGTATCAAGTCAGACACTGCAGCTGATATCTGATGCCCTTGGTGTTTACCTATCATCTTCCCAAACTCCTCTGTTGGCCAAAACATTGTCTACAACGCTTTTTTGCTTTGCACTAGGCGCAACATTTTCCTTGATAAAGACAAAATTAAAGTCCTAATGAAATCAATCAAATTCGAAATTTTGTGGCTTTTAGTATGAATGCGTAAGCCTTAAGGTTATCTATAAGCTAGTGTGCTCCAAAACAATAACAAAATTCACATTTATAATATTAAATATATATATATGCATTTAAAATTTACAGCCTCTCTCTACTATAAATACGGATCAACAATTTTGATGACATCATTCTGCACTTCAGCGGCTGTGGATCAGGTGGTAGAGCGGGTTGTCCACTAATCGTAGGGTTGGTGGTTCGAATCCCGGCCCACGTGACTCCACATGCTGAAGTGTCCTTGGGCAAGACACTGAACCCCAAGTTGCTCCCGATGGCAAGTTAGCGCCTTGCATGGCAGCACTGCTACCATTGGTGTGTGAGTGTGTGTGTGAATGGGTAAATGAGACAGTGTAAAGTGCTTTGGAACCGCCAAGGTTAAAAAAGTGTTATATAAGTGCAGACCATTACCACTTCAGCCTCTCATCAGATCTTCTGTCCAATTAAATGCTCTGAAAAGAATCTGAAGTGTCCTGCCCCCAACATTATAAAGATCACCTTATCAAAGTTGTTGTTGAGCGAGAGAAATCAGATCAGAAAGCATGGGTCATAAATGTGCTGTTCTAATGCACATGTTTTATTCAGTTTTCCAGTTGTAAGTTGGTTAAGAAGAAAATGGCTTGAATTCATTCACTTTATTGCTCGGGCTTGCGTCCATGCTACTAACTGTCAAGGCCAGGGTGTGAGGTAGGCTAAACGTTATTGCCACTCGATATGTCCTGACATCCTGTTTCAATGGAAATTAGAATTACATCAAAACATCGAATAACGTTGGGAGTTTCAAGGCATCTCACGGGGTCTTTATAAGGATGTCATAAAGCATTCTCTTTTGTAACTTGACAAACCTTTGAGTTAAGAAGTCTCAGAATTTTCATTCAGTGATAGCTGGTGGTCAGGAGATGGGGAGGTTAAAAATTATATGCTATAATTGGTTGTTGTTGTTGTTTTTCCCCTAGTGATGCACCAATACAATTTTTTCCCCTGTCAGAATACAAGTAACGACACTGATAACAAAATGAGTAACCTGCATAGTATTAAGGAGCATCATGGAACATTTTAGCTCTGTTTATGCTGGTTGCTTCCATGTGATGCTGCTGTACCATTGCGTTTTACATTTAAGATGTTAAGCCATCTAAACAGTATCTTATAATACAATGCTCAGAGCAGGAACAATGAGTGCGGTCATTAAAAATGAGCACAAGATATCAAAAATTGCACCTCAACTCTTGAGCAATAAGTAGCGTGTGTTGCCGTGCAGTGCTTGCAGAATAGCAGTGCTTTCATGTATGACAGTTTCTCTGCACGATCATTTCACTGCTTCATGCTTTGTGTGCACACAATTCATGGCACCTTGCACTCATTTTTGATGACCATGCTCATGGATACTGCTCTGTGAGCTCTGGTCGGCCACCCTTGCACTCTCTATTAAAAATACTGTTTAAAAACCATAAGACATCTGATCAGGTTACTTGCATTGGTGGAAGATGCTGTAAAACATCCTCTTGATACTTTCACAGTGCTCAGTCCGCAGTCTGCATTGCTTCGATTGTCATCATTAAATTTGTAATATATCCAGATCGCTGATATTACGTGTCGTCTGTTCGTTAGAGCAACAACCTACACTAGGCTGACATGACAGTATGACATGATATATGATATATGATATATGACAGATGTTGATATCAGCGCATATTTTACCCGATACCTGTGTCAGTGTAGATGCATCCCTAATTCCCCCCCCCATCATATTTAGACATTTAGAAGTGGGAAGAAGGAAATAATGGCATTTTGTGTTTTAAATCATTCATACAGATTATTTGTGCACCAAGTTGTCTTTCATTTCTGCTCATTCCTAATATAATCATATGCTTCAATTATGTCAACACCCTGAATTTCCCTAGAAACTGAACCTATACTATTATCACTAAATTATGCAGAACTGGTGCAAAAACCTTTGCTTTAGACTGGTGGGAGTGTGTACCTGTGGCCACGGATGTCTGACTGGTCACACACTCCTCCCAGGGCGATACGGTGGAACTCCCTGCCCAGGGTGCGGGCGATGGAGCGGCCCACACTGGTTTTTCCGACACCTGGAGGCCCCACGAAGCACAGAATAGGACCTTTAAGGGAGCTCTTGAGCTGCCGCACTGCTAGGTACTCCAGCACCCGCCTCTTCAGCTTCTCCAAGGCGTAGTGATCACTGTCCAGAAGCACCCGAGCAGCCCGAATGTCCAGGCAGTCTGAACAGAGAGCCAGGATCAAACTGTCATAACTTAGAATGGTAATAAAATTACAGCAGATCATTGTTCACTCTGCACATACATGCACACAAGTTGAGCTGAACGGAATCTGGGCATTCTGTCAGAGGAATATGAATCATCACCAGCTCATATAACAGAACACACACACACACACACACACATACACACACAAAGCTGTCTACACGAGGCAACCTAACCAGGGTAGAGAAATTGCCTGAACCATTTTTGGATATAAATCAGAAACAGAAATTTTACTTTAGTATAAATCGTTAAACATGCACATCCCCATCTCTGAGGAAGGCAGGACATATTTCACTATATCATACTATAGATACAGCGTATATGCATCTCTACTGCATACACATGACATTCTCCTTACAGAACTAACATTCTAAGGGCTGATGCATATCTACAGTAGTTAAAGGACAGGAATGTATTGTGTGTTTGTGTGTGTGGGACAGTCAACATTAAGGCATGGAGGTACACAAATACATCCACAGCCTTTGATATTATAGTCAGGTCAAGTCAAGTGAGTTTTTACTGTCATATAGCTTATGTCATATGCCATATATCTTATAAAGTGGTGCTTGAAAGTTTAGGATTCTCTAGATTTCTGCATAAATATGACCTAAAACTTCAGATTTTCACACAAGTCCTAAAAGTAGACAAGGAGAACCCAATTAAACAAATGAGACAAAAAAATATATACTTGGTCATTTATTTTTTTAGGAAAACAACCCAATATTACATACCTGAGTGACAAAAGTATGTGAATCTTTGCTTTCAGTATCTGGTGTGATTCCTTTTGTGCAGCAATAACTGCAACTAAACTTATTCAGTAACTGTTGATCAGTCCTGCACATTGGCTTGGAGGAATTTTACACCATTCCTCAGTACAGAACAGATTTAACTCCGGGATGTTTGTGGGTTTCCTCACATGAACTGCTTGCTTCAGGTACTTCAACAACATTTCTATTGGATTAACGTCAGGACTTTGACTTGGCCATTCCAAAATATTAACTTTACTCTTCTTTAACCATTCTTTGGTAGAACGAATTGTGTGCTTAGGGTCATCGTCTTGCTGCATGACCCACTTTCTCTTCAGATTCAGATCATGAACAGATGTCCTTATATTTTCCTTTAAAATTCGCTGTTATACTTCAGAATTCATTGTTCCATCAATGATGGCAAGTCGTCCTGGCCCAGAGGCAGCAAAACAGGCCCAAACCATGACACTACCACCAGCATGTTTCACAGATGGGATATAAGGTTCGTATGCTGGAATGCAGTGCTTTCCTTTCTCCAAACATAACGCTTCTCATTTAAACCAAAAAAGTTCTATTTTGGTCTCATCTGTCTACAAAACATTTTTCCAATAGATTTCTGGTTAGTCTATGTGATCTTGCAGCCCTGCCATGCACACCACTGTCTCACCATTGTTGTTCAGTGTTCTCCTGATGGTGGACTCATAATCATTAACCAATGTGAGAGAGGCTTTTAGTTGCTCAGATGTTACCCTTGGTTCTTTTGTGATCTTGCGTGTTTTGCTCTCAGAGTGATCTTTATTGGTAGACCTCTCCAGGGGACGGTAGCAATGGTCTTGAACTTCCTCCATTTGTACACAATCTGTATGACTGTGGATTGGTGGAATCCAAGCTTCTTTTTTTTGTCTCATTTGTTTAAATGGGTTCTCTTTGTCTACTAATCAAAATCTGATGATGTTTTAGGTCATACAGTGCATCCGGAAAGTATTCACAGCGCTTCACTTTTTCCACATTTTGCTATGTTACAGCCTTATTCCAAAATGGATTAAATTAATTATTTTCCTCAAAATTTTACAAACAATACCCCATAATGACAACGTGAAAGAAGTTTGTTTGACATCTTTGCAAATTTATTTAAAAAAAAAAAAAAAAAAAAAAAAAAGCACATGTACATCACAGCCTTTGCTCAATACTTTGTTGAAGCACCTTTGGCACCAATTACAGCCTCAAATCTTTTTGAGTATGATGCTACAAGCTTGGCACACCTATTTTGGGGCAGTTTCTCCCATTCTTCTTTGCAGGACCTCTCAAGCTCCATCAGGTTGGATGGGGAGCGTCGGTGCACAGCCATTTTCAGATCTCTCCAGAGATGTTCAATCGGGTTCAAGTCTGGGCTCTGGCAGGGCCACTCAAGGACATTCACAGAGTTGTCCTGTAGCCACTCCTTCGTTATCTTGGCTGTGTGCTTAGGGTCGCTGTCCTGTTGGAAGATGAACCTTTGCCCCAGTCTGAGGTCCAGAGCACTCTGGAGCAGGTTTTCATCAAGGATGTCTCTGTACATTGCTGCATTCATCTTTCCCTCAATCCTGACTAGTCTCCCAGTCCCTGCCGCTGAAAAACATCCCCACAGCATGATGCTGCCATCACCATGCTTCACTGTAGGGATGGTATTGGCCAGGTGATGAGTGGTGCCTTATTTCCTCCAGACATGACACTTGCCATTCAGGCCAAAGAGTTCAATCTTTGTTTCATCATGGTTTGAGAGTCCTTCAGGTGCCTTTTGGCAAACACCAGGCGGGCTGTCATGTGCCTTTTACTGAGGAGTGGCTTCCGTCTGGCCACTCTACCATATAGGCCTGATTGGTGGAGTGCTGCAGAGATGGTTGTTCTTCTGGAAGGTTCTCCTCTCTCCACAGAGACACGCTGGAGCTCTGTCAGAGTGACCATCGGGTTTTTGGTCATCTCCCCGACTAAGGCCCTTCTCCCCCGATCGCTCAGTTTGGCCGGGCGGCCAGCTCTAGGAAGAGTCCTGGTGGTTCCAAACTTCTTCCATTTACGGACGATGAAGGCCACTGTGCTCATTGGGACCTTCAATGCTGCAGAAATGTTTTTGTACCCTTCCCCAGATCTGTGCCTCGATACAATCCTGTCTCAGAGGTCTACAGACAGTTCCTTGGACTTCATGGCTTGGTTTGTGCTCTGACATACATTGTTAACTGTGGGACCTTATATAGACAGGTGTGTGCCTTTCCAAATCATGTCCAATCAACTGAATTTACCACAGGTGGACTCCAATCAAGTTGTAGAAACATCTCAAGGATGATCAGTGGAAAGAGGGTGCACCTGAGCTCAATTTTGAGTGCCATGGCAAAGGCTGTGAATACTTATGTACATGTGCTTTTTTTGTTTTTTACTTTTAATAAATTTGCAAAGATTTCAAACAAACTTCTTTCACGTTGACATTATAAAATAATTAATAAAATCCATGTTGGAATAAGGCTGTAACGTAACATAAAATGTGGAAAAAGTGAAGCGCTGTGAATACTTTCCGGATGCACTGTATTTATGCAGATATATAGAAAATTTTAAAGAATTCACAAACTTTCAAGCACCAAGCACCACTGTACGTTGGAACGTATCGAAATGTTGTTTCTTCAGGACCATTGTGCAACACAACAATTCGCAAAAGTACATAAAGTGCAAATACACAACATTGTGAGACGAGTGCAAGACAATAAATACACAGAATGACATATTGTGCATTACATCACCCCACATAGTGATCATATATCAAATGAGGGGACAGGTTGTTTGTTATTAACCTGTGAGATGCAAAATACCTGCACTTTCCATAAAATACATTTTAATCCTTCCATGTAGTGCCATCCTATGTAACCACTATGCAATTTGTATTGGTCTGAATTCTTTTCCAAAATATTAGCTCAGCCAGCAATTTGTATATCGATCAATCACCAGTTACACAACATCATGAATGTCTGATTGGTGGACAGCAGTCAAGCAAAAACTGGGCTTGCCTTTTGTTTTTTTCTGTAATTTGAAAAAAAAAAGCACTAAAATGTAGGAAAGCTCTCCCCCTTGTGGCCACAAGACACAGTGCAGTAGTACAGCAGTTAATAGGATGACAAAGTGTTTGAGGTAAATGATAACATGCTCCTGCACGTACTTTGCAAACCATTGGATTACAACCTTGTTATAATATACCCATTATATATAAAACATAATTATAATCCAAAACCTTGATTTCCATTACCCTAAGATGCTCCTCATGTGGCAGGAGCAAGTTATGCCTAACAAACCTTGCAAATTAGGTAAACCTAGTCTTTACATTTTGTCTAGGCACAAAAATAATCAGAAACAGACCATTAACAGATACAAAGGACAAATGTTTAAAGTACAACCTATGTAACATTCTAGGATATTTTCTTTACAATATGATATCAATTATAATGATTTATATCACAGCATTGTTGAAATCCCTATCTATTCTGATTGGTCAGAAGGTGTTGATTAATTTTTGCTGACAACTGTGCCAACTGCAAGACAAATTGTAGGTTTATATTAATGCACTTTTTTGTTTGTTTTGACCTGTATATGTATGTGTGTGTATGTGTGTGATGAGTCGTCCTGCAAGAACTGCAGGAACTAGCTTGTTTCTTGAACGTTACAGAAAATTAGATTAGTAACTATGAAACGGACCAAAAATACGCCATTCGTTCATTGTTAGCATTGTCAAACTGATGTGCAATAAAAGGAAGAAAACACTTCAGAACCTGCTGTTACTGGAAAATAAATAAACTTTGGGTGTTAACCACTGCATCGTTGATTATTCTCCAATAACAGCATGTTCAGCTGTGTTTTATTCCTTACATAATCCAATGAAGTTAATATGTAACATCTTTTTGATGTTTCTGTTCTGTTAACACTGATTCATAACCAGCACCAAATATTATATATTTTATATATATATGAAATAATAAAACTCTCACCCTTGGTGCTCTTGCTCCAAGGCAGCTCCACCATGAGCTCCAGGTAGTTGCGGGTGAGAGCATACTCTGGCATGGACTGAGGCATCTTCTTCAGACTGCATACAAATGAAGCAGGTTAGTGTATTAAATTCTCTTGCAGAGAATAACAAAACAAGCCTGGGACCACGTCCTGGAAAAATATTAATCATGGCTTAGTTATAAAGAACTATTAAATATATATATTTGGATCTACATCTCATCATGCTAATGTGGTGGGGTATATTGATGTACTAAGCAATAAAGGCTAATGCAACATCTAGGTTTCCTATGATCTATCATTTTCACAGCTCCAAGACAAAATTTGTGAGTCCATTAATTCCTAGGAACTGATTTTGACTTTAAGACCTATTATATTTTGTAAGGCATCTCGTGTTTGGCCCCTTGACAAAACTTAACATCTTTGAATGTTCTCTATAACACAGCCCGTGTTTTGTCTCTATGTTTTTGCTCTCACTGAATTGGTAACCGGCACTCTAGACCTCAAGCTATACTCAACCTTGACAAAACAGTAGAAACTGTAGCAGTAGCACCAATTTCATCTCAACAACAAAGAGTGTATTTCTCTTATCCTACTGATGGGAGAAACATGACGAAGAGAAGCACCATCACATTACTTCACATACATCCCCAGCCATTTACACTGGTATTGCACCAAGCTTACATCATGTAATTTATTGGATGTGCACAATTGATGTGCCAAATGTCAGTTGCCTGCTGGTAACCTCCCACCACTACCTGGCCCTCTTAAATAACACATATATAAATGATCTATTCATTAGTGTGAGATAAACAACGACATTTGCTTGACCAAGATTAAGCCCTGTCCCCAATATAGACACCACGGTCCTACCCACAACTATACTGTTAATAAGTTGGTTACAGAATATTAGTTTTACTTAATGTAAGAAATTACTAATAGATATAATGCTTTATTTTTGTAACATTGTTCATGAAATTTGTCTGAGTGGCTCCTAGTCCAAATGTTTTCATTATGTTATTTATTTATTAGCTTTTTTCTGAGGAAGGGTTCATTCACCTGTCTTTTGTGGAGAGTTCATAAACGTCTCTTACACCAGTAAGTGTGTATTTGTATGTAATTTTGTAAACATACTGGCATAAAGCTGAAACAGAAGCGCTCAGGCGGTACCGTTTGAGTTCTTTTAGGCATACACGTAGAGCAGACTCGGGCATTGCTGCCTCGTTCACCTTCCTCTCCAGCACAGCCATTTCATCACCATTCTCATCTTCCCCTTCATCCTCAAGAGAGAACTGACGGCCAGGGAGCACACCGCTGCCTTTGCGGATAACCAGTACCTGCAGGACAAAGCATTTACATCACTGACATCAGTGGAGGAAAAAAACAAAGGTGATGATGGGGATGAAGAGTATACGGTGAGCACTGACAGACCTACCCTCTTTTCATCATCAGGTTTGGGTTTACGAGTCTTCTGCAGCAGTTTGAGGCCCTCGATCTGTCTGGTGAGCATAGGAAGAGTCTTTTTAAATCGCTCCTCCAAGTCCACTGCATTCAGCACCTACCATCAAAACATAACACCAAGAGGTGTGCATAAAAGTATGAACGAAGACTCCTGTAATAATACATGCAAGAAATGATAAATGATAGAATGCACTGCAAACTAAAAGATAGGGCAAGCAATATGTTTAATGATGTAATCCAAGCAAAACATATAACCTAGTACAACTAAATAATATTTGGCTTGCACAATACAAAAGGCTACTTACCCCAATTTGAATTTATGGTCACGGTGTGAAAAACTGTACCTGGAGCTTCTCTGTGTTGGAGGTGCGGATCATGGCGGCAAGCACGTCAGGCAGGGTTTCTCTGGGCAGACTGTCGAGCAGCCGCCTCAGCTTCCCTACTACAGGCACGGACATATCCAGCATTCCCAGCAACTATATATACACACACAATGAAATTTAAAAAATATGCCATATGAAATGTTTTTCAAATGTGGATAACTGAGTTAGCTGGATTAGCGTGTTAATGATTTGACATGTTTCCATTGCCAAGACAACAAGTCGTTAAATCAAACCTGCAAGATCTGATCACTCATTTAGAAGCTTTATATTACTTATTATTTTTGCTTGTGCACACCATGTAGTACAATGTATGCTGTTTAGTCTGTGGCCATAAAGTACTCACTTGAGGTCATAAAATCATATTTTGGTTAATTTGTGCTCTCATCTCAGAAAACATGCCTGTAGGCTTCTGAGTGGCACAACATGAATGTAGATCATGAGTTCAAATCCCAATGATACCCCACAGTCAGAACAGCCATGCTCTCTGGGCGGGAGGAATGACATACTATCGGTCAAGCAGAGCGACACTATTGCTAGTGGGTAACTGTGAGCTTATGTATGCAGAAGAGGGCAGATAGTGCTTTCCTCCAAATGTTTCACTACCCTGTGACCCACCATGAGCAACAGTTCTAAAAAATGTGGAGGTTGGCTTCATGTACCTCAGAGGAAGTACATGTTTGCTCCACCACCCCCAGTTGGTAGCTGTCATGTTATAGGACAGAGTAAGGTACTGGGTGGGAATTGGCAAGACCAAATTGCAAAGAAAATGGGGGGAAAAATACATGTCAGTGAACTGGTTAAACTGAGCAAGTGGTTTAAGTAGATGGACTTTTCAAGTTGAATGAACAGCACTATGAATAGCTCCATATGAGAAAAAACATACCGATTTCAGTTTCCCTAATCATGTGCACTTTTCTTTAGATGACAGCAAAAACGAACAAAAACGTGAAAAAAATGATTAATTCAAATGCCAAATTGAGAGGACAAACAAAGTAAAGTGCACACAAGCATTATGGTTTTGTAACATTTTATAGTATCAAAAAAAAAAAAAAAAAAATTCACCTCTCTAGGCCTTTGTGCCATTCTTATTAACCACTTGTTGTCTTGCTGATCATGGATCAATATATTGTCTCAGGCATCTCAATATGGCTATATTAATCCAATTATCAGCTGCATTCAAACAACTGAATTAGCCCCCTTGAAACCATGATGCTTAATAAATCTTATTATATTGGATTTTTTAAGTGACATAATAATAATGGGTCTTTGTTCATTTGTGCATATTTACCAAAAATCATTAAATCTTGAAAAACATTTATGAGCTTGACAGGGGAATAGAGAAGCAGCAAAAATGAAATTAAGCATGAGGAAACTGACAAAAGGAATTACTGTATGTGTACAGATATTTGCACACACACACACACCTGCACTGCAGCCTGGTAGAACCTCTGAGAAAGTTCTCCCAGCTCTCCATCCAACTGTTCTCCATCTGTGTACTGCTCAAGTTTGTCCAGCTGCTGCACCACAGCCACAGGGAAGGGTCTCTCCCTCAGCAGCTGCGTCACACGGAAGCGGCACAAACCTGTGATTAGCAGTGTGTAGTGCGGCTTTGGCCAGTTACTACCCACTACCTGGACTGCCAGGCCTGCTGTGCCAATGCTGCAAGAACACAAGGTATCATGAGTGCACTGATTTACATGGACTGCTTCGCTGTCTCACCATGCTTGTAGAGCCCTACGACTTCTCCGCAAAGTGGAAATCAGAATCATGGATCAGAGACCAATTTCAGATATAAAACTGTGCAGAATTTGGACATTTGGAGACAATATTTTTTTTAAATGTTTCATATGTTCAGATAATTTAATATATGATCATTTATTATAGACATATACAGTGCCCTCCACTAATATTGGCACCTTTGGCAAATATGAGCAAAGAAGGCTGTGAAAAATTGTCTTAATTGTTTAACCTTTTGATATTTTGTTCAGACAATTCACAAAAGTGCTCTGCTCTCATGGATATCAAACAACTGCAAACAAAACACAGGTTTATCAAAAAAAAATCTTTGTTACATATAGATGCCACATTTACCAAGGGTGCCAATATTATTAGAGGGCAATGTAATTAATATATAATAATTGATATAAGATAATTAAATGAATATAATCATTTTTTGTAATACTATCTGGGTATTATAGTATTTATTGTTCTTTTAAACAGCATTAACAGTGTCTTTGCATCTGTATGCAGCATGGAATTCAGCACCTGTACTTCATTAGTCATGTGGGTTAGCAAGCTTCATGGAACTAACAAAAATAATCTTGGGGCTATCAATATCAGGTACTTCTGGTGGCTTGGATAGCACCTTAACTTAGCTGTGACGATGTGTGAAAAGAAAAACCTGAAAAGCACTGCCAAGTTGAGAGCCAAGCAGGAACCAAATTAAATATTCCAGATATTTAAAAGATTCAAAACACACACATCTTGGCAGAAGCTCCCTGTTCAAGCACACCGCAGTAATGGTCACAACAAACACAAACTTTAATGTGCGGCCATCCAATGACCCCATTTCCAACAAAAGTGTTTTCCAATAAATCATTTCTGGAAAACAGTAAACATTCATGCATTCCGTCAACCACCAAGTGAACGTGAAAAAGTGAAAACACAGGCTGCAGCTTGTCAGCTAATGGTATGTAAGACATGTTAACATCAAATGTTAAAACCAGTTTGCTTAACCCTTGTGTGTCCTTATGGACATTTTTGTCTTTTTCTTTTTTTTTTTTACCATTTTGTCTGTGTTAAAGCAAACAATAAAAATTTTGCAAAAGGTGTGTATTTTTTATTGGAATTCTAATATTATATCCTCATTTGCTTTCATAAATTTATTTTAAAATAGGTACACAAAATAGTTACACTCAGGACCTTAAGGATAAAAATGTCCCCATTGAAACCCATTCAAACTGCAATATTTAATCCCCGTGATATTTAAGCATAAAATCGTGCATTCTGTGTTAATAGGCTTTTATTTTGTTGACAAGGTTTCAAAACATTGAATTTTTTTTTTTTAATTCTGAAATGTGTAGTATGTTCTCAGGTTTAACCAATGGGGAAAATACATGCTTTTCCTTTTTTCTGATTCTGCTGTATTATAGAGTGCTACAGACCAACTGAATAAATGATGCAGCTATAACTGTGTGGGTGTGTTTGTATGGATATCAGAGTTGTGGTTTGTGTGTGTGTGTACTGAAATTTGTGTGTGAACAGTTTGAAAGAAAGAAATTATATTGTACGGGAAATCACAAATCCCACCTCATGTGTATGAATCAAAAAAGATTACTGAGCTTTGAAGATTTTTGCATTATGTAAAGAAACCGGCATTTAAAGGGTTAAAATTCTGAAAATGAATGAATGTTAGGTAATTATGATCACAACTGATGCTGGTAAAAAATTGAAGTCAGTAAAAGTGGAAAAAAAATATTAATACGTAATATTTCTACAACAGTTTTTGGAAATGGAAATTTATGTCCTCTATGGGCCGGTGTGTAACTTTTTTTTTAATTGACACACAAGGGTTAAAAACAGGAAATATCCTTTTGCAGTTCAGCATAACATTTACTTCTTATATCATGTGGTTTACAAAATCTCATAGCATGCTCAAGTTAGGCCAAAATCTAATTTCAACCAGCATCTTCATTTTGGAGCGGTTTTGTGGCGGATAGACAGTTTTGTCTGCTGTTATTTGAACAACACTGTTGTTCCCTGACATCTTATAATGAATGTTCTGAAGTGCAGAGGATTTACGAGGTGACTGGAAATGAAATTACCCTGTTATCTCAGTCTAATGTTCCATTCAAACCAGCAAATCTCTTGGACTCTAGTGGGATAATATTTAAACCTTCCTCTCATTCATCACAACTGTGCTTTTCTGCAAATAATGAATGGATCTTCATTAGGCTATATGCCAAAAGGCAAAATTATAGGACCTCAGTCTGAGTGTGCCACAATTTCCCATGTTGCACTTAGTTTATGTGCTTATTGATTAAAAAAAAAATTGAAGTATAATAGACGTGGTTAACTTGGTATTAAATCACATTGGTATAGACAGCGAGCAGACTGTGTATTCTTTGCATAAAGTTGCATTAAAAAAGTGTTCTAGCCCAAAAAGGAAAGTTAAGGAAGTTAAACAGGGAGCTGTTAAAGTTTAAAACTGTATTGTGCTGTGTACAATATAGCACAATCTGGCAACCATGAAGTGAACTGTAGTAGCTAGTGAAACAAGGTTAAAGTCCGCAAAGATCATTCTAGAAAAAGCAGTCCTCATTTACACATGTGCAGCAGTGTGGCCGGATTTCTACATGAGAAATACCATGTATACCATAAAACCCATAAGTTTAATTTTTAATAACACATAGCAAGAAATTAAACCTGGTTGTGTGTGCTCTCTACGTTAATCTTATTTAACGTGAGTTAATATTATCTCTCAAATACATTAAATAACACTAAACAACTTCTAAATATCAACCTGACGTCACTCCTAACAGTAGTTTACTCTGAGCTTTACATGGCCTCCTACAGTGTTTCAGTGTAGCTCTGTTTACTAGCAGCTTCATGGAGAAAGTGTGCTCGCTGGGATTTACCCATGTAAAGAGGGGAGCTCCTCGCTGTCCTGCTCCGGGTCTTTGGTGTTGGGAATTACTCCTATAATGGTGCTCTTTAGTGAGGTCCCCTTCAGCAGCCTGCTCTTCACCAGCTGCATGTTTCTCGCCGAGTCGACGCTAATTCGCATCGTCGAGCCGGGCAGCAGAACGCCTTCATGAGTTAATAGTAAAGGCAAGCGGCTGGGTATCTGAATCCCACTGTTGGAAGACATCGCCAAGTGTTTATTCGCACTTTAATTACAAACCACAAGCGGTATTTGTCGATATAAACAACCAGTGACAGTTGGTCGGGTGAGGAGTGAAGACGAATGAAAATAAAGAACCGCGAACTACGGCAGCCACACCGGGACAAACTGTAACTTCCGGTTAACGCCCACTTTGTCTGGACTTCAGAATGACGGATATTACCTAGCTATTACCCAAACAGAGGCTTATTTATCAAAACAAGGCAATGTATTATTTGTGAATGAGACGGAAAGTGTTTCCTCCTGCTCAGATTGTTTCCTTGTTTTCTTTCTATGCTGGCAGAAAATTGCATAGGGTCACCAATAATGCAAAACATCCATCCATCCATCCATCTTCTATACCGCTTTATCCTTTTCAGGGTCACGGGTAATGCAAAACATAGGAAACCCTAAATATAATCCAATGTCACAAATTAGTTATATGCCTCACATGTTCAGTTGTACATGAATTGTATTTATCTTTGTGTTTCTCCAACAGTGATCTGAAGTTATTTGCTTAATTCATAGTGTGGTGCGTGACTTTTATTTTGAATTGTCTGGCAGAACCGCTTGTAGACTCTATCCCACACTTAAAGCAGATATATTACCTTTTTTTTAAGTGTTGAATATCTGGAGAATAGAGGGTGCCCGGTTCCCTCACACCTCCGGGGTTGGGGGTTCAATTCCCGGCGCGGCCTTTGCACATTCTCCCCGTGCTGGGTTTCCTCCGGGTACTCCGGTTTCCTCCCCCAGTCCAAAGACATGCATGGTAGGCTGATTGGCGTTTCCAAAGTGTCCGTAGTGTATGAAGGGGTGTGTGAATGTGTATGTGATTGTGCCCTGCGATGGATTTGCACCCTGTCCAGGGTGTACCCCACCTTGTGCCCCATGCTCCCTGGGATAGGCCAACCACTGTTCTGACAAATTGTTTTAACGATTGGGACATACCACGTATGTGCACTTCACTTTTGCACACCCTTCAATGCATGCTTCTTCAGTCTCTATGTAAACGCGCAATAACTCGAATTGCTCCATAACGCCCAGAGGTTCTTGGGGTTCTTGGAGACTTCTTTTTGCACCAGATGGTCTGCTCTTGTGCTGAAGTTTTTGGGGTGGCCAGTCCTGGACAAATTGGCAGTCGTCTGAAATCTGTGGCATTTGTAGACGATTTTTCTTACAGTAGAATGATGTATTTCAAATAAATTGGAGATGTTTTTAAATCCCTTGCCAGACTCATAGGCATCCAGAACCTTTTTATCTGAAGGCCTTATAGAGCTCTTTAGATCTTGGCATGATGACACCACACACCTCAGTAGAAAAGGGAACACCAGGCACAAGATATGAGAGGGGTTTAAATAAGACCGGTTCCACCTGCACTCCCTAAGCAGGTTCTAGTCACTGACACCCAGTCTTCAACACCTGATTCTAATTTTATGGATTTGAAGGTGTGATAAATGTAGGGGTGTACTTACTTTTTCCATGTGACTGATCTGTTTTTTTGTAAATTTAAAGTGTGACAGTTATTACAAAATGTAAATTTTATGTGTCATTTGATAGTGTATCACCTTTATTAATAGGCACTGTTTAAAAGCGGATCAGATGTTTGCTTGTCCAAATATGTAATAAAAAAATATTTAAAAAACAGTTTCCATAGAGAGTACTTATTTTTTCACATGACTATAGTGTATATTGTGCCTAGATGAAGGTAAGTGATATTTGTAACAAAATAGCACAAAATAACGTCTTCTTGAACCCCTACCATTAAGTTGGACAGACCAATATTTTTTTTTTTCACAGCAGGTGTGGTTTATCGCTGCAAACAATTGGTTTATAAAAAGTTTTTGAAAGCCAATATCTTTGGACATTCATCATTGTTATGATTTGATTAAGCATTATCACACTACAGTCATGGAGAGCCGCAGGAAATCACAGCTCTGCTCATATTCACTACTACAGAGAGTGATAATGCTGGTATACCACAGTTACTAGAAAAAAGAAACTGCTATCCAGTAACTGACATGGCTGACTGGCATCAGACATCATGATTATACAGTGTTTAGTACCACAGCACTGGTACATTTCACTGTTCATATCTTTCCACTTTTCTGTGTTCACTACATAAAATAACAATTCCAGCAATAATCCGTTACACTGAAACCGTTACTACAGTACACTTATTATGGGCTGTCAGTCAGTTTGTTGGCATGGCAACGCGGAACGTTCTATCCACCTGTGGTTTGTTTGGGAACTATTTTTGTTGAAGCAAAAATAAACAGAATATTTGGCATACTTTGTCTGAAATGTCAGTTACTTGTTTATAACTGTTGTATAAAAGCAAGATCACACTCGCAATCATGCTCTTGTAGTGAATATCAGCACAATTGTGATTATCTGCGGCTGAATCACAGTAGTGATGTGTCGTTCATGAACGATTCGATCATTTTGAACAAATCTTTAATATGAGTCCAGAACAGCGAGTTGTCTCAGAGAGTGATTCGTTCATTTTTCATCGCGCATGCGCGACAACTTCCAAATAGTTTATTTACCGGAAACAGAAATGATTAGTTCACCTCTCAAGTCTTCGGGTTCGAGTCGTTCGTTCATCCCGTTTCCGGTAATGCAAGGTGCATTGTCTATGCAGCTGTCACCCAAAGAACTCGAACACAAAGACAGATGAACTAATCATTTCTGTTTCTGGGGAACAGACACAAATGTGATGTGACAAAAGAAAGAATGACTCGGATCTTGAGGTGAGGTGAATTAACACACTGCATAGCCTGAAGACCTAGTGCTAAGCTATTAATTAATTATTTCAGTTTCTCTTAATTCAGCCTTGGTTGCATTAGCCTACAGTTTTTTTCATAGTTTATTAAGTACTAGATGTGTTGGGAAATTTAATATGTAACATTTTAATTATATTCTGCTGAAATGAACGAAATGACGCGAAAAAAAGATTCGTTAATTTTGCTGAACGAGATTCAAAGATCCGAGTCATTAAAATGATCCGAACTTCCCATCACTAAATCACAGCCATGCTGATATGCACTACAACAGCTTGGTCTGTCCAGTTACCGGCTGCCAAAACAGACCGTGTTCATCAGCTGGTACGTTATTTTCTTAATACTTGACTAAATCGACCATGTTATAATGTTTGAGATGTTCTAATGGCCTTGCTGTTGTGGTATTTTCTTAAAACAACTGGTCTAAGATGTTGCATTAACAGCTGTAATTCAGAAACGGTTTCCTTTCTACCAGCTTGTAGCAACTAAAACCAAACTGGTTTATATGTCAGTGTTTTCTCGCAAAGTGTATTTATATAAATATTAACACCCACACGAACGCTATGGAACCAAGGTGACAAAAAATTGCACGGGGGACAAAAATGCACGTGACCACATGGGGGCGCCAGAGGATTTTTTATTTTTTTTTTCTCCAACATATTTACTAGAACATTCTGTAGAGATCTCTAAATAAATAACACGTATATAAAAGCACAAAACAAGTGACATCGTTGAAAAAGTATTACGAAAGACGTGTAATATTTAATATTTATGAGAACATAGTTTATATAAAAGCACAAAGCAAAGGAAACAGGAATTTGCTGACTAAGCCAGCAGTCAGCAAAACATCTGCAAGCAATATATACAATGCACACTTCTATTACCTGTAGAAGATCACAGCGCGCACACACACACACACACACACACACATAGACTTGTTGGTATTTATGGCGCACAGGATCAAGGACATAATTAAGAACACCATTAAATTGATATATATATAATATCCTTTTGCAATAGCAAAAGGAAAGCCATGAGATGATCAACACCACACACAATTCTGAGCTCATATTGGATTTTATCTATCTTTTTATCTCTCTCTCTCTCGCTATATATATATATATATATATATATATATATATATATATATATATATATATGTGTGTGTGTGTGTGTGTGTGTGTGTGTGTGTGTGTGGATAGATGGCTTGTATGTTGGTGAGCAACAGCGCTAATAAACACACTGTGTGCCTGTGGCCTTTGCGCATTTCCCAGAAGAAAATCCTCCTTTAAGTGACCTTCTATCATCCCTGTGTTCCTTTCACTTTTCTCCAGTGCTGAGTGTCGCAGTCTGATGGGGGCAAAGAGAAACAGTGTTGATGAGTTCATTTCATATATTAACTACTATAAGCACATGCATATGCAAACACTAATTACACGGTTTAACTGTCTGTGGTTGCCCTCAGATTACACTTGTCAGTGTGTGTGTGTGTGTCATGTCTTGCAGTGCGTCTTGCCATGGGGAATAAATCAGTAGTGAATCATGAACCGCCAAGACAGGAAGCCAGCAGGACCAGACACCACCATCTTACTTGTCATGAAAGCTGTGTCTTTGACTCAGTCCTGCTAGCATGTGCTCCCACTTACTGTGTGCCTAGCCAGATATGATGGTCAGCTGTGGTTTTATGCCACCATGTTGCAAAAACTGACCAACTGGAGCTTAACAATAAGGACTTAATGAACCCCAGATGTTCTTTCCATAAGTGCCTTCTCATTTTTTTCTCAGCAGATGTTTATTACATACTTCACATAGAAATACACAAATGCAGCATACCGAAAGATTTCATTGCTAAGGTCAAGCAACCTCGTAATAGAATCTTATAAGATTTTCCTACTACCATTTTCTTTAATTTCTGCATTTGTAATTGAAACCCAAGACATGAAGTCAACAACATTCTCACTTTTCTGTGAAACCAGTTTAGCAGGGATTTACACAATGACAAAATTGCCATTAAGATCAATGTAATTCATCTACTGTGTGAAGAATTAAAGGTCACAAATGTTCACTTACAGTCATCTTGGCTGCTGTTCCTTAAGAAGCAGTCCTTGAATAGGCAGTGCATGGTCCGATAACAGTTGTCGAGTAAGGATTTAGGTGTGACAGATTTCCGTGCCTCATAGTTTTTCATCCCCAAATGTTCAAAAATGTTGACAATGTTTTCTGTATAATAACTCTGTTTCACAAACACATAGACATCATCATCAGTATGACTCAATTTAGCATGACTTCAGTATGACTTAAGTTTAAGACTCACCCTGAGTTCATGTCAAATGTATGAAATCTAAATTTGATTCAGGTCTTAGTAACTCTTATTAACTATTATTAACAGCCTTGGACATTTTTGAAATGTTTCACTATGTAAGCAATGCCCCAACACTTATAAAAAATAAAAGAATTTAAAAAAACCTCAAAGATTGTTAAATGTAGAATTTCAATGTCCATCAATAAAATTTTATTGGATTGTATTTCTATAGCGCTTTTAACAATTGTCACAAAGCAGCTTTACAGAAATCCAGATCTAGGATTAGATTTCTGACCAAGCCAGGGGTGACAGTAGCAATAGCAAAGAAAACCTCTCTGAGAGGACATGAGGAAGAAACCTAGAGAGGAACCTGACTCACAAGGGAACCCATCCTTTTCTGGGTGACACAGAATGGTGTAATTATAAATCATTACTCTTTCATAACTGTATACTCTAAAGTCAAACAGTAGTAAGTGTGTTGGAAAAATGCTCTGTATGAGAATATTATGAATAAGAGTCCTGGGATTAATTTTCAGTTCTTATGTACAAATCAATAGCATCCAGGTGAGATTATCCATATCCAACTGTTTTGGGGAAATTCACGCTTTTAAAGGCATCGGATCTGAAATGAACATTTTCTCTAACATCGTTTATATCAATTCAGCGTAACGCTCCAATTATAACTCAGATTTCCTTATATCATCACATGATAAATGAGCTCAGAGAGACTCAGAGGTGGGTGACATGAAGAATGCGCTTTCAGGCAGCTATGTAGAGGACCGCACAGTGGAAGCCTTTGTCCTCACCTCATCAGTTTTCACCCAGATTGTCTGAATGGCTTTCAAGAGGGACTCAAGGTTTGCGAGGTATTTATGGCGTGTTGGATGTCTCTCCGGCAGCACATTCAAAATCCTCTGTATGCCTATCTCAGTGACATCGACCCACAAATCCTGGAGGTGCTTCTCATTTTCAGAATCATTTTTCTAGGAGAAACAAATGATAGATAGGAAGTGATTTGGCAAAGAAAAGGTGAACAGCCATGAAAACTAACATGAAACTATAAAATAACATGAGGCTAGAATAGGTCAATGAGGATATAATATCAAGAGGAAACGGTGACATCAGTGACTAAAGAGAAACAAGTATCAAAGTGAGTGTGAGAAAGGGAGGAAGTTGTGGAAAGTGTTGGATTAAGCCATAGCAATCCAGTGAGTCAAAGTTTAGGGACAGTTGCTCACCAGTTTACTGATATTCTTCAGCCTGAAGACCTCTTCATAACGCACATGAATGGTGTAGTTAATAGGAAAGTTATGTTTCTGAAAATATAAAATTGGAAAACATGTAAATAGTGTTATATTTTACTTGCAACTTTCGTGGAATCTGAAATTCTTCTATACAACATGTAAAATAAGAGAAGCAAGATTAGCCAAACTGACTCATTCACAAAATCCCTACGATACAGTACTGCTCTCTTCGTAATTCACGAACACCGGCATTTTAAAAGTATTACTTTACCAAATATCGCCTCCTTAATGATGAATTGAGCTGATCCTTCAGCGTTTCGAGAGATGTGCAGAGTGGAGAGTTTTTAGAGATGGGAGATGGAGATGGAAAGCTCATCCAGACTGGTAACGCCCACATCAGACCTAGAGGGAAAACAAGAGAAAGAGAGAGAGATTCAAGCATTATAAGAACACAGTGGAATGAAGTAAGTGCTCCTGTACCCAGAATAATGATACACATTCTTTACTTTATGCTAGAAATGAGTAGCATGTGGAAATGTGCCTCCTGACTGGCACACACATAAAACATCTGTAAAACCTCCCTAGATCATTATTTAACCATTTCTATGGTTTTGGCACTTTACCAGCATCACTGTTAAGGCCTTGGAATTAAGAGCACCTCTTGTAGGCATACCTTTTATATACCACAATTGCTTCCTGCCAAACAAAGCAACCACAACCACACTGGTGGATCATATTACTTATTTTCTGAGTTGTTTTTTATTACTTTTTTCTGCAATATAAGTTTATGAAAATATGTTTGTTTTGATAGATCAGTTTCAATAAAACACCGGAGAGAGACTGCATGCGAAAGAGAAAGAAGGTTGCCAGTTCACTCTGACTTCAGATCAGGGCCGTAAAGCTGAAACATGAAATTCTGGTGTAATATCCCTTTAAAGGCCCAGTGACTGTTGTCACAGCAAATGAAAGATAAAGTGTGAAAGGAAGGAGCTGTCTCACCATGTCAAAATCATAACCTCAAACCACTGTTGGTTTTACAAAGAAAAATGATTGCACTCTTTCAGCATAGTGCATGCGCTTGCTAAATACATTTTTATACATTGTACAGACTAAAAATAAATGACCAAAATATTTTTTTCCTCAAAAGCACTTGTGTATGTATTTCATCTCCTCCCTTCAGTAAAGCAAACAATTCCAGAAATAAATGAAACAACGAATGAATGCATACAAGCCATAAGCAGCCACAATACAATTACCTCTTCAACATTGCTAAACTGTAATTCACTGTGAAATTGGACAGTGGTATACAGCACCGGGTTTCCAGAAAGTTACGGGGTTAGAATCCCACTGGGAGCAGCGGGATTGTAGGTTTAATGTAGATGCAGATTATGTCATGTGCCTATTGTACTAGAGAGGTTTTTATAGTTGAAACTAAGTGATTGTGACTGCATAACTCAAGGCTAAGAGAGAACGACACAGACACAGAGACGTCTGTCAGCCTGCTCTTCGGCTGAGCCATAGTTCAGACATCACATTTCAAATGGTTACAGGAATATATTTGGGCACAGGGTCCCAGTCACATATTTCACAGCTGTATCTTACTGAACTCGACCCCCATCAGTTTGCATTCTTTTGCACCTTCTGATTGCCCTTCCTTTTAATTCAGTACAGGAAGTGGTGAGATCAAAAAATATCTTAAGCAGGATTATAACCCAAGACTTGACTAAATGACACAGCATGCACATCGACACATACAGTAGCAGCAGTATAGCTGTCAAAACCACGAGATGACTAACACCTCTGTTCCGCATCACTATCTTTCATCAGTAATATGAGGTTTCTCTTTGTAACAAACTACATCTGAGTTAACCTGCCGCTTGTGATTGCTCAGGAAGTGCTCAATCTTCTCATTTTTCATTCCATCAACATTTAATTGTCACAAGCAGCTCCCAGAAAACTCCAAGCCATCCCTTACAGCTATCCAATTTTGATGTCTTTCAGATGACAGAGACAGAACTTCCAACACTGAGATAAAATGGTGCAGATCTCTGCAATGTGAAATGTGAAACAGATGTTCCCAAAATACATTATTTTAGGTTAGCGTGACTTATGACCCCTTCCAATGTATTTTCCCTAATAAAAAAAATGCATAAGGCCCTGCAAGGGCCCCACTTACCCAGAAGAACCAGAAGAAGCCAAGCCTCAAACCGGACCATACTTCTGTTGAAGCTCTAATATCCGTACTCAAGTGAAACCCGGGTGCAGACTGTTTCAAACTTCAAGCTGCAAATGTCTCCAAACTTTTCCAGCCTTCTAAGTAGATAGAAGATCAGGCAAAGGCATCAGCACTGTCCTCACACATTTCTGTCATTTAATGTCTGCACAGCTGCTTTCAAATTCAAGTTAAATTGAAGAGACACAGGGTTAGCAATTGTTATGCACGTACATGTACATGCACGTAGCCTAAGTGTAACAAAAAATAAATAAACAGAAGAAAATCAGTCATGCAATTCTTTTTGTACTAGATGTTCTTGCTGTAGCCATTAAAGTTGTTTTAGGCTAACACAATACAATCAGATATATCTATTTTACATGCCCAGGACAATGACCTAGTTGTCCTCCATGTGACAGCAGAGCTAGTGCTAATACATTTCCAAGGACAGTAAATCAAATCCAGATGTTTTTCCTCAACATATTAACCTTCTTTAAACAGCAATGATTAAATTAAAAAAAAGCTGCCAGAAAAGTGTTCTATGTTATATGCCATTATATGCCAAATCCCATGAAGAATCTTTCCCATTTCTACACAGCCAAATTTCCAACACTGATCTGTTGAGGTGTGTCCTATTTGACATATATAAGAAATTTAAGTGTAAAAACTGTTGGTGTGAATTCAGCACTAGGCTTTTTTGCTATGTAAAGTGAGAATCTCTTCTTCCTGTGTAGTCAGGTCAAGCACTGATCTCAAAGTTTAAAAAAAATCACATACATTCAACCTGTAGCTATATTTTCCAGCAGATTAGCAGTTTATTTGCACACCAGTCTCCAGAATTTACCTGACACAGACACGTCCTGGTAAGGCCTTTTCACTGAGCTTAATGCAGGCTGCTTTAATCCTTGATGTTGTCCAAGGAGTGTCTGCTGAAAAGCAAAGGTTATAACCTACTGTTTACAAAAATGTCCTACTCTTCCCATTGTATATATGGTGCATGACGAAAGTAAAGGCCAAAATAAGTACTCAGGATAACTTCAGCGTTTCTGTTCAACAAGTAAAAAGGCAAACCACTAAAGTGAAACGCAGCCACGGCTCTAGTATTATATACTAAAGTGTGATGAAAAGCAGATGCGTTGCGCAGTGAAGTGCACATGTGCGAGAAAAAAAGCGCAAATGAGAAAGCATTGCTTTATATATAAAATAAGGCAGAAAACACTGCAAATGAATCTCCAACGTCCACTAAAAGCTTGAAAGTTCTACCAAAAACTGAAATAAGGCGTGTCGGCGCTAAACAGATCGACACTTGCGGGGGAAAACATAATCAGGGTCGAGAAACGAAAGAAACGTTTACGCACCTCTCTCAATTAGGCTTTCGATGATAATGTCAGCGCCTGCGTCAGACCGCGCCACGGCTCTCGGTGCTCAGTCAAGTGGTCATATCCGTCTGGCATGTGACTTAAAAATGTCCCTCCTACGACCCTCTCTTGTAAAGCCCCACTACGCGAAATAATAATAATAATAAAAGATCTGGAAATTCCCACGGCGCCCTTTTTTACGCTGACCCTATGCGTGTTTTCGGTCTGCTGTGCTTGATCCTCCTCCCGGACCATGTGAAGAACACAAGGGACTGAGCACTGCGACGTTTTACTTTCACTTTTCAGCTCGTTTAACCCGTCACTGACCAAACCACAGAGTCACTTGTTTATTTATCTGTTCATCTGATCACTGATCTGATCACTCATCTGCTCACTGATCTGCTCACTCAGCTCCCAGGTCTAAGTGAAACATTAACACCAAGATTCCTGAGCAAATACTTTGCACAGTTGGATTAACTGAATATTAAATGAGTTTAAAGTTAAATAGACCCTTATTGTGATGATTTGAAGTCCACAGTATTAAATGCCCATGGGACGAGATCAGATTTATTGGGACTGCTTTCAAATGTCCACCTTCTCGAAGCTTTGTTACCATTAAAAACACAAAAAATATGGCGCATTTAAAAAAGCATCAAAGTTTTGACTATCTACACGTTAAGGGAAAACGTTTATATAATACAGTAATACGGCAAAGAGGCACTTTTGTTAAAACTGACTGAAAACCATTTTCAGTGACACGATTGATAATTTGGGACACATACAATATTTTCATTGATTTAGACCTTTCATCCTCAATAATTTTTTTGTGTGTAGAATACCTATTTGTGGCATCAATAAATCAAGCTTCACTTGATTCAGAATCTTCTCCAAATTCATTGTTGATATTGTAATAATATATAAACACAGCAGAGTATAAAGATGTTGGCCTATTCATTATTTCTTACAACAATAACGTGGCCTTCAGTATTTTCCAAATTCTCTCTCTCTCTCTTTATATATATATATATATATTTAAAATAAATAAATAGTATTTTGTTACTTAACTAAACTTCTGCAGTTTGGGTTTGAGAGCAGACGATGGACACCCACTCATGGGAAGATTGGCAACTGTCTTGAAGGCTCTCCATTTGTAAACAACCCTGGTCACTGTAGAATGGTGAATTTCAAATTGTTTGTAGATGGCCTCATAACCCTTCCCAGATTGATGAGCAACTACATTTACTTCCTTGGCATGATGTAGGCACATGCTAAGTACTCCAGAACCTCAGAGTGATAAAGGCCACACTTGTTGATAACTATGAACTACTTCCACTCTCTTAATGATTGTGGAAGTAGGAAGGGTGTACTTATTTTTCCACGCCTTGTTTCTGAATGTTGGTTTACTTCTTGGGATACAAATGACTACATTTTGTTTTTTTGTAGTCACCTGAGGTTATTTGTTTGTTTATAGAAGATGGTGAGGACCACACAATTGTTATTTTGGCCCTGAATTAAATATAAAAACATATAATTTAAGTAGGGTGCACTTTCTTTTTCCCTTGACTGTATATATCCATAATTCAGGAAGTAACTGCAGTTACTAGTTACTAGTACACACAATTTCCACTGAAACAGAAAGTTTCAGACAAAAGTCCTTCTGCAGAGTGCTTCTAAGGCTGTAGTGAAGTACAGACTTAAAAAAAAAAAAGTACAGAGTTTTATATAATCTTTCCTTGATGTCATTATACATTGTAATAAATGTATCATAGTTAGGGTTGGGTTAAAGATGACTCATAATCACATGTGAAAAACATGTGAATACATGTCTTAAATTCACAGTTTGGTAATTTGGGATAACTTGTTTCAGGTTAATTGGAACAGTCTTACTGGGTTTTCCAGTAAAGTAAAACACACTTACATTAAGTGAATCTTATTGAATTAACCCAGCCCTGACTAGGATACATTCCTGTTAAAGATACATCTTAGATTACAAAAAACATGTGTACATAATTTTAAGTAGTATTATGCTTATTTTGTTACAGTAGTACATCTTATGTATATATGCATCATAAGTATGTGGACTATATTGGCAATTGCTTGTTTGATGCTTACAACACCCTCTTAAATGATGTTATATGAATTAAGTCAGGTTACTTCTATCATGCACTGTACTGCAAGAGCTGTTTTGACTTTCACTTATCAGCGCAAGAAAATCCCTGCTACAATTAAGCTTATGTGCCAATATACCTGAATTCACCAAATATAGTGTCTAACCTTACAGGTCTTTTCCCATCATCACATATTATTTACATGATGTCATGTGTTTACTTGAATTCACATGTGCAATTTCATGGCAAGCACCTTCACATGTTTGTTTGTGAAATGCACCTTCATCTTATCACTCACATATTTACTCACATAATCAAAAAAGATAGGAGAACATGTGAAGTGTATGCGATTTTTCCTTAAGAGTAACTCCAGTCTTAATTTGTGTCCAGGCCTACATACAACACTGACTGTGTTAATTTAACCCTTCAAAAGCTTAAAGCACCTCTGTGTCTATTACAACCCCAATTCCAAAAAGTTGGGATGCTGTGTATAATGTAAATAAAAACAGAATGCAATGATTTGCAAATCTCATAAACCCATGTGTTATTCCAGCCTTTTGTTGCCCCGTCCCAACTTTTTTGAGAAGTGTTGCAGCCATAAATTCAAAATTACCTTACTTTTTTTCTTAAAATCGTGCATTAACTCAGTTTAAACATTTACGTTTTTCTATGTTCTATTATGAATAAAGTGGGTTTATGAGATTTGCAAATCATTGCATTCTGTTTTTACTTACATTATACACAGCGTCCCAACGTCTTTGGAATTGGGGTTGTATTAATATTCCAAGGCGACAGAGCAAAATCCCAGGTGCCCTTACAGAAAAATCACGCAATCATACATTTTTTACGTCATTATGTAATATATGGTCACATGAAAAGCTTGTGAAGGTGCAATTCATCATGCTATGTGAATTCAAGTAAGCATGAGACATTATGTTAATAATATTTAACTACATGTGAAAAATAAAACCATGTGAAAATCAAGTGAAGTTAAGTGGGTTTTTAAATGAATCATCTGGGTAAAAATCGTATGCAGAAAATAAAACATACACAGCATGTGAAAAAAATGTGTGAAACAGAACATGAAGTGGCTGAATATACTTGTGTAAAAATCACATGTAAAGCATGAGTATTCACATGTGACTTTTCATAAGGGTGAAGAATCATCCATTTAGTCAGAGTAAATCTTAAACTTCCAGAGGAGTTAAATTGGAGGGAGGACAGAGGAATGGAGTGTAAGCCTTAGTATAAAATTGTTGGGGGTGGTCCAACCCCTCCAGCTTGAGGGTCCCCAGTCTGATCCTGAGCTCAGGTTATTGTCTGAATGGATTTTCATGTGGTGTTCTCTTTTTCTCTGGGTTTTCCAGTTTTCTCCCTCCTCCCAAAATCATGCATGTAGGTGGACTGGCTATGTTAAATTGCTAATCAGGTGGCTACTGACGATAAATTAGTGACGGAAACTGTTGGTCACAATAGCTAAAAAATGGACACTGGACCTGTAGGCCTGCATGAATTTTCAGGTTGAAAGTAAAGGTTTATTTATTTATTTATTAACAAGTACTACACCAACAACCACAATACTCAATGTTAGACAGCTTGAGTTTTTTTGGACAATACAGAAAGAAAGAGTGTATGAACGCTTATGTTCTTAAAGAACTACAACCAATGTGAAAAACTAATTGCCCCCCCTTAAACTTAAAATCTGGTTGTGCCACCTTTATCAGCAATAACTGCAACCAAACGCTTCTGATAACTGGAAATCAATCTTTCACTTACTTCTAGGACTAAGACTTACTCCTATGCTTTGGATCATTGTCTTGCTGCATAATCCAGTTGCGCTTGAGTTTCAACTTGCAGACTGAAGACTGAACATTCCCCTTTAGGATTTTCTGGTAGAGAGCAGAATTCATGTTTGCCTCAATTATTGCAAGTTGTCCAGTCCCTGAAGCAGCAAAATATCCCCACACCATCACACTTCCACTACCAGGCTTGACTGTAGGTATGTTGTTCTTTTTGTGGAATTCTCTGTTTGGTTTACACCACATGTAATGGGACCCCTGTCTCCCAAACAGTTCCAATTTCAACTCATCAATCTATAGAACATTCTTTTAAAAGGATCATCAAAGTGTGTTTTTGCAAAATTCAACTGTGCCTTAATGTTATTCTGGGTTAACAGTGGTTTTCACCTCACCACACTTCCATGGATGCCATTTTTGCCCAGTGTCTTACTGATAGTGGAGTCATGAACAATCACCTTTACTGATGAAAGAGAGGCCTGTAGGTCTTTTGATGTTGTCCTTGGCTCTTTTTTTACTTCCCGGATGAGTTATTGCTGTGGTATTGGAAGAATTTTGGACGGTCAGTCACTTCTGGGAAGTTTCACTACTGTCCCAAGTTTTTCCATTTGGAGATAATGGCTCCCGTTGTGGTTCTTTGGAATCCCAGAGCCTTTGAAATAGCTTTGTAACCCTTCCCAGCCTGATGTATCACCTTCTTCCACAGCATTTCTGGAATTTGTTTCAATTTTGGCATAGTGTGTTACTGGGTAAGACCTTTTAACCAACTTCATGCTGTTGTAAAAGTTCTATTTAAGTGTTGATTTGATTGAACAGGGTTTGCAGTAATCAGGTCCGGTTGTGTCTAGTCCAGCTGAACCCCATTATGAATGCTGTTTCATAGATTTTGGGAATTAGTAACTATGGGGACAAATACATTTTCACACAGGTCCAGCTCGTATTGGTCAACTTTTTTACTTCAATATATAACTATCATTTAAAAACTGTATTTTGTGTTTACTGCCTTTGATCTTAGATTTTGTTTTAATTTCTGAAACAATTTAGTATGAGATATACACAAAAACAAGAAATCAGGATGGGGCAAATACTTTTTCACAGCACTGTACACAGTATGTGAAAAATGTGTGAAACATAGAACATGATTTTTCAAGTGACATTTCTGTATGGGTAAATCTTAACCTTCCAGAGGAGTTAAATTGGAGGGAGGACAGAGGAGGAAACAGCAAGCACAGCTGAGCTCTAGGACTGTAATTGACTGTGTAAATATTGAAGTAGTACAAGTTTATATTGCTTTATAGTAACATCCTTTCATTTTGAAGTCGTAAAAACATGTCAAGTATGTTAACTGCTGTGACCATTAAAGCAAAACAGTCTAAGGGGTTTGCTATATTAGGTATCTCTTCTAGAAAATATTTATCGCATTTTGGTGTATACTTTACGTCTGATCACCACCATGTAGGTAGATAAATTAATCTCTTAAGACAGAAATATAGGCTCAAAAAATGAAATAAAGTTGTTTCAATTGCATTTCACGATCATTTTTAAGAACTTGTAAAAACTTAATCTTTCTTGAACTTTTTTTTAGTTTAAACTTCTCTCATCTTGGTTTATTTTCAACTTGGTTAACAGTTTCCTACATTACCAACAATGCTGTTTGACTACCTGCTGATAGTGATGCCAATGGCATTTAGCCTTTACTTAATTGGTATCTAAAGAGATGATGCAGCAGTGCTTTAATTCATTAGTCTGTCCAGCTCTCTCACCTTATCATCTATATTCTCTGCTCTGTATTCTGGAACTTGGTTCTGGTATTTGGAGAACGTTTGCGTCTAATTGCTGCGACACTGAACGTCACTGGAAAAAGGTGAGTGACAAAACAAGCTCTTACTCTTTTAATTTTAGGAGCTAACTGTGAAATCTGACTGTTATCCTTTATTATTGAGATTTTAAACTGCATGTTAGCAAATTCCCCCTGGGACATCAGTACTGTGAACTTCCATCCATCTTCTATACCGCTTATCCTTTTCAGCCTATCCCAGGGAGCATCGGGCACAAGGCGAGGTACACCCTGGACAGGGTGCCAATCCATCTCAGGGCACAATCACATACACACTCATTCATACACTACAGACACTTTAGACATGCCAATCAACCTACCATGCATGTCTTTGGACTGGGGGAGGAAACCGGAGTACCCGGAGGAAACCCCCGCAGCACGGGGAGAACATGCAAACTCCGCACACACATGGTCACGGTGAGAATCAAACCCCCAACCCTGGAGGTGTGAGGCAAATGTGCTAACCACTAAGCCTCCGTGCGCTCGCACTGTGAACTTCTCACAGGAATAACAGATTAGCACCAGAATCGCTAAGCACATCACACATGTTGCAATATAAACACATTTAATGTGTTTCAGGGTGAACTATTGCTTTATTTAGGGCTACACTACCTTCTAAGGCCCAATTTAACTCCAACTTTTTACACATTTACTTCTTCTACACACAACGCTTTTAATTCAGCACCAAGCTTATTTGTGAGTTGCTGCATTGTAATAATCATCTGGTCCAATTAGAAACATGATTTAAAAACAAAACAAAAAAACCCAATCAAACCTTATATTTGTCTGTACACACCCCCACATCTCGCTCTCTCCACAAAGCCGCGGGCTGCCCACAAACGCCCACCTGCCCACATTACTAATTCCTTCCGTGCATTCATTGCGGCTAAGAAACTGCTAAGAATGTCAAGCTGGGCAAAGTTCCTTAAAAACCTTATTTTGTGAAGCTGCTTGAAGTGGGCTACGCCTGCCTGCCTGCCTGCCTACCACACAAGTATATTCAGCTTACTACTCTGGCCGTGTAATGCCAAAACCACAGCCTGCACTGCCTTGAGTCTGGCTCTTCTCAGGCACAGGCTGATATCCTGCTTATTCTGTACTCCCAATAATCCATACTAATTAGTTTGTTGAGTTTCAACTAATAGAAACTAATTGAACTTCCCAACTAATTGAAAGTAGACCGGAGGGGGATTCTGTGACCCCCAGCCCAAGCCAAGACACCATGGGTCACACTAAACATGATGTAAACTGGGAAAACCCAGAGGGATAAGCATAAACAAAATGGCTTTAAATCCCTGTTTCACTGACATGACATCATGTCTCTTCCTGTAGTCACTCCACTCACTGCTGCTATCAGCTTTGTTTACTGAGACGGAATCATTCTTGTTTTTATCTTCTATAGTTAGGGATCCTCCTGTAGATTCTGTACTTTCAGAGACATGTATAGACCTGCATGGATCCACAGGACCTGATATCTTTTTTTTTTTTAATGGGCCATAGCCATCTTCATCTGTTCCATAAATATCACCTGCCGAAGGGGTTTTTTTTTGTTTTTTTTTGTCTTATTAAAATGGCCCAGTCATAAGAGTCATCTTTTTCTAGGTGCCACCTGATAACACTTAGAAATAGAAATTTATTTAGGCTACATATTTTTAAAACTGCATGCTAGTTATAAATCATTGATACTATATATTGGACCACCCAAATTGTTGGGGGTGGTCCAACTCCTCCAGCTCCAAGGTCCCCAGTCTCATCTCGAGCTCAGATTGACTCCCACCACCCAAAAAAATGCATGTAGGTGGATCTGCTATGTTAAATTGCCTTAGGTATGAATGAGTGTGTGAATGTGTGCACATGGTGCTCTGTTATGGGCTGGTGTCTCATGGAGGGGGGAATTTCCACCTCACACTCAGTATTCCTGGGATAGCCTCCAGATCCACTGTGACCATAACCCAGATTAAAGTGGTTACTAGAGATGAATTAGTGACTAAAACCGTTGTTCACAATAGCTATAAAACAGACACTGGACCCTTAAGCCTGCATGAATTTTAAGGATGAAATCCAAAAGTTTAAAAAAAACAAAACAAAACAAAAAAAAGTACTTCCAAACACAATACTCAATGTTACACGGCTTTAGTTTTTTTGGACCATACAGAAAAGCTACACTAATGTAAGAGAGTTAATACACAGAGTTAAGTGTATTAACTCTCTTACATTCTTAAAGGGTAAACTCCACCCACCCTCTGACCACTGTAATAGCACCAGTTTGTGACTCTCACACCATACTATTTAGAGACACCTCTTATAATTACATGAGCACAAAATCAATAGCGGTGAACCAGACATCACTGTAATCCCAAACAAATAGGTAATGGGAATGTTACACACATTCTTTTCGTCTTATGATTCACACTTTCACGTGACTTTCTAACATTTATTTTCACATGATAAATGTTCACATGATAGGACATGTGGTTTTGTCTAACATAATCAGAAATTAGATACAGATCATGTGAAATGGACCTTCACCTTCACATTATTTTCACATGGGATAACACTCATATTACATAACTATAAATGTGATCATGTCAAGTGCATGTGATGATTGTAAAGGATTTTTTTCAAGCCATTGGGGGGTGGGGACCTAAAAACAAACAAAAATCCAATATACACCTGTGCATAGGCCAAAAATAAGTTCCAGAATCTGCCAACCCAATACAATTTTCTCTGGCATACGTAGCCTTTACATTTTGGATATATTTCACTAAAATGATGGACAAATCCAAAGGGTTAAGCTTTGAAAAAAATTCTAATCCTACCAATAACCTCATACAAGTCGCCAGGTTTACACCCTCAGTCAAAACTGACTGGCACTACAGGGCTGAACACCACACAGGATCCAAAACAAATACTGACTGGGAAAAAAAATATCGAGTTTAAACTAGATTTTTTTTTTTGCCCATTCAAAAATCCACAAATGTGTTTTTCTTAAAACAAAGTTTACAGACAAAGCTTCTTTACAACTCTAATATATACAAACATTCCTGAGGCCTTACTAGACAAACTTTCACAGATGGATCATTTTATAGAATTACTGGGACTGCAGGCCACAAGCAACAGACTTTAAGTAGTCTGACTGGCTGGGGAAATAAAGGTTTCCACACTTTACACTGGTAGCTTAACAATATTGTGAGGAAAGCATCACCAGAACACAAGACACGAGAGAAAAGAGCAATTCAGGTTGGAGGGGTTGCACTGAGGAATCCTGTAACTGATCACACAGGTAAGACATGTGCAAAGGGACAGTATTCTTTACATGACCCATTTTCTACCCAAAGCCCAACAAAGGTGCCAAAGATCAAAACTGACTGAACACCAAATTGAATAAAAAAAAAACATTTATTTACAAAATTCTGACATCAATTTTACAAATAGTATTTCATTTGGTACAGTCTTAAAAAGAAGTGTGGGTAATGGGTTCAATATGGGCAACAGGCCCAAGTGGGGGGGGGGGGAATTACAACCACAAAAACCCCACTGTTCCTCTGTAAAGACAGCTAGTTTTTTTTGCAAATTCCACCATCATTTGGAACAATGACATGCAAAACGATACTATTTTCAACCTCCAAATGAACTAAACTTGTTGCTAAATATGAAATCTTATCAAACAATAAAAATCAGACATCATTTCAAACATTGTGGCAGCAGAAAAAGTATTGTCCAACATGTTCACCTCCTTAGTCTTAACTCTGTTCAAGCCACAACTTAGTCCATGGAATTGAAATCTTCAGCTACACTGCTCAAGGGACATCTCATCTCTCTAATGGGTCCTGTCTCCAACAGTTTTTGGTGCACTCATCCACAATACTGTACTTATATTTATGGCAGAAAACTTGTGGCTGCCCTGAAAAAGTGTGTTTGAAAAAAGGTAATTTGGAGAATAACCTCAACTAGGCTTTTAAAAGGCATAACGTGTGCGGATGTCTTCCAGTTTCTTAGACACTTCTGGTGGTGTGCGGTCCAACTCTTCAGCAACACTTTTCTGCTTGTGGGGATCCATGGAGTTAAACTGCTCACAGAGATCTCCATCAATTACATTCTGCAACACAAACCAGCAACATATACATATAAAATGCAATTTAATGCACCTTTCAGAAATTTTAATATTTCCTGTTAGATGTAGAACATGACTCAAAGGCCGTCAAGGGCACGTGTGTGTTTGCTCATAAATTTCCTTGTTGGGTCTCGATTTAATTAATCTATTTGTAGTAATACTACAGTTCTGCTTTCATTCAAGACAACTGCATTAACAGTGTTGCTCCATTTGTCGTGAGACAGCATTCCTAAACCTACTTAAACTATCTAAACAAATGTTCACTCATTGCAATTACACTGGCAAAACTGCCTCAGGTAAAACATGCCTGTGTCTCAAGACACAAGCTCCCTTTCACTTTTCCCCCTCAGGCAAAATATTACCATACAGTTATAGAGCTTTTAAGAATAAGTATTACTGTAAGCTGTTGGCATGTTTTCTGATAATGCATTATTGTTTATATGTATATAACCACTACAGACATTACTGTATCCTTTATCATTTAATCGTACTAAGAAATTGCAACACTTGTTAAAAGCGGCTTGCGAAACACTGAATGACTGAGAGGCTTTCCTGTACGTGTACTAACCTTCACAGGGAAATAATAGGAGCGGAAGCTAAGATGGTCTCGGCCACAAAGTGGAGGAAACTCTGAGCGCATGTGCATTTCTAAGTGCTGGAAGAAGTCATGATCCTGAGGGCACAGAAAACAATATTAATGTGAATGGGGTTTATTTGCATGCAAAAAAACACAAATATACATAAAATTTATTAATTATTTTTTTTTTAGTTAACATTGTGTGCAGATCATTGCCAAATTCTAGCCAAAAGTTAATTAAAAAAATACATTTTGTGCATTTTTTTTTTTTTTTTTTACTGCTAGGGAACAAAGAAAAACAGACTTTTTTGTGCCTCATTTAACAAATGAATTTCCACCATGACCCTGCAGCTCCTTTTTTCCTTTGAAATAAGAAGCACAAGAGCACTGAACTGCACACACTGTTCGGACACAGTACCTAGCTGTCACTGAGAAAAGGGACAAACGGCCTAGACAGTGCCTTTGACCTTTTTATCAGATGCTTTTGGTTTTCAACAGGAATACAGCCATACCTCATGAGAGGTGAAGGGCACAAGGATGCCAATGCCACCTGAGAGAGTGGTGTACACCAGAGACTCTGAGCCTCCAGGGATGAGCGTGGTCTTCTGCAGTGACAGGACTGTTTCTCCTATGTGATAGTTCATAATTACATCAGCCTGGAACATAAATAAACAGCGTAAGAACGCGGTGGTCATCTGGCCAATAACTTCCCTTTACTGTGCATGCAGCGTGAACACTTCACACTCATCAACACACATGCTTCTGATAAATTAAGCACTAATACTCAACCAGTTCATATTAAGGTCATTTGCTAGCATGCACAAGCAAGCTCCTTTTCAATAAGCCAATGTCAACTCACCCTTTCCTCCTCTCACTTGCTTACACACACTCTTGGCATGTGCCTAAATTCCCAACAAGTCATTGGGGCACACTGGGAATTTCCCCCATGTCCACCCAAGCAATTCTAGGACCCTGATTAGATAATAACAGCGTCTGGCATGTGGACAAACGTGGTTTTGGGGTCTTCAGAAACTGACCACAGCACAGACCTAAGCTAACTTCTATGGATGTTTGGGTGTATGTTGAAGTGACCTCAACAACAGCTAGACACAAACACTGACGCAAAAACAGAATCATGGAGGCTGTCTGGTGAAATTTCCCCATGCCTGGATAACAGAGTGCAAGTTTAACAAAGACCAATACCTTTTGGGAGGCTCCATTGAGCAGGCCTCTGTCCCACAATGCTTTGTTCCCTGTGGGGTCCTCATCCACATCATCACTGGTATTTGGTGGTAGACGAACCTAGCAAACAATTGTCATACACAAGGTTAAATCAGTCATTAATGTTTAGAAATGGAACCCAACACTCAGTACGTTTACATGGACAACAATAATTCGGTATTAACCCGATTAAGACAATACTCTAAGAAACTACCATGTAAACAACGATTATTGATGACCTTGATCTGGCTAAAATCATACTCAAAGTAAATACAAATGGAATTAAGACATGTACAGTATTCCTATTTTAGTCACGTTATAGACACGTACACACCTTAATCACACGATTGACGTTGTGTGGGAGATTTTGCCAAAATTTTGCGACAGGACACGTACACACATGGCAGAGCTTAACCGTTTGACGGCAAACAATAGAGCATGGCTGCGTCCGAAACCGCATACTTACCTGCTATATAGTAGGTGAAATGCATGTATTTTGGTAAGTACGCGGTTTCAGACGCAGCACACGGCTTCAAGCAGTCTTCTATTTGCACATATAACATGACAAATAATTAACTGCACTAGAAGCCTTCGTAAAAGTAAAAATGAAACACCCAAAACTGTATACGGTACCATAACGAAGACGAACTGTATATCGATACGTGAAGTTCTGGAGCGAACGTTAGACAGCGTGGCTTCGGGACGTAATGACGTGCCGTTAATCGATCTATGTTCTATAACATTAATCACAATATTGTCTTATTCAGAATAAGGTCAATAATTAAGATTATTGCTGTCCATGTAAAAGTACTGACTAAGATTATGTAGCTAAACTGAACGGATAATGGATACGGCACTCACAATACTAATATTCCCAAACTTGTCAGCTGCAGCCATGGTGTCATAGTCGAGCAGACAGGCGGTGGTAACCCAGCGTGGGTTTGTGTCATCAGCAAAGATGATGAGCTGGTTTTCATTGCGCTTGTAGCGCACCCAGAATAGACTTTCTTGGATGTCTGACACAATCACACGCTGGCCAATGGTGTGGATGCCCGTCACCAGGTTAGGAACATGCTTCAAGAATATACAAAAGACAACTGCAGTTTAACACAACATGTAACAGCCTACAAGATAAGTAGGTGCAAAGAAAGCCTTTGACTTTCCTCAGAATAGCTAGTGGAAAATAAAGCACACATGAAAGACAGTTATAATATTTACAAATGTCAGAGGCTCGATCCGCGTGATGGTACATGCAAGTCTCTCACAAGAAAATAAAGGTTCTACCATTATTCAAAAACATCTTTTATCCAGTAACTAATGTACAGACATAGATTATTTAAATACACCCTTGAGTTCTGATAATGCATACACATACAGCTGCTGCACACCACACCAACACCTGGGCAAATATACATAGGTTCTACTTCTTAATAAGAGAAGGGCAAAACAGCACAGGATGGTTTCTCTGGAGGTGAACCAGTGTGTAGTGCACATTTCTCAAACGCTGGTGATGCTGAGACGACTAGTCATCATCACCAGAATACAGAAGATTAAGAGTAAGGATGGTTAATAGTGTTGGAAGGGGGATGTTCTAAGTGCTGAAAAAGGTGCCTAATTACCGATGCCTAATTATGGTTAACTAAAAGGTTACATTCGAACGACTACATACAAACAAATCATTCCATTGCTTAGAAACAAGCAAACATTTACTAATGCAAAAATAAAACTTCTGGTCTCTTCAAGTTCACAGGACTTCATATGTAAAAGTTTATTTTGGCTAGAAATTTTTATTTTCCATTTTAATATATCACTAGAATTACATTGAAGACCTTCACCTTTATGGTGAAACAAATACTGCTAGATTCTATCACATTAATTTTACTCCTACACATGAGCGGTACAAGGGGAAATAACACGCATAAATATAGCTACAAGCAGTGACTGGCAGGTCCAAGCATGAAAGGTGCGAAGACAGTGCCATCACCGTTTTTACATGTTAAAGGCATAAGGAACAGAACATTATACTCATCTTGAATATCATCTTTGCATGAGGCATTTTGGAATTATTAAAGAAGTCTTTCTGATTAAAAAGTGTCATACATTAATTGTGTTGCCAATGCATTTCCATTTAAACATATACCCAATAACAGAAATTGTGGATTTTCAATGATGTGAGGCTGCAGTTACAATATTGAAGTGTGAGTGTAATGAATTCCTGCTAACGTTATGATTCTTTTTGGAGGAGAAAGTAAAAGACTGGTTATTTAAGTCAGTGGTTTTTCAATCCTGTTCCGGGGGGGACACAGCACTGTACATTTTGTATGTCTCTCATATCTGACACACTCAGATCAGTTCATGAATGGTGCTAATCCTAACGAGCTGATTATTTGAATCAGGTGTGTTAAATAAAGGAGCCATGTGAAATGTGCAGAGCAATGGGTTCCCAGGACCAGGATTGAAAACCACTGGTTTAAATCTCATTCTATTGCCAGTTGTTGCCACTACGACTGTGTGTCTATGTGTATGGGTGGGTGGATGTTAATTACACTGCATTCGAATGGAACATACATGTGAACACTCAGCCACATCCTATGACACAAAGGGGAATTACACACCACCACCTTTTTGGACTGTATCATGGGTTAATTGAACACACTGCCATAAAAAAAAAAAAACTATTCAAAATAGCAACATTTCTTCTTGCAGATGAACATGACAGATGTGTTGACATCAAGCTGACAAAATGTGATTGTCGAGCTATAAGCACCACTTATAGTGCCAAGTGGTGGTGTTCTCACAATGACTCACTAACCCAGCTGTATACATCACCCTGATTTAACATACATAGTAAGGATGAGATGAAACTTCTAGGAGAATTGAAATTTTTGCTTCATAAGCCTCACCGCCTATTGTCCAATTAGTGGCACCATGACAAATATTTCCCATAATTTAACATACATGTGAACTACTACACACGGTGGAATTATGGCACGTTTGTTTGGCATGAGATTAATTGATCACACTACCATGGCAATACAGTTTAAACAATCAAAAATTCCTTTGAAATTTAACACCACAGATATGTTGATAACATGCTGTCCAAATTTTGGATGAATCTGATGAGGGGTATTTAAAAGATTAGTTTAAAAGCCTCATGTCCTGTTTCCAACTGGTGGCGCTATGACAATGAATTATTATTGGCATGTGCACATGATTATACCTCATCACTGAACATTTATGAGAATTTTGGGCCACATCACACCATGCACAGAGGAATTATGCCACACTTCCTGTTTGTGTATCATGACATGTTTGACTTAATCACCACAGCAACACTGTTGCAAACACCAAAAACCCCTTTGCAATTTAATATCATTGATATCTTGATGCTAAATGTGGTATGAAATGAATGAATCTTGTAGGAGGACTACATAAGTTTGGTAACTGTAAAAACAAATTCCAAAACAGGTGACTTCCTGTTGGGTGGAGTTAATGAGTGCAATTGTGAAATTTGTTGGTGTTAAATAAAAGACACAAATGCCAACAAATTGTGTATTATGTTGTTGAAACTGGATGCCCACAATTGAGAGAAATGTCACAGGGTACTAGAGAGTCCCTGGGCCACACCCAAGTCTAATCTTTTGCCAGAAAATGATGGCATTTCACCATGTGAAAACCTGTGTATTAAGTTTTTGAACATGCTAAACACCTCAAAAAATAAAAACATAAATAAGTAAACGAATAATTATTACTTAAAACAATAATTCCACCACCTCTATACATCATATTGAAATTAAAGAAAGTATGGATATTGAATCATGTTTTATTACACAAACTTTAAGTCACAAATGGTAAAAGATTTTTTGCCAACATTGTCAGCATTTAGTTTTCTTAACACTCACTCACAGCTTTCTTAACAGTGCAATGGCTATACACCTAACTGGTTATTTTATTTTACATTATATTTACTTGTTATTTAGTGTGTAAATATGAATTGATGGCACTAGCAATTACATGACAGCTTTGGACTGAATAATTGGTACTGTATTGGAGTTTGGTCAATGCTGTGGGTGTTTCAATACATAACTGTGGGTTCTCAAAGTCCTGGTACAGCTCCAGTCTCCGACTATAAAATGACCCCTTATTTGTGTAGACTCTTTAGTCTGCAAGGTCCTGACCCCAGATGCTGTAACTACTAGGATTGGAGTTCCCAGCAAAACGCAGATCACAAGATTTTAAATAAAGATTATACTTCTCTTTCTGGAAGGACTTACATTCTTTGGCAAACAAATAATTAGACTTATTTAATGACGCAAAGTGATTTAAAAATCACAAAGCAAAGTGATTGTACACTGTATAAACATTCATTTGTATGTGTTCTCGATCACTGCTGAGCTCTCATTTCCTTCAAAATACACAATCCAGTGTAAGGGCCTCTATTTGCCTGCTTACCTTGTTCTCACACTTGCGGAGCAGCTTCTTTTTGCCAAGGTCATAGATGCGCAGCAGTTTGCCCACCCCCACCAACACTCTGCCCTGGAAGGGGGCGATGGCCAGGGGCACATCCTCCACTGGGGTCTGCCAGCACAGCATGTTAAAATTAGCTCATTCTGGTAGTACAAACTCAATGAACAATCATTATCATGTGAAGGTATAAAAAATAAAAAAGGCTATAACATTGCTTTGGAAGAACAGTGATTAGGTAAGAACACAAACACAAAGGTTTCTTTTAGCTCACAGATGTCCGTCAGTCCAATAATGGTTATATGACCTTGTATGTGAAGAAAGATTTGTAGGGTATTTCATTCTTCACCCACAAACTCACAGATGGGCCTGAATAGTAGTCAGTTTTGTAGAGTTATTTCCCCTTGAACTCACCTTGTGTACAAACTCCAGCTTTTCACCACCTCCAACCAGGCGGTAGGTATAAATGTAGCCACCGCCCACTGAGCGTGGGTTAAGGATCATGTCTCTTGCCACACCCACCAACACATACCAGTCATCACCTCCATTAGCAAAGCGACAAACAGCCACACTGAAGACAGAGAGAGAGAAAGAGGGAGAGGGATATTGCAATGCACAGAACTAGTGTCAAAACCATTCAAATATTCAAGAATGTATTCCTCTCAATCCATTTCATTCCACCGATTACTCCAAATACACGGTCAGCTCTTTCCCCCATTGCACGTACGTTCCCAACATTTCCCATGGATTACCTAAAGGCTGCTTCATTCTGCTCCAGCTGAACCAAGTCCAGGGTGTTGCCCTGGATGGGGTTGATCAGGCGCACCAGTGAGGCCCACTGTCCTGAGCCAGCCTTTGGGGCACCAAAGATGGCTTCTGGAAGGTTCTCGTTCAAAAAGGCAGCAGCCATTTCTGCAGCCAGCTCCCTCTCATCCTCTCCGGCAGCCTCCACCATTTCCTACAAACAGAAAAACAGCACTCAGGAATTTCCAGTGTTTGTTTTGGCTGTGATCCAGGCAGTGATCTTTGAGCATACTGTGTGTGGTTCTTGGCTTATAACACACTCAGCATGCATAATTAGTCACTGAACCAATGAGAAGACAGACTATCAACAAACACAAACAACTTAAAATACAGAGAACTTTGATTTAGCTAATGCTTCCCTACCAAATGTAAAGCCATCATTGAGAGAATCAGAGCAAGTCAACTCAAAGCTGAAATGTCAATCCCATCACACACTGTGCCCTCACCTCTGCCATCTGCTGCTTGCGCTGGGCCTTGGTGGCTTCAGTATAAGCATTGTGGTCAGTTTCAATGAGGACCAAGTTGTTGGTCTCTGGGTGAATGACAAATCTGCGTGGTGTATACTGGAGCGGGAAAGCTACCTGATTAAAAACAGCACCCAGCTTCTCCAGAGCCAGAATTCTGTCAGAGGAGGGGGGAAAGCAAAAGTGAAAGTAGACTTTATTAACAATCAATATGTCAGCAATGTTTAGAACACCAAGTGCAACCCAAATACCCTTTAAAGATAGAGATCTGAATTATATATCAAAATGATATTTAAATACATACTTCAGTAAGTCTAATGGTAAACATGCACTAGAAAATTTCAGTATAATACACAAGTGTAAAGAGACACATGTTCAGGAAAAAATAGAGAATTTATATAAACAAACCTGCTTCATTTAATATTTAGTTGGACAACCCATGTTAATATTTTCCACAGTGGGGAGGGGGGGACTGACTCAAACAGAAACAACTCGGGCAAAGAGCAGTTATGCCAAGGTAGAAAACAGACTGTCAGTTAAATCTTAGGCAAATTATTAGATTAACCCTCCTGTTGGGGAAAAAAAGTTCCATCCATTATGTTATGGGTCAGAATGACTTCCACATTTTAAATACACACAAAAACAGCAAAGAACAGTTTTAAAACAGTAAACCTTTGTCCGAGACAAGGTATAAAAAGAGATATTTGCATACAAGATCATGATCTTAAATGAGGAAAGTCAAAAAAAAATTCAGAGAAAGAGAGATTAACCAGTATTTCAGACATTTCAAATGTGGAAATGGGTCAAATTGACCCATAACATAATAGGAGGGTTAACTTAGATATTAGTCAGAAGTAAATGCCATGCATTTTCTGACTGATAGCAGCCTAGGTTGGATTTTAGATGGTGGTTACTGGTTCACAAAGTAGGCTTAATTATTAGTCCAACATTTTCTGTTTTTTTTTTTAAAATCACATGCATGTATTATTCAGGCAAAAATACGGGAGTGGAAAATACCTGAATAAATATACTTCGTAAGTATAATTTTGGCATAGTCACGCTTGAATATAATAGAAATTGAATGCTTGTACTCTTAATCACATTTTTATTTATACTTTCAAAGTACTTTACAAGCCGCAAAGGTCTGTTCTATTATCTAGCCAATGACTATGCATTATCAATTGAACAGGCTCAGTTTAGCATTCAATCAAGTTAATCAAAGTACCAAAAAAAAAAAAAAAAAAAAAAAAAGAATTGTGCAGATTTCTCTGCGGTAACGTTCTCATGCTACACAATGTAGGTAATACTATAAGTATCCATATGCGTCTGAAGGCGTGGGGCGATACACTAAAGCCACAACAGACGTATCCTAATACAGGCTTCATGAAACGATATTGACATGAGACAATAGTGTCACACATAAAACATTACATTTTAGAACATTTATTTTGTAGTGACAAGTCGAACCACTGCAATATCCACACACTGTATTGTAAGAAAAGTAGATCAGGTGACATAAGGTGTTACTTCACTCTATTATTAACATGTTATTTTAATCTTTTTCAGTGTTATAAATAAATTTCTAGTTATTAAGATGGATAGTTGTTAGGCAGAAGATTATGTCAAAAATGATTAGGCTAAATAATAAATTCGTGTCATGACTGTCATAATTCGTGTTAAATGCACAAGAATGTCACTACAGACTACGAAAACAATCATGATTTTATATTTCCTTATACCTTAATTTAATTTCTAGTTATGCCACTGCCAGCACTACACACAATATGGCGATACACCTCAGAGAATCAAAATTAGTCTTGCAGTATTTTGTATCGCGATATCCGAGAAAACTCAATTCTGTCTCATACCTAATGAATAAGCACCCTAGACTACCCCAGTTAACTGTTTTAATATGGTGGAGTAAGACTCATAAAATGAGGTATCTCTTTTGCCTCATTAGAACACGTGAACTCCATCTCATTTCAAAAAGCATGTTGAGGTAAGTTTTGTTAATTTGGTAACATTATCTGGCTATATTTAAACACATTAGCCCATTTTCTTCGCTAATGCTAGATTACACTAGCATCGATTACAGTACCTAAGAAATTTGCAAGTCAGCAAGTTAAATTCCACATAGTAGTAAATATTGGTTATCTACAGGATATTTTACTACCGACTGATCGATTATCAACCTACGTAACAGTCATGCACATAACCAGCAAACCTACAGAGATTGGTGATTTCAGGCAAAACAGCATAGTTGCTTTAAAAGGAAGATCATTAACAGATTTAGATCTGTGTAATAAAAGTAAAAGCTAGTTTCCCTGGAAACATTACATTAATTTACATTTTAATACTTTAGCAAATTTTAACAGAACAACCTTTGACTTTCACTCGAGTAAATTTTTGACCAGATTTTAATCTTTAAACCACTTTTAACAAAGTAAAATTTTGATAAGTACACATACTTTCATGAAAGGATAATATCTCAGTACTCTCTTGAAAAAAGTGGCAGGTTAGTAAAGATACACAAGAAAAGAAGAATGTGTAGTGTGGGAATATTTTTAAGTTTACGCACAAAAAAAAAAATCTACATGCTAGATTCTAATGATGTGCTGTGGGTGCTAAAATTAATCGGAAAAACCCCGCCAACTTAAACAAGCACCTTCGTGCCGTCACCCACACGTTTATCAAAAGAACTTGAAACTAAAACATGAAAGCGTAAAAACCAATGGTATTAACAGAAACAAACCATAATTTTAGTGCATGCACAGGTCACACTGTAGCTCAAAGTTATATGATTTGATTTTCAGATATTAAAAAATAAATAAATATGTGAATATAGAAATATAGGAGAGAGTTTGTAACTTTATTAAATACTGCTCATAGCAGCAGTAATGAACTGTATTCAATAACACTCTTCATATCTTAAAAATGGTCACCAATATAACCCGTGCTTTCACCCTGCAAATCTAACTCACTGCTGCAATGATGCACTGAGCCAAATGTTCACGTTTAGTCAGTGTCCTATGACATATAGCCAAGCTTGTAGACAGACATGGAAAAATTATTTTGTGCCTGAAGGCATTCCCACTCATTTTGGAAAGGAATTTCCCAATTTCTTTCCCCCACAACCTTCTGTACAAATTACGTAACACGACAGCTGTTGTTCAGGGAATATTGTCATACAATGACTCACATTTAACAACCTGCTTAAAGCCCCAAGTAATGTATAAAAGTACTAACCATTTACCAATGACAGATGCAAGAAATGTATAACCCTAACTGCAATTTAATCATAACTAAATGCTACAAAAAGATACATTTTGTGTGTGCACTTCACTGTTACTCCTCATTATAACAGTGAAGTTACAAATTTCAACGCCACGTTGTTTAGCAAAGCATGCTAAACTTTATGATTCATTTGCATTTTTAAAATATTTCTCATGGGAGTCAGTTTCAGAATGCATCTTTTTGAGACAAAAGTCTATTTATTAAAATATTAATAAGAACATAATTTCTTCATACACTCAGAATAGGGCAATAATGAGATCTTAGTAACTTATTGTGGCATGGTTATTGGTGCCAGACAAAACCGGTGCTGTCACAAAAACCAGACAGTTGAACATTGGAAAAAGACCAGGTGATGTTTTATCAATTTTCAGATGTACAAGTGATCCTGTACCCACAGAAGGATCAGATACCTGGCTGACCTGACTGTAACCCAATGAGATCATATTTCACCCCTATTCTGATGTAATTTTTAACTGAAGATACTGATCTGTATGCCATGTGTCACATGGTGGTACAGCGGTTTTCCTAATAAATTGTGCAATGTCACTTGGGGAGAAACTATTTTAAAATATGAGAAATGCTCACAAAATATGAATAAACTAATTATTTTTCATTTACTTAAAAAAAAAAAAAAAGATATGGTCGTCACATACTTATTGTCAACCTAAAATCTGAAATTAAAATATTTAAAAAGTCAAACTTTTCCTGGAACTTGAGAACCCTGGAAACTACATATTCTCTGCAGATGCTGTACAAGAAGTGTCTGGCGTGGTGATTTTTTTCAGCATATATTTCGCAGAAAGTGTGGGCATTACCTCAAAGTGTTGGTAGAGATGGCCACAATGCCTTCAGGACATTGCTCTGAAGCAAACCCTGAGGCGTACTCCAGGGTTTCATATGAAAGTGGCGTCAGATGGAAACGTGACTGGTATGAGTAGCTCAGCCATGATCGACTGGACATGGCCAACACCTGAAGAGATCAGACAGCATGATAGATATGACAAAACTTCCCTCACAAACATGACGTATAAACAAGAAGCAGCAACTGCTCCGGAATATGTGCGAACACTTACGGCCTCCTGGCCCTGCATTCGCACTCTGAAAAGCTTCACTGGTCGAGAGCCCAGGTAGCGTGTGCGAGTGTCAGACAGGTCTCCAGTCACTGGGTCCAGCACAGTGCGGAGTAACACACCGTTCTGATACACACACACACACACACACACACACACACACACACACAAGGTAAGATATTCAATACAGATCATAACAGAGACAGATAGTGACACCAAAAAATAAATAAATAAATAAGGAGGTTCTTTAGATTAATCAGGGTGGGAATTTTTTTTTTTTTTTTAAATCAGTGCTGTATGTGATGATAGAGAGCAAAACAAAAAGACTCATTACCTGCAAGCCAATGTTGAGGTAGAGGAAGCCGATGGTACCTTTCTCTCCCAACTCATCTTGTTTCTCCACACCTCCCATCTCCACTATACATAGAGATTCTGGCTGTGCAGGCAGAGCCTGCATACTCAGTGGCTGTAGACAATCCTATACACCAGACAGACCAGGGAAGGCAAGTTAAAAATATTTGGCTTCCTAATTTAAGATGAGTGAACTCGATTAATTGACTAACAACAGCTTTTTACTGACATGCAACAAAACAACACCTCCCTATTTATGTGTTTTAACTGTCAAACCAATTGCAGTGCAATCCTGTCTTTTTTGTCTGTTATTGCAGACAAGAGCTTCACATGAGGGTACACAGTCAAAGCTAAAGAACACTAGACGACCTATGACTATGTAATTAACATGATTAGTATGTGTTTTTAAAATAAATAAATAAATAAATAAATAAATGAAAAAGGTAGTCCAGCACAGTAATGGATAATGGTCCTGAACATAAAGCAGGTAAAGGAGACAAACAGCATACCAAGGGGTCTAGTGAGATAATCCGCACAGTGTTATCCACCAAGCCCACAGCCAGGAACCGTGAGCGCTGCTCACCCGGGGGAACGTTCGCAAGGCTCATGCACACCACATCCGCAGACATCTCCTTTCTCTCAGTGTACTCATTCAGCTGACCTGACTGCAAAGTGAAAGAGTTCAATTATCAGTGCGAGGTAAGAAATGTGACAGTAACAAACAGAAAAGGCTTTGTTTCTGCTGGTATACCGGGTCCATCTCAAAGTACACCAGCTCTCCTCCAGTCAGGGCAATGACCACCTGCCGCTGGTTCACAGCACAGCGCACAATTGTCTTTTTTCCTGGAGTCTTCCACTCATTCACACGCTTATCTGCTCGGATATGGCGAATACCATCTGGGTAGACCTGAAAAGCGAATGGAAGGAAACACTGACAAAGTTAAAAGACAAATAAAATAAGACCTTGGGTCTGCTGGTGCTCCTTTAAGCTGTGCATGGAAAGCTTCTTTAAACTGTGTATGGAAAGCATGGTCAAACACATGCAACCTGGTGTATGAGAGCACTGATCGTATAATTTTGTACACATAACTTCAAGACCACCACTTATGTAGCTATACTATTTTCCAATTTGTACATACAGAGGAAATACTCCAATGTCCCATACATTATCCCTGTGTAGGAATTGGTGTGGAGTCACTATTTTCAGGTATTTTTGCCACCTGAACTCCTTGGGAACCCCCACAAAACAACAGACTGCATGTGCTAATTGGCTGCAATAAGAGCCCGGGGTTACTGCAGCCAATAGCACACAGTATGAGAACTGAGTGGGTGGACATGTGTGATTTTTGAAGGACCTGTCTGAACATGTGAATCTTGTTATTCAAACGTAGTTGGAACGCAACCTTGTGCAAGACAGAGTGTAAGGGGAATCGCTTAAACAATGACTGGCATTTACGTCAGATGATACATAGATGAGTCTGGGAAACACCACATTACTTGCCTGTACCAGAGCATCCTCCCCAAGCAGAGAACAGGACAAAGTTGGGGTAGTACCCAGGAAGCCAGAGTCAGTCACTTCTTCCACAGTTTCTCCGATTGACAGCACCAGTGTGGCGTTAACGAAGGACACAATGATGTAGGCGTCAAACTCATCTGCGAAACGGAAGACGGACGTTGGTAAAGTTGCTCCACAGAAAGAAGGAAACTATGGTGTCAGCAGACATCTCTTACAAAACCAGCAACTAAAATATATAACACCAATATCATTTTAACTTCCATCATGGTTAAACAAAATGCGAGCACATAAATGTATGCACAAAACATTGAAATTAGTTTGATATTGAGGGTTGTATTTAGGTATTTATTCAGGGTTGAAGTTTCTCTATGAAATCAGACCCTGCAACTGATTTCCCAGATAATTCTATTGTAACAGTGAAGCTAATCTTTCACACAACCTCACTCAAACCGCTTTCATTCCTGACGGTGTAGAGTTTGGCACTGCTCACTGTCAGCTTAATAAAAATCACATGATTTCAAGGAACCTCCTCTGGCAGAGAACAATTTACCCAAAATGTACCAAACTGCAGTTTACCAGTCAGCCATGGTTTCTGTGACAGAAAGAAGGTAATATTGCAGAATACCACCAACTAATTTGTTTAGCAAGTGAGAGCAAGTCTGACTCTGAGGCTGAATTCTGAATAGAGTTACTATTCCTCATAAGCTCTATAAGCATGCAGACAGAAATCAACAAGTTTGGTCTAGTTGTTGTAACTCTGGTTTGCATGGTCATATTTTTACAACAGTTCAGCAGATAATTCAAGAGTTTCTATGTAGACTGGAGCTGCAACCAACTATTATTTGATTATAATTTTTTTTGCCAGATTAATTAGTTAAGTTTAAAAAATATTAAATATCACCTTTTTTATTAAAAAACTTTCCTTTTGATCTGAAGGTGTATGATTAAATGTTTGAAATCGGTGTTGTACACAACACTATAATACTACCAACATATTCATTTCTTTTATTAGAAAAATGACACTTTATTTACAAAAAAATATATTTTTTTAAATGGATGACTTGGAGCAAAATATTTCAAAAAGGAGCCAATAAGTGTCCAGCATAATACTGTTTAAAAAGCATCTCATGATGATCCCTTAAGAAACTGGTTGAGAAAATGCCAAGAAAACATTTCTGGAAATTCTAGACACCCTTTTGCCTACTTTGAAGATGCTAAAATATTTTTTTATTATTTTTATCACAACATAATTCACACAGTTCCATTTGTGTTATTCCAGAGTTTTATTGTCTATTATTTTTAAATGTGGGAAAAATTTAAATAATGAATAAGTCCAGTAGTGCATGTTAAGAAATGCTATACTACTTCTCAACACTGTGTTACTGTACATGCTTAATGATACGAGTTGTGTTTTGAAATGAGAAAACTTTCATCTTATAGACTAATCATTAATTTCAGGCTATGTCATTTTCAACCCATCGAGTTGTCATACCAACTTTTGGCCAAAGTAGCACAAGAATGTTTTCTGAAAGAGCAGGAAAGATGGATCAATGTGGCCATAAATGTATGATACAGCTAGGGAAATGGATAAGGTAGAACATATAAGAATACATGGTGAGTATTAAGCATGGTTCAAGCAGGTAGACTGCACTTCCACTTTCTCTTATTTCCACAAACAAATTATTAGAAATTGAAATATTTTTCAATGTTTTCTCTGTTGTAACGTGCTCAGCCAATTACATTAAATGCATTTTCAGTGAAGTGACACAGTGCACCATGAAGCTTCATAACACAGATCAACTTATTGATAAATTTGTTGCCAACTAATTTTATCATCCAATTTTATTGACTTGGTGATTTATTGCTGCAGCTCTAATCTAGAGTCCTATTAGAAATCTATTTTTGCTTTTTTAATGAGTAATGGTTTTCTGTCCATATAATAATTATGATTATTATATCATGCATGTTCAGAACATAGTTTGAGCATACTAACATGTCATAACTAGAAATTACTGGTGTTAAGCCAATACTAACTTGCTACCTTCCTTTAAAGCAATTTTATTGCTATAACAATGACTTAAAAGGGATCCTAGTGGATGTCACTTACATTTTCCCATAAGGGATACATTCTTAAAAGAGGAATACATTTGTTTCCCAGAGGACATAAATGGTGTATACCTTCTACATGCCTCCTCACAGTCCACACAGCATTAGGGTTACCAGGAAGTTCTGACACAGCCATCTCTGAGACCTACGTGTACAAGTACACACACACACACACACACACATTTTAGATGTTCCATTAGGCCACATTTGCATGTACGCAACACTGTAGAGTGCCATAAAAGGTGTCAGACCACAGACTTGCCTGCATGTTAACAAAAGCAGAAAAACCTTGTAAGCTGGAAGCAAACATGTGACACAGATATAAACAGACATACACACCCACCTCCAGACCATGTCTAAGAACCCTTAGCGTAGATCTTGGTCCTCTACCACATGCCACATATAGCTGAGGTGTGTCCTCGTTGGCCAAATCGGCGATCTGCAGGTGGGGAGGGAAAAAAAGGATTTAAAAAGAAAAAAAAAAAAAGAAGAAAAAAAGAAAGGGATAGTGTCAGTGTAGGAGACACATTACAAGAAGCAGCCAGCATGGCAGTTTACAATCGTTCTTCACTTGGCTGAAACAAAGTGGTCTTTTGCCCTCATTCTTATCATGCTATTCTGATGCACAAAATTGAAAAAATGATTTTAAATTAGAGATGCACTGATACTAAATTTCTCAGCCGATACCAATAACCGATTATTCAGAGTGATATCGGCTGATAATGATAGTTCTGCATTTTATGCCTTCTTTTAAATTAATAATAATTAATTCCACAATTCTGAAAGAAGTGCAAATAAAAAAACTTTATTCTCTTCATTTCAACAAGTTGTTTCACAGTAACTGGTCTCAAACAGGAAACACATTACTCAAACTAACATTAACACATTAACTAAATTCTGAAGATTAAAGTAAGATTTCTTAACTTATTGAATGTTATTAATTCATATTAACATTGACTGTATTCTAAAAAAAACCTCCTGTTAGCCTCACATTCACTCTCCACAAACAAAAGCATTTCTATTTCATCAATAACATCAAACTGGTAAAATGTAATATAAACTTTTTTATACACTAATCTACAAATATATTTTTCTGTGCATTATATAATTTTTGTCAACTCATCTTCATTTAAATCTTTCAACGGTATACTGGCGCTTTAATTCAGTGTGACAAAAAACATTAAATAAAATTAGACTCAACAACGAAACTCCCCCTTCACTGCTGCTCACTTCCAGAGTAAAATTAGCAGTGGAGAGCTTACAAACTGCAGTTTTATCATCATTCCACACAAGAGACATCATGATTACTCAGAGCACGAAATCGTTGTTTTCCCGCCCTCTTTTGATTGACAGAATATAATCGGCCCTGATCACCGGATGTTTTTAAACAGCCTTTATCGGCCGATATATCGGTGCATCTCTATTTAAAATGATGCCGGGCCAGAAGCAGGAGTATGACTGGACACCGTTCACCAAGGAAAGTCTAACAAAAATCAAAATACTACACACGTACTACGTGCATGCTAGTCAGGTCAGAACACATTCTGATCTAGGTGCTTTGAAACCAAATTAGTAGAATATTTTACGTACAACACAAATACCCATTTGCTAAATTAAAAAACTTTGTTCAAAATGAGTCACAAGTCCTAAGTTTCTGAGCTGAAATCTTTAGTCTTGCACTTTAGTTAGTACTCAGACTGTTAGCTCTAGGTGTTCTGCACAGACATAAAACAGTTTGCACTCGTTTATTTCTAGGAAGCACAGTGCACATTGTACAAGGTAAAGCATTACCAAGTAAATGTCAGAAACTATATTCAAGAAAACTGTTTATACACATGTATTGAAAATACAAACATCCTAATTTCATCTGCATGATATGTTTTGATATACTAATGAAAACAGAGAAAAGCATTATTGTTCGGTGCCTGGTAAAAGACGTCAACTAACTTTTATTGAAACAAAGGATGAGACACGAAGAGATTCAACCATCCTTTGTTTCACTAAAAATTGGCCAACACCCCTCATAATGGACAAAACAATAACAGAGTTAGTGACCCTCTGTTTATCATGAGGACAGGACAGCAAATTTCAGCAAGTACAAGGGTGAAGGAGCCAGTTCCTTGACCAACAAAAACTGGAGTGATCCGAAGAATGTTACTACTCTCTAATGCTCACCTGGAGCATCGGTTAATCATGTGCTGCCCTTTATACCTGCCCTGGAAGTTTACCTCAATCATCACCACAACAGTGTACATGACTCTACAAACAAACAGATTCAGCCTTATCCAGGTAACAAAAACATCCAGAGGATGCCTTCATCATTGCTGGAGGCACTACTGATGCAATATTTTGTCTCTGTACCACTCCTGTGGAAAGGATGGCCAGCTTCAAATACCTCGATGTGCACATAAATGAATACCTCTCCTGGTCACGCCATCATAGTCAAGAAAGCAAGGCAATGGCTTTGTACCTCAGGCAACAGCAAAATTTTAATTTCATATACAAAAGACATTTTATACGTGTGCCGTAGAGAGAATCAATTCAGCAACTGCTCCATCCTAAACTGCAAAACACCCTGCAGAAGATGGTACATTCAGAACAATATTTACAATAAACCTTACTGCGAGGTCAGGCAAACACCTTTGCAGTCAACACAGAAAAGCTCAGGAGGAGCTTCTACTCACACTGCATCAAGAATTCACATAAATCACTTAGGGCAGTGTTTTTCAAAGTGGGGGCCGCCAGGGGGCGCCCGGGGGGCCTCAACAATTTGGTGTGAAAAATAAATAAATACATGATTTTTTTTTCAGATAACCACACAAACACACACTCAATTCCTAATGTAATGTAAGGTAAAGATATAACATGTAATTATTAATTAAAAAAGGGGGATATATTCAGAAGTCTGTATTTTTAATGTGTTTTAAAGACATCTTGCAAAAGGGGGGCCTCGGTCAAATGTTAATGCCATTTGGGGGTCCTTGCACACATACACACTGAATTTATATTCTCTCCAGCTTCGCATTAAGTGCTGTGTATACCATGGTATACTAGGCACAGCACTTTATAACCTTCCACCTTATTACTTATTTCTTTTTAGCCCTTAATCCATTCTTTTTTCTTTTTCTTACTTTTATTCTATTCTGACATTCTTTTATTGCATCTTTATTTCATTGTATTGTTTATTTAATTATTTATCCTTCTCCTGTATTTACTTTCTGTATTTATTGCATACATGCAGTCACTGTCAACCATCCAGCATTTCACCAAACCCTGTATAACTTCATATGCAACATAAAAACCTTCAAATTTTGTTTGCTTCAAAACCTGTTATATTTGAAGCAAGAGCCTTCCTAGGATTTAAGAAAACATTAAATTGGTGGGTTTTTTGCTTGTTTATTTTACCATCTTTATTATTTGCAGTCACTTGACTTGAACCCAGACTAATGCTTCAACCAATTTGCTAAGGATAAACTGATTTTTTTTAATTTGACAAACAAATAAAACAAAAAACAAATTTACAGTACCTAATGAAAATGAATATTTTGGACAATGGTTCACTTTGACAGTAAACTATGACACTTTTTTACTATTGTTAAAATGCTTATTGTTAATGTCAATCTGAAGTCTCTTAAGTTACTACATGAACAAAAACCTAACCACAATTAATCTAAATTCCTCTGATGGGAGGAATTTTTTTTACTTGGAAAACATTCTGTTCTTGGCAGGGAAAAGAATCTCTGGAGCAATGAATAACCAATGACTAGACTAATCATCACTATACTATTTATTCTGTAGTTCCTAATCACGGAGCATGGAAAATACTGCTAAAATGTTAATTATTTGTCATCAGTGTAGATGTTACCTTTTTACATTCCACATGAATGACTTCTAGCTTAAGACATTACTGAACCTACACATTTACCCAATTTTAGACATTTTAGAGGCTAAGAGGAAAAAAGTCAGCACTTGCATACAGACTGTCTAAAAACACCCATATACCACTAACGTACCTGGCAGGACATGATGGGGGAAAGGTTCTCCTGTTCGTCCACAAGCACCAGGTTCTTAAGTGGTCTTGGCTGGAAGAAAAAGGTGTCTCCTTCTTCCAGAGGCATGGCAGAAGAAAACTCTGGTTCATCGTCATCATCACCCAGGTGGGCTATCTGATACAGATAACTAACACAGAAATAGGGTGCTGATAGTAAGAGCTGGGTGAGAAGATGTTTACAAAGCATTTAAGGAAAGTAATGGCTCTTTCCAAGTGAAAGGTCGTATATACCGACCCAACAGCAAATCCTGAAAACTAGAGCCAATCAACAATTTTAAGCATCATTTTCATTCTCAGTGACCCAGAATTAGTAATGATTGACTACATTTATTTCAGAAGCATTTTGGCTGTGGACCAATGAAATCATCGTCTGTCTCTTCAGACCACAAGCAAAATGAGGTTTCACTGGTAAATCTTCTAGTCACTTGATTGCTTTCTTTGTAAGTTTTGACAATAACATTAACACCAAGTATGTGCCTTCTGCCTAACTTTAATATTCAGATATCTGTATCTTAGTTTAATGGCCAGATATTTGGTCAACTGCTATGAGATGTGAAAAAGCATATTAAGCGTCACATGTTTGAGCATCATTTTCAACTTCAATTAAACTTTCCTCCTGTTTGTTCTTCCAACACAGGTAACATATTATTGCACTATACAGCCCTTGGAGTTTTCTCTAGTGTTGAGTTGAATGAGTATTATTGATGTGCTGAACATTTCATTTATCTCGTGACACTGTTATTGGAAATGGCGGAGGATATAAGCGAGTTATAAAGGGAAGGGATCTTAATTTAAACCAGAAATGACTAAAATACATCTTTGAGCAGATCTATGAATAAATCCATGACTGGGTTTGGAGAGTACTTGCTTTTTAGGCAAAACAATGAATGATGCAGTTTGAAGCTGGTATTGCATCATACATGATATGAATTGCATCATGATATTCCTAAATGTCATGGATGATGCAATCATAATGAAGCTTACTCTGCTGAACAAAATGCCCTTTCTCAGCTCTAGAAACCATATTTTTTGTCAGTGTTTGATTTTGCAAAGGGGCACATTTCTGTTTAGCCTCCAGTTAAACTAACAGGAGGTGTGTCAAAGAAGAAAAAGCGGACTGTGCATTATCCAAACAGTCCATCAGCTATACGCCCAGTACCCCACAGAGAAGGACTGCCGGTTCCTGATGCGCCAGATACATTCTCACTTGAGTTAGATGAGGAAAAGCAAGAGGATGAAGTTTCTGGTCCTGAACCATCAATGTCACAGGACCCACATTTTCTCCCATCCTCCTTCTCCAAACCACACCTCATAATACAAGGAGAATGACCACTCAGTTGAATGACCTTGTCAGGGATTTGGAACTACCCAAAAGTAAGGCAGAACTGTCCCATTCTACTTCAGGGAAGGCAATATTGTAGCCTGCAACACCATCGATGGTGTGATGACAGCCCTTAACATCGTTCACAGTCCAGATGAGTGGAGACTGTTCGTTGATTCATCAAAGAAAAGTCTTACGGCTGTTTTGCTGCATAATGGCAATGTTTTGGCATCGATTTCAGTTAGTCATGCAGTCCCATATGAAATGTATGACAACATGAAAACTTTTGAGGTGAATAAACTATAACATCAGTGGCAGCTTTGTGGTGATTTGAAGGTTGTTGCTCTCTTACTTGGTCTACAGACTGGATACACAAAATACTGCTGTTTTCTCTGCGAGCGAGATAGTCGTGCAACTGATTGAAAGATTGGCCACTCCGATAGTCACTGGAGCCTGGGAGGGAAAGTGTTCAGCATCCACCACTTGTTGAACCAAGGAAGATTTTGTTACCACCCTTACACATCAAACTGGGTCTGATGAAGAACTCTGTCAAGGCCATGGACAAAAACACAAGCAGCTTTCAAGTACCACTGTGGAAAACTTCCAAGGTTAAGTGAAGCTAAGACAAAGGAAGGTGTCTTTGTTGGTCCTCAGAATCGTGAACTTCTTTTCGATGATGTACTTGACCATGGACTGCGCAATTAAATTTTCTCGGAAACAACAAGGCAGAAAACTACAGGTTGTTGGTGGAAAACCTGCTCAAGGCATACACAAGCTTTGGTTGCAACATGTCACTAAAGATAAATTTTCTTTACTCTCATCTAGATTTTTTTCCAACGAACAGCGGTGCAGTGAACGACAAGCACGGCGGCGAGCGATTTCACCAGGACATTGCACCAATGGAGAAACGATATCAGGGCAAATGGAGCCCATCAATGCTAATAGACTATTGCTGGACAGTGACGAGATGCTCCATTTAATGAATACAAAAAACAAGCCAAGAAGCACAGAGTAGACACTAAATATGACTAAACAATGTACATCATATTTTTTTGCCTTTTCTTTCATAAATTGTATTTATATAACCCTTTTGTTGATTTTTAAAAAGTGTTACACAGGACAGGTACTATACACAGGCTTAAAATGTAAAACCTTAAATATTTTGGAAAGATTAGCCAATCAGTTGTTTTAATTGTCATATTTGAATTCAACACATCAAAATACATAAATAAAATAAATAGCATATTTGATCTCTGAAGCAGACTTCTAAAAAAATTGTAGACCAGTATTATCTGTGAATTTCACACAAAGAACATTAAAATTAAATTATAACCTGTTTCTTTTTACGCTTCACATTCACGAAATACGGATAAGCTTTTATAAGGCTTTCCAAACCTTTTTACAGCCTGCAGCCACCTGCCTCTTCCTAATACTCTGACGTGGGTTCTGTCAACTTTTTGCCAGATGAGCAATTGTTTCAACAACTAAATTTTTTTTTTTTTTTTTTTTTTTTTTTTAAAAGCACAGGCATTTATCTTCCAAGATCAGTGAGTAAGATGTCACTAAATCAGGGGTCACTTTCCACCGCTTTGAGACATTTTTGCTTAGAAACATTAAGGAGTCTATTGCTTTAATGTTCTCAATTTTGTACTTTTTAGGCAAGTACAAGCATAATCAAGCATAAATAAACAGGAAGAAACAGTTACACCAAATGCATTCCTTTAAGCAAGACAAACACTTCTTGATTGTCAAGCAAAAGTTATCACCATCCTATATTTTGGGTCAGTTTCAAATATTTGCAACTGCTCTTAATATCTGATGGACTGCAAACAAAAAGGCTGTTAATCTGAATATTATGAAACATTTTCCACACACACTACGAAATTCTGAATTGCGCTGTAAAATTTCCCCTTTCTGACGTGCACTGCTCTCGTTTTTCATGTAGTTAAGGGTAGAGTCAGTGCAGTGCTGAAGCTTTAACTGCACAAGCTTTGGCCTTTGAGACTATTACAATATTGCTGCATCTGATGAAGGTGATTAAGAGAACAAAAGGTTCTCGGTTTTTCAGTGACCGGGGTCAACAGTACAATAGAATGTCATGTTCTCTATTTTACTTTTCTTTCCGAGTTTCCTCTGTTGCACCATGCAGTGACACATGTGTCAGCTATTTTCTATGAAATTTTACAAATCTGTTGTTGTCGAAAAACTTTTATCCATGATCTAAGTGCTAGCTTTCCCCCCCCATTTGTGCTGCAACACCTGAAACGTCCCTGGCACCAATGTGACCTGTTACAACAGAAGAGTGAGTGTTCACAATAAGTAATGGGTCAATCTACTACAGTGAAGACGCTGCTAAGAGAACAAATATCTGAAAGAACCTGTTTACAAGAAGCAGACAAGAAATTTTCATCAAACCATTTCAGTTAGTTTTCTGCTGTCAGACTTGTGGCATATTTTGAAACTTACTGGTTTCCAAACTCTGATGCCACAAATAGGAAGCCAGTCTTCAGCACACACATTGCAGTGGCCACCGGGATGGTGTCGAAGTATTTCATCCTGATCTCTGTGACCTAGGAAGAGGTAACAATATTTACATAACAGTTTTAGGTGTTTGAAATGCAGCTCAAACAATTACACAAACAACAGTACAAATTCACAGGCTGTTTTCATTCATGTGAAGATTCAAGTCAGATATCAACATTCTCTTCAGTATTTGTCAGAGAAGAGACATGAAGGTATATCATCATTTCAATATCACAGCCACATGGCCTAGTTAAAAAAAAGTGAGCGACAAAACAATAGGCAACCATTTATTTTCTATGTATGTGTGCAACACATACACAATTACAGTGAGAACGAAATGCTACAAGCAACATTACGTTGAGATTATGGAAATTAGGTATGACCGGTAAAGCAACAAATGCAAATGAATGACTTGAATAATTCATCGGACAATCCTATGTTCACAAATTTTAGTTCCTACCTGCACATGTGGTGGTAACTTTAGCTCCTAACTGCAATAAGTTCCCATTTAATGTTTGATGCTCATAAATGGAAAAAAAATCTTTTAAACATGGTTTTATCTTCCTAGCATTTGTGGAAAGGGCATAAGCAGGCCACAAGTGACAACAGTAGTGGTCATTACACGCCAACAAAAGACAAATTACAATCGTCACGGGCAACTTACTGCTAGTGTGAACTAAGGGCGAGTTTCCTTTAGTGATCTAAATCTCTCACAGTAATTAGTTTAGTCTCACAAGCCAGACATTTAACTACCAGTGTTTTTGCTTGAGATGGGATTCTGTGAACATATTCAACTGTGTTGAATGGACTGTTTCCCTGTGAATCTGTGCACATTCTGAGGTAGAGCCAATTCATCAATTATAGAGATTCCACTCAACAAAATATATGCACAATACACATCATGGACACTGAGACTAGAATCAGACTGCCTTTCTGCTTAAAAGAAACTCAAATAAAACGTGAGACAAATCAAACCGCCAATCCCTGTTTATCATGACAACTCAGTGGCCCAGTCAGTGGCTATAGCTCTTACCATCTCCTCATCTGTTTCCAGGGTAACCTTGAAGATGTCTCCTTGCTCAGTCTGGGCAAGGAAGAAAAACATGGACTTGGTTTTGTGTGTGGCTGAGCAGACGAAGATCATGCCCCTCTCTGGATCATCCAGGTCATTCTGAGTTTGTGCAAGAAGAAAGGAAGTCATAAAACAAATCCAGAACATTTAACTAGTGAGAACTCAGCTTACTACAAGTGAAACAGATCAGCTCTGAACCACTATGGCAGATTTTCAAGCTCTTGTGCATTACTCACAATACATTCTACTATACAGTCAAAGAAAAACACAAGTACCATGTAATTATGCTTTTGTTAAAACTAGCAGTTATGAGATCAGAAGTCTTGGTTGTCTCCAGGGTTTGTGGCAGAGAAGAGACATGAAAACCTCATCATTTCAGTTGGAAGTGCTACAGTCTGGGGACAGCTGTATGAAATATGGTTTTAATCCTGAAACACCACCTCTGATGCATAACCACCAATACACTCACCCTTCTGCGTGGGATTGGGCAGCGGATATCCGGCTGGTCCCCAAAGTTCTTGTAAGTGATGTAATTTTCTGAGCAAATGAGCACACCACTCGGACCATCAGAGCCACCAGGCACTGTTGCACACAAGGACACAAATTTAAAGTAATCAATATTTACACTGCATCCACAGGCTGTTTGCCTTAACAGAAGTTTAAGTCAGATATCAACATTTCTCTTCACAACAATCAGAGAAGAGACATGAAGGTAGCTCATCATATTTACATTACAGCCACACTAATTCAAAGTGCATTCTCACCATCAATCATTTTCTAAACCAGACCATACCTGTGATGAGGAAGTTTCCATGCTCTTCCAGAGCCTCGCTGTACTTGCGCACTACGTGGTTGAGTCCCAGGTCCAACTCATAGAAGGTCAGAGTCTGCTGTGTGTTAGCTGCTGCTTCACCTGTGGGGTCGTTATCAGCTTCCTGTTAAACAGAACGGTATGAGTCTTAATGAGAGAAATGCCCAGAGCTCGAATATCTCCGTAGTTCAGTGTACATGCAGTGATCAGAGGTGTTTTCAATCTCTCCAGTGATATGTCAGAGAAGAGACATGAGTAAACTCATCATTTCACTGGGAAAACGCTTAAATGACCCTTAGTGCTAGAAGAAATTTGAATTTTTTTTTGAGAAATAACCTTGTTATTTTAAACGAAAACACCACAATTTGAGTAAATTAATGCTTATATCCATGTATTAACCCCATACAGAGAACCACGTCACTATAATCAGATGTTTAAAATGAAAAGCTGCATTCTCACCTCATAGTCCATCTCGAGACAGGCAAACATGGGGTTCTCAAAACCAACATCCACCCCAACCACATGGTAGACGAGTGTGTTAGCCTTGTGTGCTTCCAGAGGGGAGGAGATGGTGAGGCGAGCAGCTGCATCTCTGTTCAGAATGTACACCAATTTCTGCTTCTCTATAGCACCTGTATGGAAAAGACCACAAAGCCATAACATTTAACTTGTCAGAACTTGCCTTACTACAAAAATGCAGTTTGGCTCCAACATTGGGTTTCACAATGATGGAGCGTCCCTGAAGATCCTAGTGTTTCCCTGCTCATGACTCACCGCAATTACCACCCACCCATTAATTTGAATAATGCTGTGTTAGAGAAGTAATCATTGCATGATTAATTGCAGTCGGTGTACTCTGCACCAAGATCAGCAATACAGACATTGGATAAAACACTCTACAGACCTGCCAGAGGACACAATTTTATGTAAACAGCGGAGTTACAGGTGAAATACACAGAGCCGAGATACAATTACATAAAGTAGAATCTCTACATTTTGCCTGTAACAGGGGACTATTGTGTACACATTTTTTTAAAATACACATTCCCTTTTTTTTTTAATGATACTTCGTTATTTAATTTGCAGTACCTGCACACCAAACAAATATCCCAAAAAACTCACAAGGGAAAATCTTTTCTTCAAGATCGAATATACGCTATATGAAGAAAATCCATAAAACCTACAACAATCTTCCATAGAAATCATACACAAAAGTGTCTTATAGAATAGCAAAAGACTTCTTGGCAAACAGTTTTAACCTGTAGCTCAACAGCAGGTATGGTCTTGCCTCTCTCTGGTTTTGTGCAAGTGAATCTATTATATACAGTTATTATGAGAGACATGTTAAATATCTTCAATGGAATAAGAAAAAAAATCTGCTTTGGTCTTTCTTTCAAAATGAACAGGTGTTTTCATACACGGAATACAACTTTTAAAAACAGCTCACCAAGGTCAGAAAATTGAGTCATGAAGCATTTCAAATGAAACCTGAGAATCAGAGCATTACAACAATTTTGTCAGTTAAGTCTGACACAAAAGGGCCTCAAAGAAACTAAAAAGAGAGAGACCAACAGCAATTAAATGACAAAACTGTTTGATTTGGTGCACAGACCACCAAAGAGACAAAATTTTGTTTAACAAGTTTCACAAATGATGAGAGATGTATCTCATAGAATTTTACAGAAGATATCTACAACACATGTAAAATGTAATCACTTATCATACCTAGCTGACGTACATACTTATAAGTGTAAACTGAGGGCCTCAAATCATTAGCGTCTCAAGAATTGTAAAGAAATACTTATAATTTGCCACATATGGCAGAAAATACAGAATTTGAGTAATATAGTTTACCTTGCATTGTGCAGAGGGCAAAAGGACACCTAGGAGAGGCTATTTTCTCAAATCTTTAACCCACAATCTGAATGTGATGAACAGAAGTACCCATGTTTTATATTTTGAACGCAGCATGTAACTTGTAATGAGATTTTCTTGCAATGTTGATAGCTTCTCTGTAATATTACACTGCAATATTACCTCGACTTTAGGTACTGACTGAACATTTCAGATATTTTTCCCGATATTTAAGCATTTTTCCATAATCGGACATTGGTTTTGTAATATCAGATCCACCATTTTGAGAATTACATGCAGGACCGCCACTGTAGCACTGTGTCTGAGGAGAGATGAGTCAACAACAGTGTGCACACGTAAAGTATACTTGCTTTGCTTTTATTAATAATCTTTATTTATTTAACTTAACAGCCATTAATATACAAGATGTATTACATCTAATCTGTGTATTCTTCATATGCATCTTCATATGCTGTTTAAGCAGCTTGGCACCAAGAAATAGAGACAAACTCTCAGTCAATCTGTTTGCCTTATCGAAGCTTTTTTTTAAGACACTTTAGTAACAGTGCACTTAATTGTTTGCACTCTTTCAGACACCTCTATTTATTGGTGTACAAATAAGAGATTTACTTTTGTTTTTTTATGCAAGGAGGAAGTGAAATCGGCAAAATGGTTATAAATAAAATGGTTTGTTCAGTTCAGTGATGTTATCACTGTCAAAAACAGTAAGTAAGTAAAGCAATAGATAAATATTAGTTCTTCATATCGGTTATCAGGCACATAAACATGCAAATAATCAGCATCCGTTATAAAAAAAAATCAATATCAGTCCATCTCTACTTACGATTTAGGTACATCATTTCAAGTCGGGGGAGAAAAAAGAAAAAAAATAAACTGTACGGATTAAAGGGAAGAGGTTAAAGGAGGAAAAACATTCTTACCGATCATAACAGCTCTGCCTTTGGGATCCACAGCCAGGAACTGTCCTGGAACAATGCGTCTACAGCCACTCTTGCCAAAGGTCTCCTGGTGCACCTTTTCAAACATGTTCTTGGAGGAGTGATACTCCAGGATGACAATACGTCCTGAATCACTGCCCACCACGATGTAGTCTTCAATTTAACAATAGACAAAAGAGCACACCAACAAAGTGAGACACTGTGCATTCTAACTTCAAGTGAAAAGCACACAAAGTCCAGGACAAAAAAAATTCTATTCAATTTCTAAATACGCAGCAGGTGTGCGCATCAGGACTGGGATTCTGCAGGAAGCAACAAAATGTTGAGAAGGGATTTTGTTTTTTGTTGGCAGCGACAAAGGTGGAGTTACTTTTTTTTGTTGTTTTTTTAGTGCCATGCCGGCTTCTATGCTATTTCTATGGTGAGATAGGTGTAAGGAACTCTATACAAAAGGTTTCTAAGATCTATTTTTCCTAAAAATGCGTTAGGTTTGACTTTGTTAGAAATTTCTTCCAGAGTGTTGACTGAATAAAAAAGGTTTCTCACGGGGTTAAGACCAGTACAGTTTAATAAAAATGTTTCAAGGATAATGGATTCTGGCATCCTGGCAAGGTACATGTTGGTGAGTCTTCTCCTAATATTAAAAACTTGTGCGTCATCCTGGAATGACCTATTCGACAGCGGGTGTAGACAACCTGGTCCCAGCGATTTGAAAACAGAGAAACGTTCCTTTTGCCAACAATAGGGCTGGTTTCATGGAGTTTGTTCATGGTGCATTGGTCCCACTCAGTTTTCCATTTGTTGTTAATACGAGTTTATGATGGCTATTAGGTCAGTGGGAGGTATTGGACACTTTGTGAAATCCGCTGATAGTGCCTCTTTTGCAGCACTATCTGTGTCTTCACTGTCTGCTTCTTCATTTCCTGGGATTCCACAGTGTCCAGGTACCCAGCAGAAGTAGATATTGAAATTTTGGGCCTCCAGATCCAGCAATTTGCAAAGAATCTTTACAAGTGTTGGGTGATGACATTGCTTGAAGACATGATTTTAGAAAGTTTATCTATTAGTCTTTATGAAGTTCAGCGCTAAGACAATTTGCTTCTGCTGTAAAATTTGGGGCTGTGATTGGGGATGGATATTCCTTTTTTTTGGTGGTTGATCACAGTCTTCACATTTTGATCCATCTGTATATATAGGGGTATGTGATTGAAATATTTCTCTAATGTAGAGGAGCTGCTGTTGAAAGTCATTTGGGTGGGTTTTTTATTTCTTGTTGGGTCTAAAATTATTTTTGACTTTTTACATTACACGGGGGGATTATACAGGAGTGTATCTGTTCCATTATTATCCAGATCTACTTTGAGAATTTGCAAATGTGGTTTGATCCGTAATCCAAAAGGTCATATGTCTTGGTTTTTGTTCATACAGTCTTGAAGCTGCGGTTGAGAAAACAGGATGGTAAGCTGTTTTTTCTTTGTTGGTCTTCATCTTAGTATACTGTAGGGCTAATTTGAGGCATCTGTTCTCCAGAGGAAGTCCATATGCTTCTACGTACAAACTTTGAGTTGGTGACGTCATATGCCTTGATGATGCACTGTGTCCAAGAGTCGGATACACGATTTCCTAGCTGATCCATTATACACTGTACATCCATCATACACTGTACATCCATAATCCAGATGTGATCGAATTAAATGTTCTGTAGAGATTTAACATAACTTTCCGCACCCTGTTTTCTTTTAGCTAAAATCTCTAAAATGTTCATGGCTTTAAGACATTTATTTATCTTTTACAATCTTTATGACCGGGATCAAGCTCAGTTTACTGTCCAGAATTATTCAGAAGAATTTGGTTTTCTTAACCACTCTAATGTGTTCACAATCAGTGAATATCTGTGGATAAAGATGGAGAGAGCGTAGCTGGCAAAAATGCATAAAAACATTTTTGGACATTGAAAATTTAAAACCATTACTGGTTTTAAATCTGGTACTGACCAGGACTGCATTCTGTGGCCTCTCAGTTGGATTTTCTGTTCAATGTTATTCATGTATTTGCCTCTGTAGCAAATGCCAACGTCATCCACATAAAGACTGCAATAGATATCCGACCCGTTGGCATTTTTGATGCCAGTGATTTTGATACTAAAAAGTGATAAAATGCTTCCTTGTGGTACTCCTAGCTCTTGTTTGTGTGTGTCAGATAGGGTATTACCTACTCTGACTTTAAAATGTCTGTTTGATCAAAAATTTGCAATAAAAATGGATGTCCTCTAAAACCAAGTTATAACCAAGGATATAAACACTTTAAAATACTGAACTTCCAGTGGACAGCCACTGCATGTTCTTTTCTGATGAAAGCATCTCGTACAAAGCTTTCAAGGCTGACGAGGTGATCAATAGTACTTCTTCCTTTTCTGAAACCACACTGAACTTTACTTGAGAGATGTTGTGATTCCAGGATCCATACTAGACAGTCATTAACCATTTTCTCCATGGTTTTGCATAAGCAACTTGTCAGGGCTACTGGGAGGTAGTTGGGGTCATTATCATCTTTTCCTGCTTTGAGGATGGGAATGATTATCACTTCTTTCCAAGAGTGGAATATTCCCTGATATCCAAATAGAGTTAAAAAGTTTTAACAGTAAAGACAGGATAAGGTGAGGCAAATTTACTGTTTATGGCTCGTGCCAATTCCTCTATTGGGAACAGTTGAATATAAGGTTTCTTACCATTACATGAAAAATTGATACCTCTCTTTTCGTCCTATGCTAGGAAAACTTGGAAGGCATTAAGGCAATTTCCAATGGAGGAGATCTTTTCAAAAGTTTCTGTGAGGATATTTGCAATCGTGCTTGTTTTGAAGAAGTGTCTTGATGTGCTGAATTTGAGCTCCATCATTCCTGCGAATCAGATTCCAGACCTTTTTTGTTGAGGTACTTGGTGTCAGACCAGATACAAATGGTCACCAACTTTTCCTTTTAGACTCATTTATTATTCTTCAAGCTTGTGCCCTACTTATTTTAACCTTAAGATTTTCACTTGTTGTCTTCTGAAGAATAATCTTTCAGCCTTCTTCCGTTCTTTTATAGCTGTCTTGCATTTATCAAAGCATGGCACCTGTTTGCATTTTGTGTTTGAATATGTTTTTGAAATGGTATTATTTGCTATGGAGATGAGTGTACTGGTGAAATGTTTAATAACATCTAGATCATCTTCAGAGGCTTCATCAAACCTTTCATAACAAAGTGTTTGAAAGTTATACCAGTTAACTTTTTTAAACTGCCATCTTGGTATTTTTAGAGCTTCTCTTCTCTTCCTCCTTTTAGGGTTAATATTAATGGAAAGTGGTCGCTAACAAAAAGGTCATGCAATACTTTCCATGAAAGGTCTAAAAATAATTCAGGTTCACAAATTTTTAGGTCAATTGCCGAGTATGTTCAGTGCCCTGGGTGTAGGCAAGTCCTGGATCAATCATTTAGAAGACATAAGGCATAATTGTCTAGGAATTCTTCTATCCTCTTTCCTTTGATGTCACAATGGGTATTTCCCCATAGAGTGTTGTGACTGTTAAAGTCTCCCATGAATATATATGGAGAAGAAAGTTGGGCTACTAGGCCATGCAGCTCATTGTGTGTAACAGTAAGATTCAGTGGGATGTATATGGAACATACTGTAACAGTTCTCGGCAGGGTTAAACGCACTACTGCTACCTGTAAATTATTCGAATGCTGGAGCCCGGAAACTAAAGCACACGCAAAGAAGTTTCCCATTTTTCTGGTGAACACATATCAAGTGAAGACATGTGACCAATAGAAGATCGACAAGCCATACTGTTACTTCTTCAAAAAAAATTTTAAATCCAAGATGGAGGAAGCACTGATTATAGCGGTGTCGCACCATTCTGTTTTATACAATACGGCTTCAAAAGAATAAAATCAACATCAAAAAAGATAAGGTGAACCCACAGCCTTCTCCTTTGCAAAAATTTGTCACCATCGCAACAATAAGTTGCGATGAGCAAGTCGGAATCCATGATGTGCGGATTAAAAAACAACGCCTTGGCATGTGATGTCATATCTGCTTGCTGCCCATATTCGTAGCATTCTCTAAAGAGATTTCTCGCTCTGAAAGTCTAGTGTGACCACCCCTTAACTGCTGGAGTGGGCAGGATTGCTCAAACAGCAGGATCGCTCAGAATTCCTTTAGAAGTCAGTGTGAACGGGATTAAAATCAGTCCTGCATACACCTCAAATACACAGAACACACGTGGAGCAAACAAAACTCACCTTTTGTGCCACCTGTCAGCCTGAAGGCCATGAGAGAGCGGACGATGCCGAACACCTCCATGGTGAGCAGTGTGTGAACTTTTCCCGTGTTTGCATCAGGACGCAGCAGCTCCAGAATCTTTCCTCGAGAAACAACAATCTCCTGCTGCTTGGTACCTGAAGTAAAAGAATATGATACATAGATATTAACCTCACTCGACATGTTTGGCAACAGCCGTTAATGAACAAGAAACACGCGAGCGTATGGCTGCAACTAACTATTATTTTCATAATCGATTAGTTGGCCGATTATTTTTTCGCTTAATCGATTAATCGGATGGGACGGAGCAAACTTTCAGTACCTTTTTTTGTGTTTATTTAAAATAAAATCCACAAACTGAGTGTTACAAATATAAACTACAGACTAAAACTTTACACAACTATTGCCCAAAACAGAAAAGAACCCAATACACACACCAGAATATATATTATTAATGTAGGACTGTAGTTTAATTCTGTGTTTTTTGTGCATCCATAAAAATAATGCATAAACACTATAAAATTATAGTTTTTTTGCATTAGTATTTATGCATTATTTTTATGGATGCACAAAAGGCACAGAATTAAACTACAGTCCTAAATTAATAATAAAAACTCACCTTCACTGCACATTGCAGTTTTTGTTACTAGCTGCCTTTAGAAATATTATTTTACTTGTGATCATAATGTTTTAATTAGACATAACAGATCTTACAGAGCTCCCACCCTGTATCAGCGCGTCTGCACTGTGCGTGATCAGCAACACGGCCTTGTTACGAACAGATCACTTTCGTTATAATAAACAACACAATTTTACACTGCAAGCACGCAAATACAGCATATAATGAGAATAAACTTAAATTAAACTAAACCTTTTAAGCAGCTTGCACCAGTTTCCCAAACCACTTGCACACAGTGGAGCATTTTGGATATAAACATAAGTTTGTCCGTGTGCATCAGTTTAATTTCCACTGTGTTTAAAATGCTACCCTGCCTTAGAGGACTTGGAGGGTACACACTTTCTTCCTCAGTCACGTGATGATTTTGCCTCATCTGTTGGTGACTGAGGTCATGTTGGGAATAAAAGGTAACGCTGACAGAAAGTAAACTGAAGAAATTCGTTGTCGGTGACTCTGGGTGTCTGTTAATGCTAGCGTGTGTATGACGTCACGCGCAGTCGCCTAGAAAGCGGCTTATACTTCCAGTTATTTATAAAAAAAAAATAAAATAAAAAAAGGGAACCCCAGCTAGTGTTACATTTGAGATGATACTACCTTTCTAAAATCCACCCACTAGACGGTAGTGCAGAGGGCATAGTGTAAGTGTACAGTACTTCATTTGGGACACAACTTTATTATTTACCCTCTGAGGCATGTTTTCGGAACAGAAGTAAAGTAATGTGTAAATCTCCCCTGTGCTGCACACAGCCCAACTAATCGATAATGAGATTTGTTGACGATTTTCATCAATTATTATCGATTAGTAGCTGCAGCTCTACATGAGAGCACAAATCATTTGCTGAATGGAATAACACCGCACTGTCATACGGTTGCATTCACGTACAGATATAAACTGCCTTTATTAGTAGTTTAAAACATACCTGAGAAGTTGCCATGGATGGCATGAGTGATGCCAGTAGCACGCTGCAAGGTCAGGTTGTACAGAAACATGATTAAGGTCTCTGGACCTTCAGCTCTGGATAGAGAAAGTTATCTCTGCACCTGTAACCACCAAAAATAAGACGGCGAGATCAAAACAGAGTGAACAATGTATCCTTACATAACCCTCTATTAACTGAATACTAGTCTTTTACATAGCTGTTTCATGCTAAGCTACACATACTGCTAGGCTAGCTGCTAAAACAGTGTTTAACTCTGGTCTAAAAACACTTCTAGTTCTGGTTTTCAAATATTCCCTAGAACATGGCAAAGAACTAAGTCTCTTTTAATCAGGGACGTAACGATTATATGTCCTAGTATGGCGCTTTCACACCAAACTAGCTAGCACCTTAGCTAAGAAACAACTGCCATGTTTGAGTACCTTATAAAACGGTTCTGAGTTAGTTTCTAGCAGCTTCGCTTCCATGGGGGGAAACTCCGTCCTTAATTAAAGACAAGTTTGGACTTTTAAGTTAAAAAATATTCAACTCCATAATACATTCAATGACCTGCTAGCCATTTGGTTAGCATGTTCATTCATAACTAGCCTGTGTTGCTAACGTCGCAGTCTAACTCTAATTTGTTCTTTTGTCTCTCACTCAGACACATTCATTAATAATATCATTACTTGATGTCTATTTGTAGCATAGGGAGACAGTTTACCGATTTTACTATCAGGATGTTGCAGATATCGACAGATGAAGAATTCATTCACAATATTCACTCCTCCGCTTCCTATTTTACAAACGCCGCTCTAACGATTAGGGTCCTTGAGGTTCTCAAGGCGCGCGTGTTAGCTGTCCTGCGGGATGCCTGTCGGAAATTAGTTCAATGAATTTACGCTGTTTGTTTAAAACTATCTATTTTATTTAGTTTTATTGTATAGAACATTGTATTATTCCCCAGAACTTCCCCAAATATTCCCCAGAACTTTTTGGTAACCAACAATTGTTAGGTGGGTAAATAGAAGACAAGAATATGCATAGCAATGAGTCAAAATCTTTCACATTATGTCTGCATGCATTGTACACGGCTTTGCTACCTAGAATTAGCTTAACCTAGACGCAGACCCCTCCCTGACACCCAAATTCATTCATTCATCTTCAGTAACCACTTTGTCCTTGTGGATCAGTGGATCTGGGGCTTATCCTGGGAACACTAGGCATGAGGCTGGAATACGTCCTGGATGGGATGCTAGTCTATCACAGGGCACTGTGATGATTCACACCTAGGGACAATTTAGTGTTGCCATTTCACCTCCCAGAATTTATTTGTGAGGTGGGAGGAACACAGAAGAAACACATGTGGATACATGCAGACCTAAGCTCAGCATTAAAGGGGTGACGCTGGAGCAAATTGCAGTAAAATCACCAGAACACAATACATTGGGGATGGGATTCAAATACATAGCAAGGTTCGTCTTTTGGGGGCAGCGCAGTGGATAATACTGCCATCTCACAACTGCACGTTTCAATCCTGAGCTCTACTTATTAATTGTGTGGAATTTTGCTTGTACTCCCTGTGTTTGTTTGGGTTTATTCTGGGTTTTCCGGTTTCCTACCATTGTCCAAAAAAAAAAAAATGCTGGTTACCAGGATTGGCATCAGACCCACAGTGACTCAGAATAGATTTTCAGGATAAAGCAGTGACATATTTGAAGTAACTGTTCTATTTCCCAATTAAAAATATTTTTAAAACAAAGCTAACTAATTTTGAGTCATAGCAGAGGTATGTTGGATGTTCACAGGGATGTAAAAGACTTGATTTTTTTTTTTTTTAAATGCACATGGTAGTGTATTAATTACATGAAAGCATGTATTTCTTGTATACTGCTTGCATTTTATTCCTCTATTTCAAAACTGCTTGTTTCCTTAAACTGAAACTGAGAAATACACTCAACCTCAGGTATTGCACCACTGCTGTAAAACAAGTATATATACCTTGTCTCTTGCCAGAGACATAGTCAGAGTACTGAACACACTGGAACTCCCCCATGACGTACTACCAACCACAAGCCTTTTTTCCCAATCACCTGCTCCACTCATATTGTGGAAAAGAGTGAACCCACAGGTCCATCTTATGTGTGGTAAGGACTTTTGACTTTGATAAATCCATCTGTATCTGTCCACTGTATCTGCATTCATTCAATATCAGTACAGTACTGTCACTGTTATATTGCACCATAGCTTCATAGTACTTTACCTTTGTACATTTACACATATGGACAGTAACCTAGAATATTGCACTAGATATTTTGTTTGCATACTTTCTAATATTACTGTCCTTCAATACACACAATCTCCTCCAAACGTACTGGAACAGCAAGGCCAATTAGATTGTTTTTGCTATACACTGAAGACCTTTGGGATCAAAAGATGAATATGAGACAATGGATCAGAATTTCAGCTTTTATTTCCTGATATTTACATCTAAATGTGTTAAACAACTTAGAACATGGCACCTTTGGTGGCAGACAACCCAATTTTTAGGTGAGCAAAAGAATCGGAACAGATAAATTGCACTTAATATTTGGTTGCATTGCCCTTGCTCACAATAACTGCTTCAAGCTGGCGACCCACTTCATGCTCAGTTAAGGTCTGCTGATTGATTTGGCCAGTCTAAAACCTTCCACTTTTCCCCCTGATAAAGTCCTTTGTTGAGTTGGAAGTGTGTTTTGGGTCATTTTATTGCTGCATGATGAAGTTCCTCACAATTAGATTGGATGCATTTCTCTGTAAATTTGAAGACAGTATGTTTCTATAGACTTCTGAATTCATACTGCTGGTACTATCATGAGTTACATCATCAGTAAAGATTTTTTAGCCATTCCAGAAGCAGCCATCATGAGCAGACCCATTCTTTCTCCACACTTTGGCCTTTCCATCACTTTGGTAGAGGTTAATCTTGGTTCCAGAACTTGCGGCTCATCTCTGTATTTCTTTGTGAATTCCAATATGGTTTTCCATTTCTTACTGCTAATAAATGGTTTGCATCTTCTCGTATGGCCTTCTTGTGGTATACTTCTGCTCTTGAAGTCTTGAAGTCAATTTGTTGGTGATATCACTGACGGTTGTTCTTTGGGTTTTTATTCACAGCTCTCAAAATGTTTCAGTCATCAACCGCTGTTGTTTTCCTCAGCCAACCTCTTCCATGTCTGGTTGTTAGTACACCAGTGGTTTCTTCCTTTTTCAGGACATTCCAAATTGTTGTATTGGCTACGCCCAGTGCTTGTGCAATGGCTCTGATTGATTTTCCTCTTTTCTCAGCTTCAAAATGGCTTGCTTTTCTCCCATAGACAGCTCTCTAGTCATCATGTTGGTTTATCCTTTTTCAACAACAAATGCAGTCTTCACAGGCAGCCCAGGGCTCAACCAACAGTCGACATTCAGCGCTATTAATTATTTAAATAATCAGTCTAACAGGACACACCCAGAACCCAGATGAAACACATGCAGATGCATAGAGAAAATGCACAGAAAATGAAAATGCATAGAATCACCACAATGACAGTACTGCTTATCCTACACAAGGTCGCAGGGAGCCTATCCCAGCGAACTTGGGGCATGAGGGGGACACACTGGACAGGGGGTCCAGCCCATTGCAGGGCACAGTTGCCAGACACATGCACACATACATCAAAGGGGGCTTGAGCACCTGCCCATTTTCTTCCTTGAGAGAAATGTGTATGTATATATTATTTATTTATTTGTTTATTTCATATATATTTGCACAGCTTCCCTGTCAAACAAATATATTTATTGAATTTAAAAATCTAAATATCAGGTCAGGAGATGAGACTTTGTCCAGTTCAGATGCCCTCCCTCCCTCTCTCTTCCTCTCTCCCTTCTTCTCTTTCCCTCTCCTGTCTTCTCTCTCTCCCTCCCTCCCTCTCTCTTCCTCTCTCCCTCCTTATCTCTCCCTTCCCCTCTCCCTCCTTCTCTCTTACTTTCCCTCTCCCTTGCTCTCTCTCCCTCTCTCTCCCTTTCTCTCTCCCTCCCTCTCTCTCCTTCTCTCTCCCTTTCCTTCTCCCTCTCCTTCTCTCTCTCTCTCCCCCCTCTCTCTCTCCCCACCTCTCTCTTCCCCTCTCTCTCTCTCTCCGCATCTCCACGCAGCAGTACAATACTCACAGTACTCAGCACTTAGTACTGATATCAGACTCACAGACAGACAGGCAGGCAGGAGCCCCTGCCAACTCCTTTACCAGTTGCATTTTTCTTGGCTTGTGTGAAGGTGATTGGTGATGAACAAAAGACTAAGCTACCAGTGACTTGACTGTACAGCTAATTAGCCAAAAGACAAATATAGTTAACTTGTGTCTTGCTAACATGCATGACTGATGAGTTACTAGCTAATATAATAAGTTAGTTAAAGTGTAGCTAAGGCAATATATCATGGCCATACAAGCTAATGTACTGTACTTAATGGAGACACTACAGATGAATACAGTAAAATTTGTGTCTAATAACGTCATCACAATTGCCACATTGATATGCAAATTAGGCGTTAACTAATTAAAATGCGCTAATTAGCATACATTTGACAAGGCACTGCATCTGAATAGGATAAACAAAATAACTAAAGTATATCACCACAGAACTTCTACAGTTAATGACTTACATCAAGAGTCTTTTGCAGTGTTTTTTCCTGTAAAATTAACAAAATAGCATCAACAGCCTTTTTCAGTTTAGTGTGAAGATTTTTGTTGATTTTGAAGTGTGTTATGTATTCCAACAACACAAAAAGAATTAAAACGATTTACTGCCTTGTGAAAAATAAACAAGTTATTAGTGAAAATATGTCCCTCTCCTTGGTGCAGTCATTTATTCTAAATATATACTTGAAACCAGTAGTATAGAAAACATGCACATTGTGGCATAGTTTCCATTGCTGCTGCCTGCTTTTGTGATAAACCTAGTGAATACTAAAGAAGACCATGGTGAATCCATCCGTTCACTCTGTGTGAACGGATTATTTTGTAGAAATCTGTTGAGTACCCACCGTGGCCCTGTGTGTGCGGAGTTTGCATGTTCTCCCTGTGCTGCGGGGGTTTCCTCCGGGTACTCCGGTTTCCTCTCCCAGTCCAAAGACATGCATGGTAGGCTGATTGGCATGTCTAAAGTGTCCGTAGTGTATGAATGGGTGTGTGAATGTGTATGTGATTGTGCCCCGTGATGGATTGGCACCCTGTCCAGGGTGTACCCCACCTTGTGCCCGATGCTCCCTGGGATACGCTCTAGGTTCCCCATGACCCTGAAAAGGATAAGCAGTATAGAAGATGGATGGATGGAAATCTGTTGAGTATGAAACAATTGCGTGAGTGTGAGGGAATTAAAATAAACTGGTAAGGAAGTCAGAGTTGTGTTGATATATTTAACGTTTTGTTTAAAAAAAAAAGCTTAAAAAGAAATAATTATGAGAAGTGCCCTTTTTCCCACTTGAGCCCCTGCCCCCAAAATGTGCATGTCCCTGACAATCGCACACACATTCACACACTATAGACAATTTGGAAATGCCAGTCAGCCCAAAATGCATGTGTTTGGACTGGGGGAGGAAACCGGAGTACCCGGAGGAAACCCTTGAAGCACAGGGAGAACATGCAGCCGCTGTGTACACAGGGTGGAGACGGGATTTGAGCCCTCAAGGCCAGCAGTGCGAGGCAGTGTGCTGACCACTAAGCCACCGTGCCCCCAATTCCTATGAGTATTTTCTTCCAAAAGTAGTTTTATTTTAGATATTTTTTTATTCTTTCCCCTATTTGGTTTCATCTGTTTATCTTAACTAGGTAATACTTAAATCATGCACCTAATGTAAAATGAATCTGATAACCATCAGCAAGACAGACACAACAGCAGTGCACATTAGGATTTCATCCACACGACGGCGCCATTGTATCCTCCATGTAAACAATCCATGCCATCTCGTCATGCTGGAATTCAGCTGAGGATAGGAGGGTGATAGACAGAGCAACCAACAAAATCAATTTAGCCGTGTCTTTCTGGCTGTAAGACCCCCAACCCTTGGCATAAACCCTCTCTGGTCTTATCGCGTTACAAGCCGAAGGTTATGATCTTTGCACAGAAATGCGTAATAGTTTTGTCTGATGTCGAATATTTTAAATCATTTAAAATGTCTAAAAAAACCCCAAAAACCTAAAATATCATTGATATGATTACGCCATGACCGGTGACTATACCCCAAAGCGTTTTGTCCATATAAATAAGAAGCAATGAAAATGCACAGCCAGAAAAATCAGTGCTCTGTCACCCTGCTCAATAATCTTCTGTAGAGACTCTCGGAGCACAGAGCATGATGGGAGATGCTGTTTCAAAAGAATGCATGCATAAAACCTGGCATTGTGTATGCACTCTTTTCAGAAAGCAGTATTATTAATTTATAAACCTAATCTTAATGCAAACATCCGTTTTTAGCGTGTTCACTGGCTAACGGTTTTGCATAACGGGATTATGGCTCCAGCAGTACAGAACTACATTTCCCATCAGCCTGTTTGGGGAGTTTAGGGAATGCGGGTAGAAGGGGTGCCTTTTTCGGGGGGTGCTGCTTTAATCTAAAGCGGTCCAGTGTGAAAGATTCAGGTGAACAAATTCTCCTCCACACAGGAGGTTGAACGCTGTGTTTCAGAGCAGAGCACTGCACTGGTATGTGATTTCCACCGGGACAGCAACAGAGGAAAAGCGAGCGAAATTCCGCATCACATCTGGACAGAGCGGAAACATCGACTAGCATCCGAGGCTCCATGTGAATATTCATTCTGCAGCGCGTTAGCAACATCTCCAGGCTGAAAGAGGAGCCTCTTTACGAGGCTGATGGAAGAAGGACGTGGGAACGGTTTAGCGTGGATTTTCCCAATCTAAACTCAGCAGTCAGGGGGGCGTAGATTTGAAGAAAAGGGGACGAAGATGCATGCTTGAGACGATTTGCAAGGTATGATATTAGTTGTCTGTAGCTATGGTTCTTATTGAAAAAGTGGAATTGTGCACGTGTCTTATTGCAATTGCTATTATTTATGTTTTAATCACGGTTCGCGCGCGCGCCGTTACTTTGACACATATGTAGTGGTTATGGCATAGATGATAGAGTTACTTTTCTCAGTCAGTGTGTGTGTGTGTGCGTGTGTGTGTGTGTGGTATTCCTTTTGGCTTTCCCCGTCTTTGTAGTCCACCCATCTGATTGATGTGGCCGCTGCTTCCGCCCGCGTTGCTAAGAGACAGCGGTGCCGCACGAGCGCATGGTGTGTTCGCATGGGGTTGAAGTGCAGGGGTGATCTTCCATAATACTCTTCTATTGGACACTCAGCCTTCTCTGTCTCTCTTTACGTCAGTCACTAGCTCACAACCTGTAACACAGATATGAACCTGAGCCAAATCCTTTTGACTCCATACAACCAAAAAGCGCTCACCCTATCATTGGGAGTTCGAATGTTGATGATGCCACAGCCGTCCATGGCTGGGAGACAAGAGAGTAAAATTGGTGCACTCTGTGGGCAGGAGGGGTGAAATACTCTCTCTTACCCTTGTCAATCAGAGCAACACTAACCAACCATGGGTGTCTATGAGCTCATGTATGCAGAAGAGGGTAGATAGCAATTTTGGGGAAAAGATCGCTTAGTCAGGTAGTAGGCATTAACTACTAATGTGTACGTGCTTGACTCCCACCGTGGCCCTGTGTGTGCGGAGTTTGCATGTTCTCCCCGTGCTGCGGGGGTTTCCTCCGGGTACTCCGGTTTCCTCCCCCAGTCCAAAGACATGCATGGTAGGCTGATTGGCGTGTCTAAAGTGTCCGTAGTGTATGAATGGGTATGTGAGTGTGTGTATGTGATTGTGCCCAGCGATGGACTGGCACCCTGTCCAGGGTGTATCCTGCCTTGTGCCTGATGCTCCCTGGGATAGGCTCCAGGTTCCCCACAACCCTGAAAAGGAGTAAGAGGTAGAGGATGGATGGATGGATGGTGTACGTGCTTAAATCGTGTGTTTTTTTGCGGCTGTGGCAGCATGACATCTTTTTTACAAACACATTTGTTATGCTATTTCAGGTCACATCAATGTATAATGTTAATGTTGATATTATTAATAATGATCTCTGCCTTCTGCACACAGAACCTCCTCCACATGTCCACATGTATGCCCCACTTTCACATGTATATGCCCCAATCCCAACTGCATCTGTTCTACCTCCACACACACACACACACACACACATTTTTTATGTAACATTCCATAGCCACCATTATTAAGAAATGAATTATGTCTCCTTTTTTAAGTGGAAAATTCTCCCTAGTATAGCTTTAATGATGATAATTAAACAGGCTCCAGGAATTAAGAGTGTCCCAATAAGCTTGAATCAGTCTGACAATATAGACATATACGCACAATACTATGTATATACAAATGATTTATTATACACGTATGTGCATTATTTTTGGCCAGTATGTTAAAAGTAGTATTGATGGTGTGGCAAGAATTATAGTAGTCTTTATAGGGCTCAGACATATACTGTAATATCTGCCATACTGAAATATTAAAATTCTAGTGGTCCATTCCTATTTCCAATTAAACACTTTAATGGTTTATATTCAGTCATTGGTTGGTTCTTAAATCCCTGGCACAACTGGATGGCCACAAAACAGTGCCTTCTGTCTGCTTTAGATAATTTAAACTGCGCTATGCCAGTCCCAAGTCTGTGTGTGGCTCGGACAGAACAGAAGTCACTAATACTATGTAAATGTAATACTTGATTAAAAAAACCCTGTTTTTTAAACAAGACATTTGAACATAATCCCTGCAGAGAGAAAATGATGGCATGGAGATGTGCCTCATTTGAAACTTAAAGTGCACCCCAACCAACCCACAGTGCAGACACAGCATGCCTGTATACTGGAGATGAATTACCATTGATTTAACTTGACACATATTTGTCTTTAGCTAATTAGATAACACCCACTCACGATGATGTAAAGTGACATGGGAAATCGCTTTTGGGATTAATTGCATTATTTGAGAGATGGCCACAGTTTGTTATGATAAATGGGATGCATTGTGGGCACATGTAGTCAAACTGATTCTGTTTTGCAGCTCTATGCTTCCACTGACCCATAAAGTCATGGCGTAATAGAGGACCATCTATTTCCTGCCATAATGCTGGGAAATGATGCACAGCGCATGTAGTTTGGCACTGTGCTGAAACCTTGTTATGAATAAATCAGTACAATGAATAGAAAATTCCGGCTGCTGTATGTATCCAGAGTTACATTTAATATTAAACATGCTACCAGAAGGAGAAAATGGAAAATGTGATTCAAAGTGATAAGCTGCCAGCTTTATTTGATGGCGGTTCATCAACTCTTTTTGTAACTAGGCTAACACAGAACCTAGGGAGCAGAATGTGGCAAACAGAAGTCCTGCAAATGTAACTAGGTTAACTTTCCTCACAAATGCAGGCTGCTGTCTAGAAGCCAGCCCTATTCAAGAGCTTATAAATAGGTTACTCTGGAGCTCTCATACAATAGATTCAAATAGACTCGTTCACACTGTAGTCCAACTCTAGCTGTAACGGAGATCCGTTATGTCCTGTCAGGTTAAGACGCTCTGGCCAAAACCAGTGCATTTCCTATACAGGTATTTACAACAGGAATGTTTTCAGTTTGTCCTGCATCTTGGAGGAATGTCATGCACAGAGCCTCATGCTTTGGCGAAATATATTTAAGCGTGCGTGCGTATGTGTGTAAGGTACTTTCTGTAGGCTAATATCCACCTGAACTGGCATATGAAACCCGAACAGATGGCATACTGTCTTCTGGCAAAGATGCTTAAGTCACAAAAAATATGATGATGATGATGATGATCAAGAAAACCTGCTGAGCGTTTTACCTACACAGGAGATGGAACCTCTCGCTATCATTAGGTGATTATGAACATAGGATAGGATGCCAGAACAGTACAGCTGTTTCCCCTCGTTTGTTAATTGTTGATAATTTAAATCATTATATTATTTGCTTTCTGAGAATCAGTGCAGTAACTAGAAAAGCTCAAGTTAAGAGCATGATTTGTTATCACATTCGTCCGTTCCAGCATGTATGCTATCGAGGATAATCTGTTTTAAGATGAGTGTGTCTGGAGGTTAATTGGGTGTGGAATATGTCAGCATGTGAGTAGAAAAGGGACCGCTTTCGGATGCCCTGGTGCCCCTGGTTTCCTTTAGATCAATGGGCTCTGAGACAAGCCTTGGCATTTTGCCTTACACCTTGGGGTGTGTGAGATTCTCTACTGCTGGAAGACAGAGTGAGAGACTTACCAGGGAGAAACCACTTGAGCCAGAGTATGAGTAATGGACGATGTACAGGTTAGCGAAGCTGCCAGTGGGAGCAGGCTGTTGACAAACATGATCAGTTAATAGTAAGCAGAGTGGAAAAGGGTTCAAGAGATGCTCGAATACAGGCTAGATACAGAGTACTCTTTTGTGTGTCCCTCGATCCCTTTTAAAAACTAAGGGGATAGAGCTTTTTCAGTTGCCGCCCCCCGTTTATGGAATCAATTGCCACTGGACATCCGACCTTGCCCCTTCTATTATCATTTTTAAAAAGAGGCTGAAAGCGTATCTCTTCTCCCAGGTGTTTTAATTACATTTTTACTATTGTCTATTGTCTGTCTCTATTTGGCTTTATTCTGTTTTCTATTTTTCTTTTTCTTACTGTGTGCAGCACTTTGGTCAGCTTTGCTGTGTTTAAATGTGCTATATAAATAAAATCGACTTACTTGTTTACTTACTCACTCCCAACCCAGCAGAAGGGTGTGTTTTTCTTATTTTACGCAGACATAGGCACCAAAAAGAGCAGCATGAGGTTGTTTCTCAGTCCTTGACAATTGTGCACTGTTCATGAAAACAATGTAGAGTGTTTGTGCTGTCCCACTGTTCACAAGGGACATGGAATGTTGCACGCAAGTTATAGCCTGAAATATCACAGCAAGACAGATAGTATTGCATACATAGTATTGCATGAATTTTCATGTCAAATTGTAGACACAGTTTGTTTTTTTGATTAAAATAGTATGTAAATATAGGTCACATAGGTCACTTTAGCTTTAGTTTACTGTGCTCACTTGACTTATAGGTCCAGTGGGATTTTGTTGTCACTTGGTTGATCTTGTGTTTGTCTATAATTTAGTCTTTTGGAATTACATATTAAATGACCAGTGCAGTCCAAACATTACTGGACCTTGGCACATGTTTTTTTTTTTTTTTTGCCTTGTACTCCAATATAATATATTAGTAATAATTTATTATGGAACTGTGAGGAGGGACACTAACCACGTCATCACCGTGCTGCCCAAGAAAACACATTTATTTTAACATAATCTTTATTACAATTATGTTTGACTTATTTGTAAGTCTGATGTTTACACAATGTTAAGGGTCTTTCCCGCTATTCCATGCCTATAATGGAGAGATTTGCAGTTTCTGGGGGGTTTTTGTCTATGGGGGCTTTTTGTCTCCAGTCTTGTCATCAGCAAGAAAGAATACGTATTCAATTATTCTTTCTCATTGAATTTAAAACTAAATTTATTGATGAAGACAATTCTTTCACAGCACTACTGAATTTTCAGTTCTTGACTGGTGGTGTTGATGAACCCTTTCTCGCAGTACACTGGCATTCCACTCTGCCAGCAGAATGGAAATCGTCTTATCTGCCATTTTCAATCAGTATAAACAAATGAATTATTTTATCCCCACAGGTCTGTTGTAAGATTAGTCAGGATGCGGGTGGGTTTCTGTGTGTAGAGTATTGTGACTCTGTGTTTAGCTGCTGGTGAGCAGGGCAATGAGGAAGGGGAGGAGTGTGAGCCCCCTGCGGACAGATAAAACGGACAGCACAACTAAAGCTTTTTTGAAAGTAATACACCATATACAACTGCCACAATAAAATGATAACATTTAAACCTAGTAGGCTAGGTAAAAACTGAAATACTTATGAAAAACAGCAAATTCGTAAAGCTCTGGGTGTCTGCTTTCATATGAGCCATTAACCACTGCTTTGGAATGTGACATCATGGGCACCGATAAATCAGGCGGAAATTCCGTATTTTGGCCTTTGGTTGAAAGAGATAATTTTCTATACCAGCAGCTCAGACAGCAGGTCATGAATCAGAGATGGAACTCTGGACTTCAGTTCCCAGCAGCCACTGCACCGTACTTATCAGTCACATGATCACCTGTACCTGAATCATTTTCACAGTGTTTTGCCTTAGAGTTAGTGTCTTTGTATTTCATTTGTTACTTTATTAAATCTTTAAAATTCTGCAATTGCATCCATCTCAACTTTGTACTGTGACACAGCAGGTATGGCTGCAAGGCAAATTACAGGTTTATAATCATGACAATTAAATATTCAAGATGTAGCACAATTTCTAGGTGATTTAAATTTAAGCAAATGCGTCATATTGACCATGTTATCTCCTTTGTATAAAAGGTCAGATTTTAAAATTTTCTTATCCCTTCTATTGAAACAGATGTGTTCAGAAGAAACTGTGATAGATTTTCTAATATGGGTCATCAGATTTTGCACAAACTTGTGGAGTCCAATCAGCTCTAAAAGATTCTACTTTTCACTCAAGTTAATGCTGATAGTCTCATTTGTAATGAAAACCTTTGTGTTAAATTGAAAACGAATGCCAAACAGAAGCATTTTCACAAATGCTCTCAGACTTTTTGATCCCACTTTATCTGTTACATTGTTTCACAGATGCGACGTATTACTTTGGATTACCGATTAGTAGCCACACAGGGGTCTTGTTGTTACCCTGTTACATCTTAATCTCTCTGTCAATAGCATTTTGTTCTAGATTTTGTTTAGATTTATTTCCATACAGCTGTTATCGGGAGAATATTGTGCACAGAATATTGTGAATATTTCCATATAGCTGTTACCCCCTGAGAATATTGTGTAGAATATTACTGATTTGTTCATCAGTTTTTCCATCCATCCATCCATTTTCTATGCCGCTTATCCTTCAGGGTTGCGGGGAACCCGGAACCCATCCCAGGGAGCATCGGGCATAAGGGGTACACCCTTTGCCAATCCATCGCAGGGCACAATCACATACACATTCACACACCACGGACAATTTGGGCATGCCAGTCAGCCTACCATGCATGTCTTTGGATTGGGAGACGAAACCGGAGGAAACAGGAGTACCCCCGCAGCACGGGGAGAACATGCGAACTTTGCACACACAGGGCAGCTATGGGAATCGAACCCCCACCCTGGCGGTGTGAGGCAAACGTACTAACCACTTAGCCACCGTGCGCCCCTCATAAAACATTTATATCAATAAAAATATATTCTGACACCCACAATATCTCAGAAAAGTGTATTGTGACATAATTTATAACGTTATCAATATTACATCATCATATCTCCTAGCCCTAATTGTAATTTCCAAAAAAAAGTTTGCTGTTAATACTTTCAAGTTCAGAATTGTAGGAACACTAGAGTACATTTTTCGGCACCCTGCTGGGACAAGCGGAAGTGGCTGGCTCTGATATGGCTGACTCATAGATTTTGACTGGTGCCCCCTGCTTTAGCCTGGACAGCAGAGAGACTCATGGTGATGGGTCAGCAGCCTCTCCGGGAGCATGTGACTATGTGTGAGTGCAGACGATGAGTAACGAGTTAGCTACACAGCATTGCTCACTGTTCCAGCACTTCTTATAGCTAATTCACAGGGCACTGTGGTGTTATGAGCCAATATGGCCTGAATCACTTTTATAGTACTCCATATATTAAAAATGTAAGCATATATTTTACAAACAAAGTAACAGACTTGGTACGATGTTTATAAAACTCTAGTTATGCCTACTTCCATCTTAAAACTCATACATAGTGATAAAAGCTTTGTTTGTTTGCAGTGCATGTTTAGTGTAGTGTATATTTAGTTGTATGAGGTTCAGTGATAAACACTCATTCTCTGAATTTTTTTCTTGTTTTCTGATATGTGTACATATTACGACAATCAAAATATGCTTACTATTACATATGCATTAGTGAATTAGATGAGCACTAGTGTGAAAATGTATTACTTCAAAATGAATGACGTTGGTACAGACCAATGGAACTTTTGTTTAGACTAATACTAACAGTAATATGCTCTCAACTAGTCAGATGCAGCTACAGAAGCAAGTCAAAATGTCCGTTTTGGAACTGTTTTCTTAAAAACAACCCCACAGTAACATTAATTTAACACATGTAACCAAATATCTCTGTGTCTGCTGGCCATGTTCTTTTTACTGATTTTGAGCTACTACACCCTGCTGAGGAAGTTAATTGCTGGGAGGAAGGAAGACAAGCTTATCTTGGGTACACAACATGGGGTCCTTCTAACCACATCGACTGTGTATATACAGAGTCAAAATTTTGGACCCTTAGACATAGGCATGGGCATACTTTACCCCTGCATGTATGTACAGTGTATGTATGTATGTTTGCTTGTTTTGGTGTTTATGTGGATATTTACAGTGCATTACCCCTGTGTATGTATGTTTGTATGGTTGTTTGTATGTATGCACAACCCCAATTCTGCAAAAGTTGGGACAATATGGAAAACAAACAAAAAGAAAATTCAGTTCACCCTGTACTGTATTGAAAACACATTAGTAACACATTATTTGATTTTATTTACTTTGTAAATTTTATTTATTTTTGAAAATATACACTCATTTCAAATCTGATGACTGCAACACACTCCAAAAAAAGTTGGTACAGTCAACTGTTTACCACTGTGTAACATCACCTTTTATTTTAATAACACTTATTAAGTGGGCATTGAAGACACCAGTTGGTTAAGTTTAACAAGCAGACTTTTTCCCCATTCATCCATTATGCATTTCTTCAGCTGTGCAACTGTACAGGGCAGTCGCTGCCTTATTTTGCATTTCATAATGCACCACACATTCTCAATCGGAGACAGGTCAGGACTGTAGGCAGGCCATGCTAGCACCCGAACTCTCTGCTTACGCAACAATGCGCTTGTAATCCATGCATAATGTGGTTTGGCATTGTCCTGCTCTGGATTCAGCACATGTTGCTCCAAAATGTGTACATATCTGTACAAATGTGCCCTCACAGATATGCAAGTTACCCATGCCATGGGCACTGACACATACCCATACCATGACAGATGCTGGCTTTTGGACCTGACGCTGATAGCAGCTTGGATGGTCCTTTTCTTCTTTGGTCTCTTTGGCTGTTTTGTCCAAACACTATTTGAAATGTTGTCTCGTTGAACCACAAAACATGATTCCACTGTGCTACTGTCCATCTCAGATGAGACTGAGTCCAGAGAAGTCGGTGGCACTTCTGGACAGTGTTGATGTATGGTTTCTGCTTTGTATGCAAAGCCTTAACTTGCATCTGTGGATGCAGCGGCGAATGGTGTTGACTGACAAAGGTTTACCAAAGTATTCCCGAGCCCATGTCAGGAAACCCATTACAGATTCCTGACGGTTTTTCAGACAGTGACGTCTGAGGGACCGGAGATCGCTCGCATTCAGAAGTGGGTTTCGGCCTTGCCCTTTACGCAGCGAGATTTGACCGGATTCCTTGAATCTTTTAATTATATTGTGCACTATAGAAGGTGAAATGCCCCAAATCCTACCGATGTGTCTTTGGGGAATGTTGTTCTCAAAGTGTTGGATTATTCGCTGACGCATCTGTTGGCAGATTGGCGAGTTTCGACCCATGGTCTTGAAGGACTAGGCCTTTTTTGGAGGCTCTTTATATACTATGATTAGACGATTGCCTCACCTGTTTCACATCACCATCTTATTTCAACTTGTTACATCACTATTAGTCCTAAATTGCCCCTGTCCCAACTTTTTTGGAATGTGTTGCATGCATCAATTTCAAAATAAACGTTTATCTTCAAAAAGCTAAGAAGCTGATTAGGTAAAACATCAAATACATTGTCTTTATGTGTTTTTTGTATAAATACAAGTGAAAGTACACTTACAAATCACTCATTTTCCATACTGTTTCAACTTTTTCGGAATTGGGCTGGAAGTTGGTATATATATGTATATATGTATATTCGGATGGTTGTATGTATGAATGTGTGTGTGTGTGTATGTTTGTATGTACAGTGCCCTCCAATAACATTGGCACCCTCTATAAATATGAGCAAAGAAGGCTGTGAAAAATTGTCTTTATTGTTTAAGCTTTTGATATCTTGTTCATAAAATTCACAAAAATACTCCGCTCTCATGGGTTAAGCCAAAAAAAAATAATTTGTTAAATATAGGTGTGCAACAATTATTGCTATGAATGCATATGAGAAAAATATGTTTGAAGTATATTCCCATTAATATTTACAATTTTTATACACTTGGGTGACTAGGAACAGGAAATTTTTCAACCATGACTTCCTGTTTGACAGGGGTATAAATATGAGTTAAAACATAGGCCAAATTCCCTTAGTCATTCATAACAATGGGTAAGGCCAAGGAATATAGCTGTTATGTGCTGCAAAAGTTCATTGACTTCAAAATGGAAAGTAGCTATAAGAATATAGCACAAGCATTGAAAATACCCATTTCCACCACCAGGGCAATAATTAAGTAGTTCCAGTCAACTGGAAACGTTATGAATCAACCTGGAAGAGGTGTCTATATTGTCTCAGCGCACTGTGAAGAGGATGGTTCGAGTGGCCAAAAAATCTCCAAGGATCACAGCTGGAGAATTGCAGAAGTTAGTTGCGTCTTGGGGTCAGAAAGTCTCCAAAACTACAATCCGAAGTCACCTACATCACCACAAGTTGTTTGGAAGGGTTTCAAGAAAACATCCTCGACTCTCATCCAAAAACAAACTCAAATTGGAAAACTAATGTTTGGAAATCTAACATGTTTTTTGTACTGACTCGATAATGTAGAAGTCATAAAATAAAAATCTACAACAAAGTTTGTACTAAAAAAATGAGGGTGCCTAACACTTTTACACAGTACTGTATGTATGTATGTACTGTATATATGTGTGTGTGTGTGTGTTTGTATGGTTGTATGTATGTATGTGTGCATGTATATATGTTTGTTTGTTTTTTATTTGTATGTATGTATGTATGTATAAGTGTGAATGTCGGTTTACAAGCATATATACAATCAAATACATACAAACATTTATAGTCTGAATGACGAGGCAAGTCGTCTCTAAGCAAGGCCTGTACCAGTCAATAAAATATCCAGCTCAAATTCAAATTGAAATTATCTCATGCCTTTAGGCCAGCCAACTATTTTATTATTTGATTAATATGCTGCAGTGCGTGTGTGTATGCGTGTCCATGTCCAGCAGGCCTACCGTCTTTCAAATGTGTAGTTTGTCATTATTAAGTGTCTCTAGACCTATAATAAAGCATTCTTATTTTAAGGACTCTTTAGAAAAAGGCAATGTACAGTTTTGTCACACAATAGCTCTGACTAATGTATGTATTTCAAGCTTCTACTTTTTTTGTCGACCAAAAAACCTCCATTTCCAGTCAAATCAGAGCTGTTCCTCTTTCTCGCTGAACATTGTCATATGATATGTGATTTTTAAATGCATTTATTTATTTATTTACTTTTCAAAAAGGTTCATTGGAGTCAGAGACAAAAAAAACCCCAAAACAAAACAGAAGCATGCTTTTCACATAGCCCATATTTAGTGTTCTTTCTTTAGTTATTGTAGAAAAACATTTCCATATTCTCAATACCTGATACGGCATGTCTTTGTTAAAACTAAGCAATCTGAGATGAGTGTGACGCAGCAACACAGCAGAAACCAGTGCGAGTGTTTGGTGTCTCTCATTTCTCCATTACATCTCCATGGTAGCCACCTCTTATTTTATCATTGCCAGGGCAACGCGTTCACCCACTCCCCAACAGCCTTTTATTTATTTCGCGCAGGTACGCAGGTCAGACAGAGGGAGCGAGAGTGATAGAAAGTGCTGCTTGGTTTACAACTGTGTGGGAGGCTGTGAAAAGAAGCATTGTGTGCAGTGCACTTGAGTGTGTTTCTGTACATGGGCTTCAGCCTTTCTCAGAGTGGACTACTCTACACAGGAAATGAAAACATCATATGTGTTAAGTTCTTGTCCGATACCAGTCAGAACCAAAATCGGAACCCTGCTTTTGGCTGATTTTTTCTCGTCTGGGCGCTGGAGAAGTCACACCGACACCATCGTTCAGTGAAAGTATCTTAGTTTTAATATTCAGGAAGCATAGTATATATACACAGAGAAATACTGTTAAAGAATGATGAATGTCAATTGGAACAGGTCAAAGATAAAATCAGAACATCTATTACGTAGGTTCGAGTGATAGAACTAAAGACGGCAAAGAGTGAGGGCACAAACTAGACCTACATAATACAGACTCAGAGACCATGCCTTATCAATATGCAACTCAAACATGTAAGACAAGTCATAATCTAGAATTGGTGTGTGTGTGTGTGTGTGTGTGTGTGTGTGTGTGTGTGTGTGTTTGCTGTGATTCTCGCATGCCAAACGACAAAGTTACACCTAGATGGACAGCGGCAGCTGTAGGAGCACCATTAAGAGAGCCAAGGCTGTCTTGTCCTGCACTGTTTATGCATTCATGTATTCACTGTTGCCATTAGTTTTGCTAGCTGGGGCCAAATCAATCCTGGCTCCCGTTGTTTGTGCATCTCACGCTCTGTGCGTTGGAGGCTGCAAGCGTGGCTCAAGCAGTTAGGCTTACTGTCTTTGTGTGTTGATGGCTTTGTAAACGCGGAGACTGCTGGCCCAAGCAATTGGATGAGATGTCTGGAATATGATGATTGATTTTAGAAGATGAGGCAGGAATCTGAATAGAGTGATAGTCTGATGGTTGCCAGTGTTCATTTAGAGCTGTGTCCAATGTTCATTTCCTGTCTAGGCAATCTCAGCATGCGACATGCAAAACTGTCTCTCGCTCCTGTAGAGGGTGACGTATTACATAGTATTGCTATATACACACATGCAAAGAGCATGTTTTTAATTCTTAAAACCGTCATGCAAAGTGGAAACCACACACGTGTTTTCCAGAATTATTGGCACTCCATGAAAACAAAGGGAAAAAATGATGATGCATACACATTTTTGTTGCCTTTTCTTATAGCTGTAATTGTGCTAAATGTTTTATAACCATTATCTGATTTAGCAGGCCAGTGTGTCTGTGGTTTTTCCCCATGGTGATTGTGATTATTACATGATAATAATAATAATAATAATATGAGATTTTTTTTCTTTATGGGTGTAAACAAATTAGTATGTTCTTATAAATGATTATTGTTGATGAAAATACAAATTTAATAAAATATAAAATACACTCTCAGCCTCTCAGATGTTTATGCACCTTTTCGACCGCCCCCTCACTGCCTCTAATAATGCTTCTGCATCTCAACAATGGAAAATATCGCTTGCTTGCTGAGCCAAGTGTCAGGCTGACCCCGCACCCTGATCTTAAATCCAACACCAGATTATAGACCTGTCTGTGATGGAGACTAAATAGGATCATTTCATGTCCCATTAGAACATCTACATAAACATGTAGATCTGGGAGGTCATTGTGAGCATTTCACATGAAAATAGAGTATTGAGCTTATTTCATGCTTATATCATGGCACCAGGTACAGTAAGGATGTGGTTGTGGATAAGGGCCTGCGGTATCATTATAATGCACACTAGAGCCAGGCATTTAGCTGCCATTCATGGCATAGCAGCCTTTCTCAGGGTTCATGCTTCATTTAATTTCGTCAAAAGAAATGTAAACGAAGTCTTTTAGTTCTTGAGCAAAGAGGTCCATTCTCTCACTCCAGAATTATTAGCTATTGAACTCTGAAGATTGGACTGTCAGGGTAGCCATGGTAACCCACCAGCATAATTAAAAACTCTTTTCTTCCTCTGGTGTAATGTAATAATAACACCGGTAATGGAATGGAGCCAAAAAATTGTACCTTACAGTTAATAAAATGTTTGCAAATCACCTCTCTCTCTCTCTCTCTCTCTCGCTCTCTCTCTGTGCGCATGAGAGAGTGAAGCGTGGTGTGAGTGTGAGCGATTTGTGCCTGCTGTGGCTTCTTTTTCACACTTTCCTTTTCTATGTTGTATGAGATTATTGATATTTGTCTAAATTTTGTGTTGTGGTCGGATAGTACAAGGCTTATTAGAGTTGAGGGCGTTAAACGCCGGTGTTTTCAAACACAGTGGTGGTGTTCTGGCAATCTGTCCTACCTCTCAGCATGTACTAGCCACACGTACTGCGCACGTGCAAAACATTGAATATGGCATATCTGAAGACACGCCCATCATTTTGACCTACCTTGCCTTTAAAATTACGAGTTTGCAATGTGAAATGTAAGTAAAATGAATTGTGCTTGAATTAAATTTCATAAATTGAAATGCTGACGTACATTGTATTTTTAAGGCGGTAGTTCATTCTGATAGGTGTTTAGAGCGGACAAGATGTGCTACCCCTGTTTCTACATCCTTTATTAAGGGGGTAGTTCATTCAAAAGGTATTGAATTGCGGGGTTTGTTTATACCTGTATGTCTCCTTTCTACACCAGCTAAAAAGGTTACATTGTCCCCACCTTTTATCAAAGATGAAATGTTAGCAAGAGAGCTTTCACACTTTGGTAAACTTGTTTCAGTCTCCAGTAAATCTGAGTTACTGAAACATGTTTCATTTCAGCGCTATATGTACATGATTTTAAATAACGGGAACGAAATTGATCTGAACTTAAATTCAGAACAGATGATTTTGATTATACAGTCTTTGTGTCAACTGACTCTATGAGGTGTTTTGAATGTGGAAAGACAGGTCATTTGATTCGTGCATGTCCAGATAGCAGCGCGAATGTCAATAAACCCGGGTTTTCGGGTGCACAGCACGAAAGCTGTTCATTCTGACGTTGCTGATGAAACAATGCCAACTGATGCAGGTTTAACGGTAGAGTTAACTGCAGCTGAAATAAGAAATGAACAGACTGCCGCAGAAATACATGAAGTTGAGCAGTTAGAACCTGTTAGACTTGAGTGTAATGTGGATGAGATTAGTGAGAATAAGGAGAAATTGCAGCCAATTTCAGTGAGCCAGTTGCTTGATGTCGGTTCTGAAAATACAAACAGCACTCTAAAAGCTTAAACTATGATGTACTCCATTTTTTTTGGTGAAACATTTTTACGCGTAAAAATATTGAGTACATTTTTAAAGCTGTGAAGTCATTGAAATATACCTTATAAATTGAGTAAATGTAAGTAAAAATTTTAAGCAGATCTGAATAACTACATTTAGTACCATGACACATAAAATTGAGTAGATATAATTAAAATCCTAAGTCCTAATTACAATACTAACTTCAAGTGAAAACCACAAAAAAAGAGTAGATATAATTGAAAAGCTACGTAGATGTAACAGAAAATGAGACTATTATTTAACAAAACAAATGTGCTACACTTACTAAGTGTTTTTAACTGAATTTAATTCATACTGGACTTTTAATGATCAAAATTAATGTTGTATTTACTTAACTGTACTTACCCTTTACTCCAGGAGTACTTTACTTGAGGTCACTATATCTAATGGAAGCAAATGATAGACATAAAGCAACTGTATACACATTAACATTTTAATTAAACATTTCTATGTCACATTTCACCCGTATATATATATATATATATATATATATATATATATATATATATATATATATATATATAAAACATGAGATTAAGTCTAAATTTAACCTGGCTTACTTTGCAAATGACATTTGCAACAATGTCCACACTACAAAAACAGTGAGCTGAATTGAACAGACCTGTATGAATTGCTCCAAACCTGTATGACTTTTATCTTCATTGGGACACAAACGGAGATGTAAGTCAGAACGACATGAGAGACGGTTACCCTCAGTCACCATTCACTATCACTGCATCTTTTTTCTAGAAAATAAATGAATGGTAAGTGGGACTGAATACTCAATTTCCTTTTGTGTTCCATAACAGAAAGACGGAGAGGTGTGGTGTTAAGATGACAGAGTTTTTAAAACTGTACCTCACTCAGTAGGAACTTCATAAAATAATGTTACCCTTGAGGTGTTTAGTCTAAAAAATTGTCACCAAAGTTCAAAACCAACTGAGTAATAGTGATAATGAAGCAGTTTAATTTCATGACTCTTGGTGTCTGTCTATTACTCAGTTTTCTATGGCTAATCTTTTTTCTTAATATGGGTGAAATTTGCATTTCCTCTTTAAATATGAATGAAGCCAGAGATGTGAGGAAAAGATTGGAAATATATGAGTTAATGAGACAGAAAAAATGGGATGTTTTATTTATGCAAGAAACCCATAGTGATGATGGTTTGTCTTTCTTAAGCCGTTAACACTTCCCTTAGTGGAGGAGTTCGTATTTTATTTGCTAAAAATTTTGTTCCTTGTTCAGTTAAAATATAAGAAATCATAAAAGGAAGACTTTTAAAAGTGATCGCGAATTTTGAAAAGTATGTATTTGTTTTAATGTGTATTTATGCCCGCAACTCAAGCAATACCAAGAATGTGCATTTTTAGATACTTTTTGCAAAACTTTGGGAGAGTCTAAGGGTGAAGAGTACTTGTTTTTGGGAGGAGATTTTAATTGTGCAGAGAGTAATATAAACTGAAATCATTTTGAGTCACATATGCCCTCACGTAGAAGGTTTATCCAAATGATTGAAATGCACGAGTTGTGTGATGTGTGGAGACATTTTAACAAAGACATCAGACAATATACATGGGCACATTTATAGACAAGCTTTATGTCTTTAAACATCATCTTAGTATTTTCAAAAGTTGTTTTATTTCTCCAATTGGTTTTTCAGATCGTAGTTTAATATGATATATAATTACTATGAATTCTGTTAAACCAAATAGTGCCTATTGGCATATTAACACAACTTTATTAAATGATTAAGATGAGATTTTGAATTGTTTCTGGTCTCATTTTAAAATGGAAAAGAATCATTTTCAATCTCTAAACAATTGGTGGGGTTTTGGAAAAAAAAACCAAAACAACTATGTCAATAATACACCCAGAATGTCACTAAAGAATTGGCTAGATCTATTCAATTTTTAGAGGCTGAAGTTACAAGAGTTCAACATTTAACACAAAATGGAAATCAAGACTATATTGATCAGTTTAAATAAAATAAAATCTGCTTTATCTGACATGCTGGGCCTAATAGCACAAGGAGCACTGATAAGATCAAGTTTTCAAAACTTCAGTGAGATGGATGCTTTTACGTAACGGACTCGAACAGGACGCAAGTGCAGATTCAAGTATTTATTCACAATTAAAGTCAATGTACATGAAATGGGAAACGAGGTCTAACCGAAGCATGAAACATGAAACTAGAACAGGGCATGGAAACACTACCACTTAGCATCTAGGTAGCTAACACATACATGGAGTCTATCATTTAACTAGAACCGAAGCATGAAACATGAAACTAGAACAGGACATGGAAACACCACCGCTAAGCATCTAGGTAGCTAACACCTTTAATACTGCCCGAAGTGCGCCGCAACACGAGGGGTTTAAATAACAAATGTAATTTACCTTAAACACTGACAGCTGGTAACAATTAATACACACCCTCGAAAAACAACCGATGACTAAACAAGGAGGAGACAAAACAGAAATAAACGCACGTGTCCATCGTAAACAAAGTTTCCATAGTTCCTACGTAACCCGCGGGCATGTGCTCACTCTGGTTCGTGCACGCGCGTGCCCTCCGGCTCTCCGTGCACATCGCGAGATTGTGACAGATGCTCCATCCAAATTTTTGTTTGGGTTAGAAAGGAAAAATGGACAACAATGTTTTATTTATTTTTTACAATCTGAAAATGGGGTTTTACTTTCAGATCCAACTGAAATACAGAAGAGAGCGGTATGTTTTTATGAAAAACTGTACAAGAGTGAGTTCAGAGAAGATCAATTTGTAGAACAATGTTTCAGAAAAATCTAATGCAGAACTTAGTAAGCCCATAATGTTGGAAAAGTTGTATAAAAAATCTTCAAAATATGGAGTGTGGACGAGTTCCTGGAATTGATGGACTTCCAGTCGAATTTTATAAGTCTTATTGGAATATAATTTATTTATTGGAAGTTCTAAATAACAGTTTGACTTAAGGATGTTTGCCTTTAAGCTGTCGTAAAGAAGTACTCACTCTTTTATCAAAAAAAAAAGCGATTTAAGTAATATTACAAGTTGGCGACCTGTATCTTTGTTGTATATTTGTTGCGATTATAAAATACTTTCTAAAGTGTTAGCTACGAGACTTGGAAAGGTTTTGGAAGAGGTTATTCATTCAGATCAGTCCTATTGCATACCTGACAGGTCAATATTTGATAATATTTCATTAATTAGAGATATATTTGAAGTAGCCAAAATATATGGTTTGAATGCAGGCTTGATTTCCATCGACCAAGAGGAAGCTTTTGATCGTGTTGAACATGATTATCTATGGAAAGTTTTGAAAGCTTTTGGTTTTAATTCGGCTTTTAGTGATAAAATCAGAACTTTGTATAGTGACATTGAGGGTGTGTTGAAATTTAATGCTGACTTATGTGCTCTTTTTAAAGTTAATCGTGGGATCAGACAAGGTTGCTCGTTGTCCGGACCGGAATGCTATATGCATTAGCAATAGAACCTTTTTTGCATAAATTGAGAAAAGAATTGGTTGGTTTAAAAAGTCCAAAATCTATCGATGCATTTAAGTTATCAGCCGTAGTCGAACACACCGAATCTGTTCGAACAATGACTCAAATATTACAGAGGAGGCGACCTGCTCTTACATCAGTGGAATCTAATATGCTCAAAGATAATTGTGAAGGACTTATATATCCCAATCACAAGGACCTTTTTCCTAAGCAACTTTTATCCCCCAACTTAAATGATTATTCTGGAATTCTGTTGGACTCAAAAGGAAGTACTTGGATTTTAATAATGTTAATGGAAAACCGTTGTATGTGGCATGTTGATACACCGTGGTGTGATGTTTTAGGATTGAATGAAAATGTCAGACCAGACTGGAGAGCATTATATAAGCCACCATTAAGCAAAAAATCAGCTGACATTCATTGGAGGGTTTTACATGGAATAATTGCAGTCGATGCTTTTATTTCTATTTTAAATTCTGACTCAAGTCAAGAATGTCCTTTTTGTTCTGAAAGAGAGTCTGTTTTTCATTGTTTTATTTATTGTTTTAGGTTAAAGCCTTTGTTTGAAATTTTAAAAAAGCTTTTCGATTGTTTTAATGAAGGGTTTCCTACACAGATTTGAATTTTTTGGTTTTAAATATGTGAAAAGAAGACGTGGTGAATGTCAGTTGTTGAATTTTCTGTTGGGACAAGCAAAAATGGCTATATACATCAATAGAAAAAATCAGATAGAACAAAGAAATGATAGTGATGTGGTAAGGGTGTTTACAGCAATGGTAAAATCCAGAATTGTAGTTGATTTTAATTTTTATAAGATAATGAATAATCTAGTGAACTTTGAATCTATGTGGTGTTACAGAGAAACCTTGTGTTCAGTTGTGAAAAAAGATCCTATTTTTGTACAAAGTTTGTGAATAATTGTTAATGTTTGTTAATTTTACTGTAATAAAAAACTTTTGAAAAGTCAGTCTCTCTCTCTCTCTCTCTCTCTCTCTCTCTCTCTCTCTCTCACTCATTCTCTCTTTCTTTCTCTCCTTCTGACTGTCTGTCTCCTTCCCTATCTATCTATCTATCAATGGAGCAGCTCTAAACATTTTATCGTTTAGAATTTTGTTCTTTTGTGCTTCTTTTTTTGCCTAGAAAATATTTTTGGCCACAGGAAACAGCAGTTTCCTTGCTATAATGTGTGAAAGGAAACATGGATGTAGCTTTTCCTGGACACTTGTTGTGGTCTGAGTACTTCAACCCATTTCAAACTACTTTGCTCTTATGATAATCTTCACTCTTCGGGGCAGGCTTTCCTCTAGAATTTGGAGTGTGGCTATGGGGATTGTTGCTCGTTAAGCCACAAGAGCATTAGTGAGGTCGGGCACTGATGGCTGAGGTGCAGTCACTGTTCCAGTTCATCCCAAAGGTGTTCAGTGGGGTTGAAGTCAGAGCTCTGTGCAGGCCACTTGAATTCCTCCACTACAGCCTTGGTAAACCATGTCTACATGGACCTCGCATTGTGCATAGGGGCATTGTCATAACAGAACAGGTTTGCACCTCTTAGTTCCAGTGAAGGGAAATTGTAATGCTACAACATACAAAGACATTCTATACAGATGTGTGCTTCCAACTTTGTGGCAACAGTTTGGTGAAGGCCCACATATGGGTGTTATGTTCAGGTGTCCACAAGCTTTTGGCCATATAGTGTATATCTCCGTTCACCAGATAGCTCCCCAGACAGAGAGAGAGAGAGTATGTATATATATTTCTATAGAAGTAGGCATATATATATATATATATATATATATATATATATATATATATATATATATATACACACACACACAGTATCTCACAAAAGTGAGTACACCCCTCACATTTTTGTAAATATTTGATTATATCTTTTAATGTAACAACACTGAAGAAATGACACTCTGCTACAATGTAAAGTAGTGAGTGTACAGCTTGTGTAACAGTGTAAATTTGCTGTCCCCTCAAAATAACTCAACACACAGCCATTAATGTCTAAACCGCTGGCAACAAAAGTGAGTACACCCCTAAGTGAAAATGTCCAAATTGGGCCCAATTAGCCATTTTCCCTCCCCGGTGTCATGTGACTTGTCATGCTGGCATTCATCTGCCCAAGCTTTTTTGAGTTTGGTTCAAAAGCAGGTCCGTCATCTCATCTTAAACGGTGTGATAAAATCTTGAATCCTCAATTAGAGAGTAAGATTGGACTGGGTGATGTGATGAGGTGGCTGACTCCTTTCTCGTTGTTCCTTGCCGAGATGATTTCTGTACACAGAATGAACCCATAATTCATAGCAGGTATGACTTTTCAGAGCACGGGAGTGTGCTTTTCCTTTAATGAATTTGCTTTATGAGAGTTCATTATGGAGCAACACATTAAACAGGCAGATGCTGAGGTGCTATCTGAACCTGTCTGATGAACAGAACAGTGTTTTATAACATAATGAAAATAGAAGACACGTGTGACGAGTCCTTTGATGCTTCGGCATTTACAGCTGTGCTTTAATTCACTTTGATCTTTTGCCTTTAAAATTCCACCTTTCTTTGTCTTCTACCCACAGCTTATTGGATCATTCACGAGAGGAGAGCAGCTCCTGAACACCTACGCACAGCCTGATCAGAGAACACTCAGACTAATGGGTGCAGAAGAGGGATTTTAAGAGCATTAAGTGGATATCTGCAAGAGGACATTGAAAGATCTGGTAGAGCGAGAGGATGCCAGAGTCGACAGGCACAAACATCATGGGCGTTGTATTTTATTAGACAACAAAAGCAGGAAACCTTGACTTTCAGCAAAACCCACCATTAAGGGGTTTTTGAGAATGGCAAAGAATACACACAAACTCCAGGTTTAATGCTATGTAGCTTCAATAATACAATGTGTTCAGCTGCGTGGCCGAGATTGCCTTGTCTTTTTTGTAATCCAGTCCCTCAACAGTTGCCTCCATGCTCCTTGCAGATGATTCCTTCATAAGCTTGTTTGAGGTTGCCAAATATTTTCTGCAAAGCCCTTGCAAATCTCCTTTGTGTCATTAGGGATTTGTGGTTTTGATTGCTTTTGTTGTCTCTCTTCTTTGTCATTATGCACAGTGGGCTCTGAGTCTGGCGGCATTTTTTTCTTTTCTTTTTTCTTTTTACCTCAACATCTGGCAGACATTGGACCAGATCTGTGGACCTATTGCAGACAGAGTGCTGTGCCATCCCCAAGACACACACTCCAGTCATGCATGGTGGCTGCCAACACACTGCAGTGACCTGTGTATAGCTGCCACTCAGGTAATGGTCAGAACTTGGCTAGCTGGAAAGGACGACCATGAACCTGAGACTGCACATGTCCATATCAGATGACCCTTTACCTCTGAAAACAGAGAAGAAATAGAGGGAGGGAGGGAAAATTCCAGGATGACTCTCCAGTCTGATTGTACAGGAAAAATCCAGACATTTTCTCCAGAGACTGCTGGAATTTTCCAGGACACAGTGGCTCGCTAGTGCAGGAGCAAGCAGGCTTACCCTATACACACCACACACACACACACACACACATACAGTTGTACACATAGCAGGCGTGGGTGACAGCATTCGCTTATCTAAAGCTGAAATGTCAAATCCACAGAGGCTTGTTTCATCAGACTGTCGCTGTAGGGAGAATCAGACAATGCAGACACCCACTGAGTAGACTTTGTGACGATTTGAACAGGTGTGTGTTTTGAGCCAAGCGATGAGAGGATGAGAGTGAGGCAGATCTGAGTTGAGTGGGTGAGAGTGAGAGAGCGCAAGTGAGATAAGTGTGTGACCCACAGACAGACTGCAAGAGCTCTGTTTCTGTCTGTAAACTGTTTGTGTGTGTTTGCGTGTGTGTCAGCTGGCACGCTGACGGGCACTGAGGGCAGGCTGGGCACGGTGGCAGGAGCCGGTGCATGGCTGTGGGGGGGTCGTGTGGCGTGCGCTCCTCATCAGCGAGAGAGCCGCTGGGGGTCAGGCTTTGGCTGGGCTCGGACACAGAGGCCCTGGGGGCCCAGCGGGGGGTCAGGTGAGCGGTGTTCCCGAATGGCATCAGGGGGCATGCGCTGCTCTCTGCGCTTGTGGGTGCTGCTGGCATCGTTGGCCCTCCTCTTCCTCACCTCCCTGCTCTTTTCACTCTCACTGAGGGGAGGCCCTGGCTTGTCCTACCTGGAGTCTCCTGGGTGGGAAGAGTCAAGGAAGGTGAAGCTGGTGCCTAACTACGCCAGCTCCCACAAGCTGGTTTCCGCCGAGGGCAGCCAGCAGAAGACATGTGCCTGTAAACGCTGCGTGGGCGACCCGAGCGTCTCAGATTGGTTTGATGAGAATTATGAGCCAGACATCTCACCCGTGTGGACGCGGGACAACATCCAGCTGCCTTCAGATGTCTACTACTGGTGGGTGGTGAGTAAGAGAATTGCCATGCAGTGGTTTATTTATTTTGTTGTATCCATGTGCATTAGACCAGCACAACTATACGGGTAATGCATAACCAGAAATTCTTCCATCTGAAAAAGTAGTCCTCTCTCAAAGGTTAACTATATATCAATTATATACATTTACATTATTAGATTGGTTAGCAAATATCTTTTTTTGATCAGATAATTCGTTAAAGCAATTAATTGTTTATTGACTGTCCCAGTTGCTACCCATACCCTAGACTTCCATTATAAATAAACAGGTTTCCCTCTCTTTTTTCTCATACAATGCAGATTTGATGGATAGAGATTATATTGAAAATACAGGAGTACTAATTTCATACATTGAGACTGTACAAATAAGTTTTGTAGATGTTAAAAGACCCTGCAGTTCCTCTCATCTTAAAGCTGGGAAAGTGTGATCTCTGAAAGTGTGCTTATGCACTGCATTTAGGAGACTGAGAGCCAAAGGGCCATTTTATTAGAGAAAATATGAGTAATGTCTCGCCAGCTGAAAAATCAGTAATGAGACTCCAGAACGAATTGGCGCCTGGAGAGGCGCACAGCTGATTCAACATGGAGGTTTTAACAGACAAGAGAGGGTGGTTCAGCTTACAAACTGAGTGGATTGGTTTGGAGAGGATGGACATGGAGTGAGCCTGTGTGTGTGAGGCCAGGGTGGGGGGGGATTATGGAATTGTTTTTGGTGCCAGTCAGCAATGGAAGGATTAAACTGAAGAAGGAGGGAGGGAGAGAGCCAGGGAGAGAGGGATGACCAGTTATATGTGAAGATTTCCCCTTTTGAAGGAATTCACTGGATATTTAGTGCTTATCCTTTCTGAATAATAGTTCCATGTACACTTAAACACACACATTCCCTTGCCTCTCTCTGCTGACATTATCTGGACTCAGAATGAAATCCCTGGCTGGCATGGCAGTCAGAAAAACATCTGGCCAGAATTACTGGGCCTAGCGAAAAGCCAGCGGGCATAATCTCAGCCAGCAGCTGGCACAGGAAAAGCGCGCGAGAGAGAGATAGAACATAGGGGGATGGGGAAACTCAGTTCGATCCAGTGAGAGAGAGATAGTTGGAATATGGTCTTAATGCTGAAGTTTTGACAAGGACACACTTTCAGGTGTGTGTTTCCTTGATGCCAAGAGCAGGCTATTTTACAGCAGTCACTAGTATCCTAATTGTTTATGTGGTCAGGTTTACACAGGGAGATGCATGAAATTGAGAATCTATTACTCGGTCTTATATAACTGCTATTTTATCTCACTGTCATTTTCTCCCTATTTCTCTCATTGGCAGATGTTGCAGCCTCAGTTTAAGCCTCACAGTATCCAACAGGTGCTGCTGAGGCTCTTCCAGGTGATCCCCGGACACTCGCCGTATGGCTCGTGGGACCCAGCGCGCTGCCTGCGCTGTGCTGTGGTGGGCAACTCAGGCAACCTACGTGGGGTAGGCTATGGCTCGGTGATCGACAGCCACACCTACATCATGAGGTGAGGGGTAAAAATGCAAGATAATGGGATCAGGAGAATGGGAGTTTTGAGACAAAGAAAGAAACTCATTTAAAAAAGCTGGGTAGAAGAATTCATTCATTCATCTTCAATAAGCATTGCATTCTGGTCAGGGTCATGCTGGAACCGGAGAACAATGAGCATGAGATGTGGACACACCCTGAATAGCACCGTTCACACACGCATTCACACCTATGGGCAAATCAGAGTAGCTACAGGCATGTTTTTGGGAGGTGGGAAGAAAACAAAGAACCTGGAAGAAACCCACAGAGACACAGCGAGAACATCACGCTCTATTCCATCCTTGCCAAGTGCTACTCTGTGATTTTATTTCTATAAAGATTGGGCAATGTGCGTGTTTTTCTCTTTCGTCCTCTTAGAACATTTGAGCTTAAATTACCTGCTGTTTCTCGATGACTCAACAGTGGTCTGATAATTTTAGTACCTTCAGATAGACATCTCTGATTTTTAAAGTAGATGCCACCCATCTGTGTTGTAAAAAAAAGATTTCTTTACCATTGCTATGGTGGTATTAAGAGAATATATTTCCCTCACAATGATTAATGCTTTGGAAGAGTCTCTAAAATGTAGTTGCTGTAGCTCATATTCCTTTTTTTTCATACTGTCTTCACTGGGAGCTCGTTAGAAATACAAAAAGTTTAAATCTGATCCAAATAAAGAGTGCAATCCTGTCATGACATCAACCTATTACAACTATTATATAATGCCTTGGTATCTAAAATTAGATTCCTGATCCAATAAAGTTGATATGACACCATGTGTGACATAAAAATCTGGGTACATAAGAAATGAAGCTAATAAAGTCCCATGTTAATTTATAGCTGTCCACATGCAAGAGTTTTATCATTTAGCATCATCCTGAAAAAACTAATCCTACTTGAATATGGCTTACTTGAGATGGCTTTTCACTTAGAATCTTATTTCGAAAAAAAAAAAAAAAAACAGCCTTCATAAGAAAGAAGGATGAAGTAGGGTTCAGTGTGTTTAGGTGGAGAGAAAAAAGAAATGAGACTTTAAAAAAAAATTGCCCCGAAGGTGGTGTGGAGGAGTTGGATACCTTTTAGAGTGAATATGGAAATGAGGGAAACGGCAAGAAACGAAAGAGCGATAGATGAATGTGTAAATCAAGGTACTATTTTGGTACTATTTTGTCATATTGATTCAGCTTTGAGCTCTGAAATGAGTCCTTTATCTCGGCTTATGTACAGTACATATATTTCTCCCCTGCAGCTCCTGCCTCGTTTCCTCTCTGCTGATGTAAAACGGCTCTCTGCTTTCACTCAGCCATCTTATGAGTGATAGGCTCTTTTATGCGTTCAGCCAGGGTCAATCTGATTTGTTAGCACTACCTGAGGTGGTCAAGCCATATTGCATTCTAAAGATGGGTACGTATAAGTGTAAGTGATAACATTTGTCAGTGCATTCTGATGATATTTCTTGATTTGGAAATGTCTTTAATGGGTGCTGTGTGCATGGTGCCCTCTGATGGATTCAATGAATGAATATTTTAGTGTATATATGAATATAAAGTGAGATGAGATGAGATTCAACTTTATTGTCATTGTGCAGTGTACACATACAGAGACAGTGAAATGCAGTTAGCCTCTGACCAGAAATGCAAATAGTCATAAATATAACAAGTTAAATAAAGTACTTACAGTAGAAGTAAACTGCCAGAGTATGGACAGCAGTAGCAGTTTTAAACTGTAACAGTTATGTAGAAAAAAGTGCAATAGTTAAAAAAGTTTCTGTATATCTGTAGCTGTCATTGTAAAGGCTTTGCATTGTGATGAGGCTGGCAAATCACACACTTTTTTCATGATTTGGGAAGTGTTTAATATGGGTATGCACACCAGGCAACCAAAAGCACTGAAGCAAACTAAACGCAAGAAGCAGGCTCTGCATGCAAAATCACAAAGGCATCTGTCTGGATGGTTCTAAAATTATCAGACCACCACAGAGTTGGTTGAAGAATGGTAGGCAATTTGGTCTGTAATTATCTCAGGGGAGGAGGGAGAAAAACACTGACATGGCTGATCCAGACAGAAAGAAAATCACAGTGGAGCACCTGCAAATTTTGGAATTTAGGTCCCAGTGTGAATTTACTCTTCTCCAAATAGCACTTTTGTTGTGAGGGAAAAAAAAAAGTTTTAAATATTTTATAGTACTTGGTCAGTCTATTACTGTTAAGCTTTATGTGAGCAGAGTTTAATCCAGCATTATAAAATGTGCTTTTTAGCACAGAGTACTTTTTAACAAGCTTTTTTAACTGGTATTTGAGAAAAAATTTCAAAGCCTCTTGATTTTACTGTGCACTGCTTCTTTTTTTTTTACTGCTTTCTTGCCATGCTGTCTTTAAAAGTGTGTAAATAAGAACAGATAACTTAATTAATGAATCTGACCATTGTACGTCCTTCGGAGTCTTCAGAAAAGTGTGTATTTAAATCGTGACAATGAGATTGGTGGTCTTCCTCTCATTGCCAGTCAAAGTGTTCAGGCATCATTTGAAGATACACTGGCGACATTAGTAAAGATGTGTCTCAGAGGAAGAACCCCACCCTCCCAGATTGGTAGCTGTTGTGTGATATATGGAGAAGGAGAACTTGCTGATTTGATACAGTCAAAGTGTAAATCCAGTATGAAGCTAATGAAAGATACTATTGGTACACTAGCTATAGACTTATTATTTTACGGCATTCTTCAGAGTAAACGCTGAATTCTTAACACACTTAGTACTTTTTGCCTTTTACAGCTGTGTACTGTAATGATTTATAGTCCTGCTACCTAGTGTCACCCAGAAGACACTGTGGGGTTTAAACTGAGGCTGGAACATCTGCCAATAAAAGAGATAGAGAGAAAATGACAGTGAGATGAAAGAGCAGTTATATACGACCGAGTAATAGTTTCTGAATTTCATGCATCTCCCTGTTTAAACTGAATTGAAATAAACTTAATTTTCATCAAAAACACTATAGAAAGACCGCATGCCAGGATAATAAAGTAAGAGAAAGCAGGAAAAGTTGGGAACTTTAGTATACTTTTATTACTCTATAGAATACATATATAGTCTCCTCTGAAACTATTGAAATGGCAAGGTCAATTCAGTTGTTTTTGCTGTAGACTGAAGTCATTTGGGTTTGAGATCAAAAGATGAAGATTAACCTCTACCAAAGTGATGGAAAGGCCAAAGTGTGGAAAAAGAAAGGATCTGCTCATGATTTAAAATATACAAGTTCATCTGTGAAACATGGTGGAGGTAGTGTCTTGGTTTGGGCTTGCATGGCTCCTTCTGGAACGGGATCACTAATCTTTACTGATGATCTAACTCACGATTGTAGCAGCAGAATGAATTTAGAAGTCTACAGAAACATTCTGTCTGACAGTTTAAAAAGAAATTTATCATTCATCCAAATTCATCATTTGTTCAGTTCCAGGTTGGTGTAGGCCTGGAAATAACTACCAACAAAAGGGGTTCATCTCTCAGGATCCGACACCACTTTCAACTGCTTCCAGGAACTTCATCATGCAGCAAGACAATGATCCGAAACACACTGGCAACACGACAAAGAACTTTATAATTGGGGGAAAAGTGGAAGGTTTTAGACTTGCATTTCACATGCATTTCACCTCCTCAAGAGGAGACAGAAGCGAGAAACCCCCCCAAAACAAACAACAACTGAAAGAGGCTGCAGTAAAAGCCTGGAAAATAACACGAAAAAAGAAACCAACAAGTTGCTGATGTCACTGAGTCACAGGCTTGATGCAGTTATTGCAAGCAAGGGATATGCAACCAAATATTAAGCGTTATTTACTTTAATTTACTTCAAGACTTATCTGTTCCTATACTTTTTCCCATCTAACAATACAAAACGTTTTATGTTTAATGTTGTTTAACAGATCTAGATGTAAATGTCAGGAAATAAAAATCCTAAACTCTCGTCTTATATCCATCTCAAACCCAAATGTCTTTGGTGTACATTTGAATTAATTGATGAATTGATGAACAAATGAATTGGCCTTCCGTTCCAGTTGTTTCAGACGGGACTGTATATCCTAAATGCACTAATAGTACACTTTAAAAACGTTTAAAAAGTATGCAGTGGATCTGTTCTGAGCTATTTAACTCTGTTAAAATGTCTGTCTGGTATTGACTTTTCTCTCTTTTTTAAGGTAGCTAGTATAATTCTGATAACTGGCTTAGATTGTTATAATTTTGATAGCTGGTAGGAACTATTCAAAAGATCAGTAAAGCCTGCTCAAAGACTTGACCTGCTGTGAATGGTTAATAGCATAAACATGGTCCAGTTATACAGGGTATACCTGTAATTTATTAACAGTAGCTCAGTATACTATGCGGTGAATAGGATTTTCGTTACTTTTCCAGGTACAGCAGGGAAGATTTTAATAATAATAGAGCTGCACCACAAGGAAAGTAAATAAAAAAACCTCGTCTGGGGTATATGGTAATCTGAGAATTTGAGTGTTGAGTGTTGATAGATGTGTGCTTGCCAAGCAGTTGATGAGTGATATCATCAGGCAGGTGGTATCAGAGGGCAGTATTTATTTACACCAGGTATGGCCTTAAATACAAATGCTGTAAGGCTGAGTGTTGGTGTGCCACCCTCTGGTCGAAGTTGGAACAGAAAGACATACAGAAGCACTGCAGCTCTCTTCTCTGCACTGCAATACCACCTGGTTTTTCAGCTGTCTGTGAAATAAATCTTTCAGAAAGCAGCCTCAAAATGCTTGCACATATGTTTTGGAAGCATCCAGATGAAACAAGCAGGCTGATTAGTGTAGTTTGCTTTTGTTTGTGCCTCCCCTGAGCTTCTGATTTATGCCTTAATCAAGGTTCGCATGGTTTTTTGACAAACTTAAGCCTTTAATCTGCTAGCTTCTTGCATTAAACCTTAAATAAAGACCATGTTGCATAATATTTCCAATAGCTTAAGAAGGTGCTGTGGTTGATGAACGCAAGACCTCGGCTTCCCAGAAAGGCTTTGACTCTGCGATAAAGAATGAAGGCATATAGATTATTTTCAGAGCCTCAAATCCCAAGTCGATCAAAATCGAAAGCAGTGCACACAAAGCTCAATTCATTTCTGAATCCTTTCGTACTTGGCACTCATGAAGAAATGGAAATATAGAAATTGTAATGAACAAAGCAAACACATGTGCACTTTCAATCAGAGATAGGAAAAAATAGATGGTAGGCGAGGTGGCTTGTAATTCAGGCAGAAGGAGAGTGAATGATATGAAGTATACACAGAGCTTGGATTTGAGAGACCGAGGGACAGAACGAGAATGAAGTGAATCTCTTCACAGTCTTAGCTGTCAGCTGCTTTCTTTTTATGTCACTCCTTCTTTCTTCTTCGTTCTGCCTTTTGTTTTTATTCATCTCTGTTTCTGCATTTCTCTTTGTCTCCCTCTTTGTCTAGGCAATCTATCTCTGTTTAATCCTTCAATTTCGGTGACTTTTCTTCGTAAAAACCATCGACACGTATGTGCTGGGCTGTTTCTCAGTCTCGGCATGAAGGTTGATTTCATGGTGGTTTCCTTGTATAGTGAAAGATTCCCGTATAAGCTTTGCCACATTTGCAGTCCTCCTGGAACATATCAGCGTTCTGGTTATGTCCCAATCAGCCAAGTGATTTTATATAGGTGTATGGCATCATGCCTGTGGTCCAAATATGTTCCATTTGGTTCTTGTTTATATTATTTTTGTTACCTGTTCCCTCAAGCTCATGTCAGCATGAGAATCATAGCTCAGCTCAGGTCCATTCGGAAACATGGAAATGTAATATGGCTGAGGAATAGAATTTGTGTGCCAATAAAAATGTCTGGTTTTTACAAATGTGTGCCTGAGTAAGCACTGCTTCAGTTCTGTGTTTTGTATGGACGTTTGGCAGAATAAACCTGGCCCCCACTGTGGGCTATGAAGAGGACGTGGGCAGTCACACCACCCACCATTTCATGTACCCAGAAAGTGCCAAGAACCTGGCTGCCAACGTCAGCTTCGTTCTGGTGCCCTTCAAGACTCTGGACCTGCTGTGGATCACCAGCGCCCTCTCTACTGGCCAAATCCGCTTGTGAGACATTACACACACACACACACAAACACATATTTCCCCATCTAAGGGCTTTGGTTTATTCTCATAAATAGTCAGTGTCCTTCTATCAAGCTCTTTTTCTGTCGCTAGTCTATCAATATTTCAGTAGCATAATACAGATACTAAGCAACTCTAAAATACTATGTTTGCAATGTCTCGCACTTCTGTTTACACACACATGCACATGCACATACACCTTTATACATTTCATGTTAGAGCAAATGATTACTATCTGCAGTGGATCACATCATTGCTCCTTTTTCAACGTCATCTTTGTTTCCCTCATTTCTTTTCCACTTAGTACCTATGCTCCAGTAAAGCAGTTTCTGCGCGTGGACAAGGACAAGGTAATTTAAACTCAGTGCATCTCATTACACATTTTGTAATGCTGCATCTGGGTCTCAGCATCCTGCCAAAATCCAAAAGCACATCTGTTTATATCTCGAGCATTCGCTCTTTATATATGTAAAATAGAATGACATACAAGATGTAGCCTATTATATATACTGTACCCTCACTGGCCACTTATTAGGAACACCTATACATCTGCTCATTCATGCAATTATCCAAACATGTGGTAGCAGGACAATACATAAAATCATGCAGGTACAGGTCACGGCTTACCAAAACCAGGCAGGATACCGAATACATTTCCAATCGTTAACTATCCAGTTTCGGTGTATTTGTGCCCTTTGTAGTCTCAGATTCCTCTTATTGGCTGACGGGTGAAACTCAATGTGGTCTTCTGCTGTTGTGCATTCTGAGATGCTTTTCTGCTCACCGCAGTTGGAAAGACTGGTTATTTGAGCTCCTGTCAGCTCAAACCTGTTTGCCCATTCTTCTCAGACTTCTCACATCAACAAAGCATTTCCATTCGCAGAATAGCAGATTCGGAAATACTCAAAGCAGCCTGGCTGACCTTCAGAGTCACTGAAATAACATTTTCTCCCCATTCTAATGCTTGATGTGAACATTAACTGAAGCTCTTGGCCTGTATCTGCATTTGAATCATGTTGTGCCGACGTGCAGGTGTTCCTAATAATGTGGATGGCGAGTATATATTTTATATGCTATTTATGACTGGGCATAGAGAAACCTAGTCAGTTCTTAGAAGAATGGTGATTCAGACATGAAAGATTTAGTATTGATGCACAAAATATTATAATCAGACTTATATACAGTAGACTTCATCAAACATTTCTTATGAAAAATAATCACCTTGGACTGTCATTAAAAGTCAAATTAAACCGATTTTCAAGTGAGAAGAAAAAGTTCTTTTCTACATCATGCAACAGGGTCGTTTGGCCAAAATGACCAAAAGGACATACTGTATGTTTTAATAGACTTTAATAGACTTCAATAGACTCACTAAGCACACTGAAACCATTAGGAAAAGTTATGAGTGTAAGGAATTTATGTCTGCAGAAGCCGGTGGAACCTGGGAGTTTTAAGTTATTTAAAGTACTGTTTTTTTGCACAGTGAAATTTATTCTGATAGGCTTAATCTATATCCATTTGTGCTATCATTTTTCATAATGAAGTAAAATGATACGTTTTAAAAGCAGCAAGTGGTTGGGGAAAAATCTGAATCTACTCTATATAAATCAAAAATAAGCTTCAGCAAGGTGCATAAAAAAACCCCCGTCATAATCACACAGTGGCATTCTGAATATCCATATCTAATCATGAGGTGCCTAGAGACTCCCATCTTTACACAGAACATTTACATTGAGCAGACATTTACATTGTACTGTGTACTGAGCCTGTTAAAGGTTAACGCCATGCTCATGCACTCATTAGCAAGCAGCTAGACCAAGACCAAGTTCTGGACTGGATGCAGGACTGAGCTGTGTTCTTCAGTGTGGGGCAGTGGTGGCTTGACAGTTAAGGCTCTGGGTTACTGATCAGAAGGGTTGGGGGTTCAAGCCCCAGTACTGCCAAGCTGCCACTGTTGGGCCCTTGAGCAAGGCCCTTAACCCTCTCTGCTCCAGGGGCGCTGTATCATGGCTGACACTGCGCTCTGACCCCAGCTTCCTGACATGCTGGGATATGCGGAAAAAAAGAATTTCACTGTGCTATAATGTGTATGTGATTAATAAAGACTCATTATCATTATATTAGTCACATATATTCTGGTTCTTCTCTTAGTGAAATGAAGAGGCTGTGAGTTTTTGTACTTTTACGCAGGTCACTTCCTTTCCAAACCTGCATCCTCTACAACCGCCTGGTTGTGAAAAGTTATTTTCTTGTTGCATAGGTTCAGATCTTCAATCCGGCATTTTTCAAGTACATCCATGACCGCTGGACACGACACCACGGCCGCTACCCCTCTACAGGCATGCTGGTGCTCTTCTTTGCCCTGCATGTGTGTGATGAGGTAAAGAATTTGATATATGTGCAATGTTTTGGCACCAAAGGCTTTCAGTGGAAATAAATGCTACTTTAAATGACGCCTGCTTGCGTTATTAGGGCTAAAATCTAATCCGCCAATAGTTAAACAAGAAACTGTTAGTATCGAATAATGCGTCATATCATGAGGTCTTACTGATGGCATAATAAAATGATGTTGAGTAAAATAGCACACACACTTAAAGACAGATAGTCTTTTTTTTTTAGTGTTAAGCGTGTAATGCTCTACTGAGTTCATGTTTTGTTTCCTCTGAATGCTTACACTTATGTCATTTTGTCTAATTTATGCTTTCATTAGATAACATGTGCTTAGTCTGTCTACTTTTAGTTCCACCACCAAAGGCATTTTGGGGGAAAAAAAGACGTTAGAGTAAATAATCTACCTCATTCGAGTTCATTACACTCACGACCGTGTTTCACGTATGCCTTTTTTGCGTAATGGATGAAGCAGGTGAAAAATATTAGCGCAAAACGGAGATTAAGCCTGTTAACATTTCATTCTGTGTAATCACCTGACACTACTGTCTCTGACAGTGTATGCTGCATGGATCTACTGAGCTAGAAAGAAATCAGTCCCAGTGTCACATCTTCACACCATTCTGTCTATTTTTCTTATGACCATTTGGTGGTGCTGTTGCATTTCTTCCACAAAAGTCCAAAATGCCCAGCCTTAAGACATTTATTAATAGCCAGTAACCTGACGCAGATGGCAAAAATGAAACCTTATATATATATCTTTAGATAGGGGCTAGCCCATTTTTACCAGCCGCCCCTGTTTACGCAATCAAACACATACTCTTATTGTTAAAACAAAGCATTTGGTGTGTGTATGATCTGACCCGTTCTGTTTTGCTCCAGGTGAATGTATTCGGCTTCGGGGCAGACGGCCGGGGGAACTGGCACCACTACTGGGAGCAGAACCGCTACTCTGGAGAGTTCCGTAAAACAGGTGTACATGACGCAGATTACGAGGCCAAGATAATAGAGCGCCTGGCCAAAGCTGGCAAGATCACTGTCTTTCCTGGGAAGTGACAACCTATCGCAGGCATGGAGAGAAGGAGCCCTCCACAAGCCCTTCTCCTGTGCTCTTTCCTTCATATTTATATGCTGCGACTGCAAGTGGTGTCGGATCCTGAGAGATGAACCCCTTTTGTTGGTTGTTATTTCCAGGCCTACACCAACCTGGAACTGAACGAATGAAGAACACTGATATTGACATTCTCCTTATCTAGTAACAGTGTTTTTATAGTACTGCTAAACTTCACACAAGAAAGTATCTAACTGACCTTGATGGTCCTCAATCAGCCGATTAATTCCCGCCTCTTGCGTGAGCTCAGCCAACGATCAACATAATGAGTTCAATGACTTTATAGTTTATGAGATTAATTACTGGCTTGAGCAGATCCGGACTGTGTGTTAATCATGCCACGCTGCATGATCACTGCAAGTGCCAGTTTACATGCTCTTACGGAGAAACGGAGCATTTTTATGTCGTGTTAAATCTTTTATGGTTAAATTTGATCACGTTGACTCTGCATCACTGTGCTCTCACAGCCGTTCAAACAGATGTTAGTCACTATCATCATGTGTTTAATTATTTTAACGAGTAATTACCACAAACAGCTGATTGTAAAGTGAAACGCTCAGCGCCTTCAGATTATTCGTTAAACAGAAACTTATTTACTCCAACGTACCAATCAGTGTTTAGACGTATATTTGTAAAGCACATTTTAAGCAGTGTTACTCGTTTTCGTATTGTCTGCAGAGGTCAAGCTGAAATGTCTCTTTATTAGAGTCAGTCTGTTTAAGGACAAAGATAATGAAGTGTTATCTGCACACCAGGAACAAAAATGTACTTTCTATGATCACTGAGGAAGTTCTCGCTAGATGGTTTGAAGATTGGTGACATCAGCGTGTGCCACATTACTTGAGGTTAAACTCAGCCTCCATGTCGAATCCCGTTCATTGGGATTAAACCATGTTTCAGTGCAATTAGGTGTTTATGACGTACTTAGGAAAACGTTACTGCAAATAGTTCTGTAGTTGTTATTTTGATTTTTTTCACCATCTGTTGTGTGTAGCGCAGTGCTCTGTGGAGAAAAAAAAGTTTCAGGGTGCTCCATACTTTCTGCTTTGGCTTAGTCCATGGTTTCATATTCAGGTACAGTAAACCCATTTTTTAAAAATGTAGTCCTAAACAGATGCTTGCGTGCCTTGTCCTTGCTGTGGAGACATCCTCCTTGCAGTGAAACAACAAAAAAGTGTAGTCACAGACCGAGCAAGTTTTCTTACTGTGCATTTTAAGCTCACCTGCTCTTCATTGCATACACACCAACACCCATGATGTCATTTTAACCCTCTTACTGTGCTTTTTTTTTTAATGCATAGTAGCATATTTTGAGGGATTGGCTTTGTGATCACACTTACACCAAGCCTCCTACACTCCTTTCTCTAGAATCTGTCCACTGCTGAGCACTGTGGCTTCAGGACCAGGCAGAACTTTCTCACTTCTGCCATCTTTATTTTCTTTCCATCTGCCCTAACCACCAATAATTCCCTCAAACAATCTTCGAAACAGTCATCGTAGCTGATTATTGCTGAAATCCAGACATGTGACGCTTGCGAGACCATACCATGCATTAATGTAAGTATGCTTAGTACATTTAAGGATTGAGGCAGCAGTGTTAATGTAGGGATTGTTTTTATGAATACACAGATGTTTACTCCCCTCCTCCAGGTGGAAATATACCATTAAAATGATGTGCAATTCATCACCAAAGAGTCCATTGAACAAACCTTTTCCCAAAAAAAAAAAGTGAATTATTTTATGAAAACATCAGGCTTCAAACACCAAAAGCCCATCCAAGACGATAAAATCACTAACAAGCCAATGCTTGTGAGATTATGAGGATTTTGTATAGTACACTTTGTAGTCGTTATTCCCAGCATCCCACAAGGATTACAACATTTACATTGTTGGTGGTCTGACAGAAGACAGAAAAAAAATTGTCCCTCTCAATTACAGTATACTTGTTTGGCATATTAACCTCATCTGTGGTACTGTTTGTGTTTTTAAATGTCACTCTCTTATTTTCTTCATGTCCATGACCTATAGATCTGTGCCTGGCTCCTCTACTGAGGAATTTCCCTTCTTTTCACTGTTGGGGTTACAGCGGTAGATGCAGCTAAGTTGCTAAGAATCTAAGACTGAGGTTTTGTATTACGGATCATTGTGATTTTGGGAGTGAAAGCCCTGCTGTGCTAATGTTTATACTGACCTGACTCCCTCATTGATGTGTTTGACCTAAAGCCTTTCAAACGAACCACTGACGACACACACTGTACATATCCTCCTGGTATTTTATTGCGCTACTTAATAGAACACCAACTTGTTAATGGTGTAGTGACAGTCATCGGGTCAGTGCTCGCTCTCTCTCTCTCCCTCACTTTCCTTTTCCAACCTCTTATGCTATTGTAACAAATAAATGCATATAATATACTGTTGGTCTACCTGTGTGATAATGTAGTACAGTAGTAGTAGGTTTGATTTGAAGCAGGCATGAGGAAGCAGCTAAAGCAGGAAGGGTTTTCATGTGCTATTATGAATGATGAAATGCACCAGTAATTGACTACACTGATCCCTTTTATTCCAGTATGCAAAAGATTTTTCATCTACAGCAGGCCAACAGTAAGACAGCTTGCAATCGAGTAAAATGTCATTCCACAGGACAAGAAACAAGTCAGTCTCTCACTTATTTTAAGTCAGCATGTATGACTATTTAGAATCAATGAACAGCTGGGTCAAACATGTGAAATAAAGGTCATGATGCATTATAAATTAGAACCATTAGAACAACTCCCCAGTAGTGGAAAGAAAATGAGATTATTATTATCTAATGGCACAGAGACAGAAAATGATTATTATACATACACATGTATATATAGATATTAAATTTGCAGTGGTTTTAGTGCTAGGTTCAAGGGTGCTTAACATTTCATTGATACCTGCTTGTGTCAATCAATGAATTATCAGCCAATCAGAAAGGTGTTCCCCCTTTTGTGCTTCTATAGTCTAGGGGAGAGCTGACTGGACGGTGCAATAATATTTTAAGGTGCCATCTTGCCCTCAGTACTTTTCCCAGACACAGAAAGAGGGTGCCAATAGCTTTTGAGATGCAAATTGAGATGGCTCTGTGAACAGACAGCATTGCATTACTCTAAGTCAGATTAGAGAAGGTTTTCAGGCCTTGTCCCTGAACCCTCAGAAGGATCTAGTTTTGTCCCAGTTTGAGTTGGGCAAATTCATTGGCCAGCTTCAGGGCCTCCTGGACACACTGTGTGTTTCTGCCTGTGGCCTGAGCAGACATGTCTTTCCCGCCTCCTTTTCCATCCAGCAGAGGGCACACTTCCTGAACCCACTCATTGGCTTTCAAGCCCTGATTTGAAAGCTCCTGCACAGAAAAGAAGTGAAACAAATATAACACTATTCATTTAAAAATAAAATATTGTGCATTCTTTAAATATCAAAAATAAACACTTATTCAGCTGCACATAATATTGTCCTGTCCTTGAATCGTTCACTATTTTGATTGCAAAAACAGAGAGGAGAGAAAACTTGCAGACATGTAAAAAAATAAATAATAAAAAAGGGTACACATGCATAGTATTCCAGTTACATGACTAGTGGTACCTTCCAAAATACTATAATAGTTTACTAGTCTAACAGGTTACTAGGGGCCTTGCCCCAACAGTATTTGACTCCAGGTCAAATGTAATAGATGATAAAGCACTACTGTGAAAGACTTTTTGAACTTGTGCAGCAGGTTGGTGTAGTTTACCTGTGGCACTTGGCAGAGGCAGATAATCTTGCCAGCTTCATTATCCACAGCAAATAGCATGGCAGCAGTCTGAGGGGACTGAGACTTCAGCAGCTTCAAGGACTCATTCAGAGCCTATATGTTCAGAGAGAGAGGAACATATCCAGCACTCTTACCACTCAAGTTCTTTTTACAATACTGTAAAACGTGATCATAGTTTATGGCAGATGTGTGCTACTGTAGTTTGTTCAGGTAGCCGACCATATGCTATAATCAGTGTCTAGCACATGTGTAGTTTTAATCAGATAAGTGAGACATTACCTTTGCACTAGCTCCACTTTCCATCTCCATGACGAGAAGAGGCTGGTTTGGGCTGCTTTCGATGATCTCTTTTGTCTTCTCCAGAACCTAAAGAAAGGCCAAGACAAAGAAAGCATGCATGCCTTTACGATCATACTTGTGTGTGCACACAGTAGAAGTAATTTTGTTGTACATCCCAGCTGGGGTTAAAGCGTAGGCTCAACCATGATGCACCTGGAGTAAAGAGGGTTAAGAGATTTACTCAAGGCTTCAACAGTCATAGATAGGTGGTGCTGGGATTTTAATGCGATTTGAATATTCCAAGCTCAATTATCAATCAGAGTAACTCCATCGTACTTGAGAGTTCCACCACGGTCATCATCTCCAACAGCAAATCTTAATCAGCCATATTAACACCCACAATGCAGACTAGATTTGATTACAAGGCTGCTGAACTCCACAGGGCCTTCCAAAGAAATGGAGTGCTTAATTTCGTCAATCTCCTCTTTACTCAGTAGATAGGATCAGGAAAAGTGAGGAAAAAAAAAAACATGTTTTAGATGGCCTTGAAAAAGCACCACGGGACTATTTCCTTCTAATTTTTGTAGCAATTGTCTGGCGGCTAATTTTACGCTCTCACTTACAGTAATATTACGCTCTCAGCCACAGTTAAGATGCAAGTGATATAGTGACAGCAAATTCAGAGCCCCACACACACAAAATCTAAACACAGCTTAAGGGCACTTACACACCTATTAGTTCATTTGCTGACTCCAAATCAGGATCCAATACTTTCAATTTGTTTTCACACTGGTTTGACATGGTTTCATACTGCACATAACTGAAAAAAAACAAAACAATAAACCTAAAAGGCATGCAGGGCTGAAAAATGTATTTCTGACCAGTGACGGAATAAGGTTTACATGCAAAAAAAGTAAACAACCCTTTTCCAAGTGCACAAAGAAAACCCTAACATCAACCCAAATGGAGCTTTATATGTAACTAATATAAAATATTTTGTTTATCCCAACCAGCATTTATTTTCTGTTTTTTTCCCCCCAGGGTCCAGATATCTACAACACATCACAATTCTGCTGTCCTTTGTCTCAGTGTGTGCCTCATGGGTCAGATCAGTAGCTCGTATCTACAAAAAAAAAAAAAAAAAAGCCAGAAAATCCAAATACATGGGACGTTTGGTTCACTTCTTGCATTTGAGTTGATTCAGGGTTAAATCTCTCTCTCACTGCAATCAAATCACGTTAAAAGTTTGCTTTGGTCCACACCTGCATGGCGTGAGCTTGCTCTGTTCTTACCTGCCTAAACAAACTGCACTGAGGGAAAGATATACCACAGTTCAAGTCAAACAGACTAAATGCTGCATACGCAAAAAGCACTTTACAAGGTCAACACAATGTAAAGGTCCAACACAATGCCCTACATAATGCCAACTCTGCTTCTCTGCACCGTCACACACTGGTCTGTATAAATAATTAAGGACTGGAAGATGCTGAGCCACCACTGGGATTAGAATGGAAAGGAATAAGAAAGCCTCATTATGCCCATGTGTGTTTCTCTCACCCTCTTCTGCACATCAGCTTTGCTGCTACGGTCCAGGTCATCCATGATCTTTTTCAAGCCCTTCAGAGTCTCCCTCATCTCATCTTTCTGCCACTGGGAGATCACAGCAGTTCCTAAGGTCTGGAACATCAGAAATATATGTTAAAGAGAACATTACGCATTAAATCTTGTGGGGAGGATGTGTATATTTAAAAAAAAAAAAAAAAAAAAAAAAAAAAAAAAAAAAAAGTAGTAAGTGTTAACACATGAGTTAACTGAAGCTCACCTCAGTCAGGTCTGCTATTTCCTTCTGGACGTCTTTATTGGGAGCAGTCTGAGCTTTCACCTTCTTAGCCATGGCAGACAGGGACTGACGCAGGGCATCAGCTTTCCTTTGGGCCTGTTAACATACGACAGTCATCAGAACACACAATTTATGCTGCTACAACATGGAGCATTCAGATTATTATTTAAATAAATGATATTTAATTAATAACAACTAACTAAAAGTCAATGTGTAATAAATTTGTAAGCAGTTGAGTGATCACCTTCTGAGCCGGTACTCCAGTCACAGCCACGATTCGCCTGATGCCCTTAGCGATGGCCTCCTCGGACACGATCACAAACTGGGCAGCATGACCAGAGTTCTGCAGGTGCCTGAGATAACAAGCATGGTTCAAGGTTAAGCCCTTTAATTCGTAAAAATCTGTGTTGTGAGTAGGTCAACCTGACTTGGACTGGCATGTCTGATTGCATCATGTCTCTGGCATGGACATCGCAATCCTTGTTACACTAACTTGTCACAATCGTAGGAGTGAACTCATCTGAAAGGTTTCGCAAGTGTTCAAGTACTGATGAACCAAATACCTCATTTTAAGTATTTAAAATAATCAAAGTATAATAAGATGGGAATAAAGTGTGTCGTTACAGGAATGGCAACAACAGGGAGGTGTGCTGATGTTACCACTCTGATTATTTACCAATAACAGCATGTTATACCTTTTATACCAGAGCAGTTTGTCAAAGATTATAGCCACGTCTTAATTAAAGAGTTAAATCATCGGCTTGCTGGAATTTTTGACCACTCCTCCATACAATATTTTTTCATTTGTAAGATATTTGAGGGTTTTCTTGCATGTACTGCCCATTTCAAATCACCCCACAACATTTAAATGGGATTCAAATCAAGGCTTTGACTAGGCCATTCCATAACCCTCCAGTTCCTCTTTCTAAGCCATTCTTGGTGGATTTGCTAGTGTGCTTAGGATCTTTATGCTTTTAAAAGGTCCACTTTTGGTTCAACTTCAAGTTTCGGACAGATGTCCTCACATTTTCTTGAAGCACTCTTTGATATGATGCAGAATTTATAGTTGAATCAATGAATGCAAGCTGTCCGGTCCCCGAGGCAGCGAAGCAATCCCAAACCATAACATTTCCACCACAGTGCTTCACAGTTGGTATGAGGTGCTTCTCCTGAAAACCAAACATGTCTGCTGTTTGACTGATTTGACAGTCCAGAGCACATTATTCCAAAAGGCCTGGTCTTTGCCTACAGTGTATGCTCATTGGAAAACTCTTGCAGAGGCTTTTTCCTGGCAAATTTGTGCAGTCTCTTTCTGATAGTAGAAGCATTCACTTTGACACCAACAGTTGCAAGACTTACTAGCAGATCCTGTGATGAAATTTTGGGGTTCTTAGAAACTTCTTTTTGTATCAGATGGTCTGCTCTTGGGCTGAATTTGCTGGGACGGCCAGCCCTGGACAAATTGGCAGTCATATGAAATCTGCGCCATTTGTAAATGATTTTCTTTACAGTGGAACGATGCATTTTAAATATTTTTTAGATCTTTTTAAATCCCTTGCCAGACTCAGACATCCACAACCTTTTTTTGAAGGCCTTACAAAAATCTTTTGATCTTGAAATGATGACACTACACACCTCAATAACAAAGGGAACACCAGACACTAGATATGAGAGGGGCTTAAATAAGACCGGTTCCACCTGCACTCCCTAAGCAGGTTCTAATCACTGGCACAAAATTTTCAACACCCGATTCTAATTTATGGATTTGAAGGTGTGATAAATGTAGGGGTGTACTTACTTTTCCCAACCATGTGACTGCTCTTTTTTTGTTGTTAAAGTGTGAAAATTACTAGCAAATTTTAACTTCTGTGTGGCATTTGATAGAGTGCATCACCTTTATTAACAGGCACTGTTTCAAAGAGGATAAAATGTTTGCTTTTCCATATTTTATATATATATATATTATATATATATATATATATAAAATTATTAAATACTTATTTTCGACAAGTAAATCTGTGATTTGCCTTGCAGCCATCACTTATAGAATATGCACGGCATGTAAATTTGACCGACCCATGTCCTCCTGCCATCCTAAATAGCTTGCATTTGTCATAGACAGATGTACACTTCATGGCCAAAAGTTTGTGGACACTTGACCATTACACCCATATGTGGGACTTCCCCAAACCGGTTGCCACAAAGTTGGAAGCACACAGATGTATAGAATGTCTTTGTATGATGTAACATTCAGTTTCCCCTTCACTGGAACTAAGAGGCAAACCTGTTCCAGCATGACAATGTGTAGCAAGGGCCATGAAAACAAGCACAAAACCCTGACTTCAACCCCACTGAACACCTTTGTGATGAACTAGGATGCTGACTACGCCCTAGGCCTCCTCGCCGGACATCAGTACCCGACCTCACTAATGCTCTTGTCTAGATGGGCAAATCCCCACTTTCTACAAATTCTGGTGGAAAGCCAAACCTCTCAAAATGCATCATATTCACAGTTTATGAAGTTCGCCAATATGCTAGCATAGCACAGAGCATAAGGAGAGTAATGAATGATTATCCTACAGGACCTCCTATTCAGTGGCTTTAAGCTATTTCACACCACAAACTAAGCTCATATGCAACACTCCCCGATTTAGTCCATTACACAAATACTGAGAAAGCCTCTGTTTTATGTAGAAAAATGTGAAATTACCAGCATGTCAACAAACTTGACCCAAACACCAATCTATATAATTCAGAATCAGCCATCCAAGAGGAGTGCACTAACTAAAATGCTGTTTGTGAGTGCAGAAGTACTTTAAACTTACGTTCCACCACAGAACTCAACGGAGGTGAGAGCGCCTGCAGTGCTGCTCGGGTCGGCCAGTAGATCCTCCACAGGGACGCCGATGGACACAACCCTCACAGGGTCTGGATAAGTCTCGTCAAAGACAGCACGCAGGCCCTGGATAGCTTTGGCAGCTGCAAGTGAGGCCTCCTTGGCATACACTGGCTATAGGGAAGGAAATACCATGAATGGTGGTTATAATGTAGTTTAACAAGTTTGGCTACTGAAAACATGACATTAATCAAGACTTGGATACTGAGTAACCAAAAAAAATTCTATCATACATATAACAAGGCAATTTAACTTCTGGAAGGAATTTGGGTTTAAAAGATAGGAAGGTTTAAATGTGCAAAACTCTTTCTAATAGGACTTATTGTACTACCTTGGCATCCTTTATCATGGCGCTGGCGATTTCCTCAGTTCGGCGCACCTCCTCTGTGCTCATAGCTCCCTTGGCAGTAAAGTCAAAGCGCAGGCGGTCTGGTGCCACAAGGGAACCACGCTGATCAGCTTCACCAAGCACTGACCTCAAAGCAAAGTTCAGGATGTGGGTGGAAGTGTGGTTACTCATGATGGGCCTGCGGCGAGCCTGAAGGAGTCCAAGAGCAGGGAAAGAAGATACATTTATGGTATAATAGACTTCACAGGAGACAAAAAAAAACTGCACAAAATAACTGGAACTTTTGTCATCAGAAAGATGGAACACTGGTCCTGAATCCCACATGTGACTACATGAAAATATCTCCTTTGTTGATGCTATTTGTGCCATCAAATGAAACATTTTGCATTTCTGAACTTGTAATATATAAAAAATAATAATAAAAACAAACAAACAAACAAAAAAAAAACCTTAAGCCAGTCTTTAAGACAAGTAAACTAGGGTTTTTAATGCTTTGATAACTTCCTTACAATATTATCTTGTCATATCTCGGTTACTCTGACTGCTTGGATTTAATTCTATCCGATTTTAACTGTGTTAATCCGAGCACTTCCTCTGTGTTGAATTTAAGGGTTCCTATCTGGGCCAATTTTCGTTTTTGAAGGTGCTGAGGGGAAATAAATAAATAAATAAATAAATAAATAAATAAATTTACCTCAAAGGGTTTCAAGAGACATGCCATATACAAATGAAACCTCACTTTATGTGCTCCAGAAACCCAAGTATTGTTTAGACTTCTTAACAAAGATCCAAATCTAAAACAATGATCTGAGCTATGCAAATAAATATAGAATAAAATAAATGAATAGATTAAATAAGCTCATCTCTTACCTCATCAACATGCAGAGTGAGACGGTCTCCAACCTTCAGCGTGCCATATACAGTTCCAACATGCAGCACGTAGCCTCCACGCACCTGAGTATTCTTCACCGTGAACTCCATCCTCTGAGACACACAGAACACAATCAAAATGCAGAATATGTGGGTTAAAGGAACAACTGCTTGAGCTCCTTTTTAAAATAACACCCCTTCCTCTTTTCCCACGTCTCTTACGTCCTCTGTGGAGTCGTTCTCACGCAGCATGTATCCCTCGTCGAAGGTCTGACCTCCCTGCTCAGCATAGAAAGATGTCTTATCGAGCACCACACCACATTCCTGTCCTGTGCTCACCTCATCCACGAACGCACGCTCACGCCTCAGAGCAAGCACCGTGCCAACAGCCTGCTCAAACTCTGCACGCACGCATGCACTCTTGGTTACAACATGACTACACACACACACACAGACTAATGTGTGGCAAATGTTAGTCACCGTAGTTGCCGTTGTCATCAGAGGTGTAGCTGTATTTCAGTGTGTCATCGGTGGCAGGGACTCCTTTGTTTCTCAGCTCCTCAATGGCATAGATGTCCAGCATGATGTGGTCCTCACCTCCAGCACCTTTGCCTTGGGACTTCAGCTAACAGCACACAAAGGAGAGAGAACCTTTAGAGCCCATGTAAACTTCTTACTTAGTCCAGTGCTAAACAGTCACTGGCTGTATTTACGAAGTGTATGTTCTCAGTAAGATTTCTGTGTTTCCCAAGATCCTATGTGTTTAGGAAAGAAAATGGTAGTGGTTCTAATTTGACCATAAAAGTTAGTTGTTCCAAACACTTTTCAGCATCACGGAGCAACTTGAGCTTTCCCACCTGTGCAGCTTTCTTCTCCTCCTCAAACGCACCTAGGTCTACTCCCATTCCTTTCTCCTCTGCAATGAGGACAGTCAGGTCCAGAGGGAAGCCATAGGTATCGTATAGCAGCCAGGCAGTGTCCCCTGCACAGGATGAAACAGAGTATGCATAACACATACAAGCTATCTGCTGTCAACTGTTAGCTCACTTTTCGGTTTTGACAATGTGACGGTTTAGGTGCAGCTCACATTTTGACAGCTGATATGATTGCAACCTGAATCAATTAGCCATGTCTTGTTTGCTATGCCACGTAGTGATCCAAAAAAAGTACACTTAACAAGGTTGTAGACATTTTTTAGGAAGACTGACTGGTGCGTTTGTTTAACTGGCATCTTACTTAACATACAGGCAGACAGCCAGAACAGAACCAGGAAGTAGCCTAAATTAATTTTTTTTAATAAAAATTAATTAATTAACTAAAAATAACATTAAAAAAAACCTTAATTTTGGTGGAATATACTTATGTTTTTCTAAAGAAGAGATGTCGGTGTATTACCTGCAGAAAAACTAAATTCTGATTAAAATTTTAGTCGTAATTTTTGGCCGTTTTCCAGAATTCTGCCACAGCGACATCTAATGGGATTTCTAGACCACGACACACACTAAATAGGGTAAATAAGTATTCTGATGTTGCTTTTGCAATGTAATATATTTCCAGTGTATATATCCACTTCAAAATTACACACAATACATTTTGACTTGATACTTATTAATACAAACAAAAATGCATAAACAAATGTGTTTAAAGAACAAACTTGATAAGGGGGAAAAGTAGTCGGAGACTACAAATGACCAACATTAGTACTTCATTTGTCATGCTGTTGCTGGCAATTACAGCTTTTTTAAGTAATTTTTTGTAGAAGCGTGGTTCTGTTAAAGCCCATTCCTCTTGGCAAATCGTCTTCAATTCCATAAGCTTTCGATGATCCCTATGATGGACTCGAAATTTCAAAATCCTCCATAAATTTTCAAGGTATTCATGTCAGAAGATCGGCTAGGCAATGCCAGGCCTCCTTGAGTTATTCTGGCTGTAGGTTTTGGGTCACTGCCTTGCTGAAACCTCCATGTTAATCCCCAGATTCTGTTTCTGATGCTGAGGAGATTAAATTCTCGAATACATCCAGGTACTTCACGCCATTCATGTTTACTCTCATGACGTGTAATGCCCCGGTACTGTTTGCAGGAGCAACCCTCCTATGTCTGTACTTCACTGTGGGTATGGTGTTCTTGAAATCATATGCATAACCCTTCTTTCTCAAAACATGAGGAGCTGAATTATTGCTAAGAGGTATATTTTTGTTTTCACTGACCGGAGTGTATTGTTACAAGAGTTCTGATTTCTCTAAATGCTATTAGATGTGCGTCTCTCTGGTTCTTTTTTAACCAGAGGAGTTTTACGCATGGTGTAGGAATGGCGATAATTGCAGTGCAGTTCACTGCGTATTGTTCTCTGTGTAACTGCTGCTTTCAGGACATCCTGCAACTTGCACGGTGCACCTGCCTTGGGACTTGTACATCATTGAGCCAATTATACTGTCTGTTCTTTGCTATGGCTCTGTAGCTTTTTCCATTCGAGTGCTCTTTAATGTTGTCCCTGAGAACTTTAGGAAGCTCCTTCATCATCATCATGCTGCTTGTTGCGTGAAATCTTCCCAACTAACCTTTTATGACGACACCAGGAGCAATTTGCACAAGAACACTTTTTGCAGTATTTATATTTAGAACATTATTTATTTTTCTGTAGCCTTACACACACACACACACTTCCAAAAAAGTTGGGACACTGTATAAAATGTAAATAAAAACAGAATGCAATGATTTGCAAGTCTCAAACCCATATGTTATAAGTAACACTTTTCCAGCCTTTCGTTGTCTCCGTCCCAACTTTTTTGAGATGTGTTGCAGGCATGAAATTCAAAATGACCTTATTTTTTCCCTTAAAATGGTACATTTACTCAGTTTAAACATTTGATATGTTTTCTATTGAGAATAACATGGGATTACGAGATTTGCAAATCATTACATTCTGTTTTTACTTACATTTTACAGTGTCCCAACTTTTTTGAAATTGGGGTGTAATTAATTTTTTATATATAAAAAATCCAAGTGTCCAAATACCTTCCCCCTCAATTAAGTTTTTTTTAAAAAATATATATATTTGTTTTATACTCATGAACACATACTTTCATATTCATTAGTACACATATAAAGACCTTAATTGTGCAAATGTTGATATATGCACTGGAGCTATATTTATTTAAAAAATAATAATAAAATTAAAAAGGTGTCTGAATACTTTTTTCCCACTGTAACCTGAGCAGACCTCAAAAAGTCTGACGTCAAGATAAGGCAGTTAGGCTTGTAATATCACTATTTGACTTGTTTAATTTCTCAATAATCTTACAGTAATTACTTTTGTAGTTTACCTTATTGGCCAGTGAAAGATGCTAAACAGCGAGTTATCATAGCGATCAGTGTTGTTCTGTGTACGTAGTTATAGAAACAACTAACGACGAACAGCTCTGAGCAGAATTCAGTGTGAATGGACTATTAGAATGGGGATACGTAAACCACGCAAGCTTTGCACACACTTTTCACACCAGTGAACCAGTGAAAGATAAATTAATTTAAGAGAGACTAGAGACACTAACCTGGAATAGTTTTGCTGTCTCCAAGGTTTTGGATCTTCCTGTCCAGGATGCGTCGCCCCCTACTAAGAGTCTTAAGAAACTGCATTTCCTCTTCATTAATGACATCCTTCACAGAGTCTGGGTCTTTCTTCAGCTCTGGGAAAGCATCTCCCTGTGAGCAGAGATTATATAAATCAGGAAAATCTCTCAAAAACTGTTTTTTTTTAAAAAAAAAAAACCACAACAACCTCTTGGATGGCAGCAATTAAAGAAATTAAGATTCTTATTACATTAACTCTAAATAAAATGGCAAATAAGAGATGGACAAAAATCAAGAGTTCCACTAAACCAGTGCATTCAAACGTTAATATCTTTCTCTCTAGGATGCATTCTCACCAGTGACTGCACCACCACGTCCACCAGAGAGGCGAAGAAGCCCTTCTGAGCCCCCAGCTTCTCATGAGCATACCGTACAGCGCGTCGCAGGATCCTTCTCAAAACGTATCTACAGAGACACACACAGACAAGCTTTAATACAGTCACAAACTATGCAATACACCACAATTATTGCTGAGCGCTACTCCATAATCTCACCCCCTTCCAGTGTTGTCAGGTCGACCACCGTCAGACAGAGCTATAGTGATGGTGCGGGCGTGGTCAGCTAGAACACGATATGCCATGTCAATGCCATCTTGGTCTTCTGATCCAACTTTTCCAGTGTAAAGCCTGGCTCCTGTGCCCTTCGCAAACAAAACCAAACTTGTGCTTGTTAGGTTAGGGAAAAATACAATAACAAATACATAGGGCCTACAGATGTGCTTATACCTTCTGGATAGCTTCAAAGTAAGGAATGAAGAGGTCTGTGTCGTAGTTAGACATCGTGTTCTGCAGGACAGAGACCAGTCGCTCCAGCCCCATTCCAGTATCAATGCTCTTCTTAGGAAGAGGCTTCAGCTCTGTCTCGGACTCTCTGCATAGGGTATTCAAAAAGTTAGATTAAATTAGTTTGTGCATCCACATGTCTGTTTACCCAAAGTCAAAGTGCCTTTATTCTACCTATTGAACTGGATAAACACCAGATTCCAGATCTCCAGCACATTAGGGTCGTCCATGTTGACAAGGTGTGAAGCGTCTCTGCCTCCGATGCGGTCGTAGTGGATTTCACTACAGGGCCCACAGGGACCAGTGTCTCCCATCTCCCAGAAATTGTCCTTCATGTTACCTGGCAGGATACGCTCCTCTGCCACCCTGACACACAGTACAGACACACAGCAGACCTTGAGGAAACATTCCACCCAAATGTACCATGGACACCAAGTGTCATTAACAGCATTATATAGACAGACATATTAGAAACGTGTGAATAAGTCACTGCTTCAGTAGCACATACTCGGATTATGCATCAACTACTACTCCTATTATCTAATAACCAAAATGTTGGCCAATACTTTAACAACATTTTGTCAATGGCAAATACAACAATGTACAAAAACTATGAGCTAATAATTTAGCTACAGTGTCATCCTCTCATATTTCCCTTTGTTTGTATTGAATGCACATAACTAGTTGCCCATACATCAACTAGTTACATTACGCTAGCCATCAATTTTTAGCGTACTCTGTTAGGTTTCTGGGCAACAGCTTTGACTTTCTAGAGCATAGAACAATAGTATGCAATTTGTGACATGTCCATGTTGTGCTGCATGTTAGTTTCAGCAATAAATAATACAGGAGTTATTCTAATGTGTCTCGTTTCACCCACTTGCTTGTGCTGTTTGTTTATTTCCGTCATGGCCCAGTCACTGCAAGTTATTCAAATGAATCTCTCGCGCTACATGAAAGGACAAAATCTGCGATTTTCAAATGATACGCCAAAATACAAACAGTTTATGACTGCTGAACTGATGGATGCAGATTTCACACTTACAAGACAGTTAGACTCTTAATTATAGTGCTTGATACACTTCTACAAGCACCACATACAGTCGTGTTAGTACAATGTCAATGTATATTACGGGTGTAACAGTACATTCAAGTCAGTTTGATTCAATTCATAACACTGGCTTCAGCATTTATGATTGAATTCAGAATATTGTAACAAAATTTTGAAGAAAAAAAAATTACAGAACACACTATTTCTAAACAATAAAAAATGCAAAATGTGCATTTTTCTGTGTATGAAACTAAATAATAATAGGTTTAATATTGTACACAAAATGTACTACAGATTCATGATGTTAAAAATATATAAATAAATAAATAAATAAATTGATAAATTCTCCTAAAAATTTGATTGAATAAACAAAAGTCTCTGACCTGGGAAAAATGATCAACTGAAACATAATGAGCTCCACACAAGTGCCTGAGGAATCGTTCTTAAACAGTAATAGTGCTTCAGAGTCACGAGTTCTGCGGCCTCATTCTTGAGCACTGTAGTTCACAGTGAAGTGGGGCGGGCGTCATTTGAAATTTACTGAAGATCTTTTTTTAACCGTTATAACATGGCTGTGTAACTGTATAACTTATAATGCATGTCGGGATTTGCGATCCGGTGCGATCAGTCAGATCGCTATATATTTTAAGGGTTGTGCAGATTGTGACCTATGGTGTTCAAAGTGCAATTGTATTAGATGCATAATTAACATAATGCCGATATTCACGATATGAATTGCACACTGTCTTTTTTTTTCCCCCATCATTACAGCCCTAGAGTATATAGATGAGTGCAGGTAAGTGCGAGGCCAATGTACATAGTTGTGCGTATATATTTTTCAGACATTTAATAGTCAGAGAAAATACCCATGCCATGGTTACAAAAACAAACATGATTACAACAACAAACAACCAACAACAAAAAGATAGGTCATGAACAATAAGAAAAACATCACCACCTCAACCCTAAAACCCCATAATCCTTTGTTCTTCTGTCTGTGAAAGGTTGACATTTGCCTTTCACCTGGATGTGCCTGGGTGTGTCGTTGAAAGCCTGCAATCTGCTAATCCCACTTGTAAGAATGTTGTTCGATGCAGCAGCCTTGCATCATATGCCTAATTTTTCAAGAGTTAATATAAATGTTTGTGTAGTGTGAGATATCAAACTGTGATGGTTGTAAAAAAAATAAAAAAATTAACAGCATACATTTTCTAATCTAGGGGTAGATTTAAAGTGTTTTTTTGTGTCGGTTGTGTGCTAAACACTCATCTTCTCATCTACATTCACACTTACCCTAGGTCAAGCCAGATCTGCTTGCACTCATTGTCACACTCAAGACCTGCTTCAGCATGTCCTCCAAAGTAGGTGAAATACAAGCGCTCGAGAGGGATGCCAAACTCCTGGGTCAACAGCTCCAGAGCCATCTTACAGGCCAATTGCTAAAGATGGAACAGGAGGAAAAAACAATTCCACAAGAATTTAACTGCAGCCTAAACCTTCTACTACATTCTGTTACATGAGAAGCAGTAAGAGAAATATATTTGATCGCTTTTTATTTAATCAGATTCGTTCATTCAGAATGTCGTACTCAATAACTCTTGTATTGCTGCCCGGTTGGGTCCCTATATCTTACTTTAAAGTAATCTCCAAAGGACCAGGAGCCCAACATCTCAAAGAAGGTGTGGTGGTACACATCCTTTCCCACGTCATCCAGGTCATTATGTTTACCACCAGCACGGATGCACTTCTGGGTGTTGGCAGCACGCTTCAGTCTAGCCATGGGGTGGGATGGGTCGATGGTGTTTAGGAAAATGGGTTTGAACTATGAAAAGATTAGGTGAAAACAAAGGACATGATTCCAGAAAACAAAATAACCCTCGCAACTGTACTTTTGCCCCAGGAAGAAACTGCAGACATGACAGACTACAGTTTCAATTTTCTTTACATAAAGCCTGTTCATACACGTCAAGCTTTTGCATTCAAAGACGCTAATATTATAGTAAATTATACAGCTTAGAAAACTGTTGTCTACTAATACTACATTAACAAGGGTGTGACAGTCTTACCTGGTTCATGCCAGCATTAGCAAAGAGTAGGGTTGGGTCATCCAGGGGAATGGTGGAGGACGAGTGCACATACTCATGCTCATAGCGACGGAAGAAGTCAATAAACTTCTCACGGATCTGAGCAGCAGTCAGTGAAGTGTCCATGCTGGCTGGGTTGTTCAAAGAGGACTAGGAAATCAGAAAACACAACAACAACTTGTCTTAAAAATTCTGCCTTAAAAAACATCACTTCCTAGCACATTTGAGCCATACATCTAGGGAAGGAGTAATCATGTTAAACCAGCAATTTAGCAAGCTATTGTAATTGCAAGCCAAACAAACAAGGCAAATACTGTATGCCAAACCCTGTAACTCATTCTTCTCTTGCTGCATTTAATCCCATGTAGAGCACACTAGAAACCAAAGACATAAAAGAGAAGTTCCCCTTTGAACACACTTCTCCGATTAAAAGAGTTCAGCAGGCTTTCTCCAACTTCACCTGGCGTCTCTATTACAATTTAGAAAATGGCAAGAAACAAGCATTGAACTTGAATGAGGATCAAGAGAACCTCATACAAAATGAAAGCAACATACGTCTTTCAAAACACCTGACTACTATCCTATGGGTGGAAAAAAGAAAAAGAAAAAAAACATCCTCATGGGAGGCTCCTCATGGCAAACAGCTCTACAGGGTGTCTCAAAAGTCTCTGTACATAGGGGCAATTAACACTTTTTAAACAAATGTCTTCGACAAAAGAAGGACGTATTGAAATCATTCTCATGGCTGGATTGGGAAGTTGTCCTAAGGTTGCATTGGACTTTAACAGGAAACATGGTGAGCACATCACACACACAGCAAACACACTGCAACTGTGTGTGGAGACTTTTGGGACCAGCAGCACTAATAACTGCGCTGTTGCTTCCAGGACTACTGAATAGTAACACCATTTCTCACAATACCTCTTTAGTAAGAGCACAGTAGATGTGGTAGCAACATCAAAATAAAATACATCCCCTACAAATCTGAACTGCTTTAACATCTGCCTCATCGTGGCCTTTAGTCGAAATGCAAACCAGTCTACGAATTTGCATTTTGCTACAGAACACTCAAACATGCAACCCAAGTCTCTATGATATGAAGAAACAAAACAGTACTAAAATGGATGTAGTGTTAATGCAGCAACAAAGTAAAGTGCAGTAGAAAAAGAATGCGTGACTGCAAGCTTCCACCGCAGACCGTTGAGCAATTTCACTACTGAATCTGGTAGAGTTATGAAACTCACGATGCCACAGAAGTCACGAGGCCCTCATGCACTGGCAAAACACACAAGCCTAATATCTTGCCAAGATATCATTTAAGTCCTGCAAATATTAGTGCGAGCAACCATATGGTGTTCAACTCAAGTCAGGATGCAACATACAGTAATCCACTACTTCAAGCATTTCCTTAAGAGACAGGCTGAGCTGACCACACACACACCCCCTGCACAAACTGATGCTTCACCTGCCAGCATGTAAATGCTTTGGCACAGAAAAAAGTGAGATGGAGAGCCATGTGGATGAGATGACGACACTGCAACACTCCTATGGAGGCAGACATGAATGGGAAATGAGAGTCCTCTGTTTCACATATGCAAATGTATAAAGTGTTAGGTGTTACCAATAAACCGACTCTCCGGCTGGATCTGCTGACTTTAATTCAAACTTTTTGAGCAAATGTTAGTGACTGTTCTGCACTTGATACGGTTCTCCAGCTCACATCACAGCTGCAGGTTATACAAGTTGATTTGGACGACTACATGCAGGTTTGCCCGACTCACCACCAGTGTGTAAAACCTGACCGGGTTGTGCTTGTGTGAACCCGTGTTCCTAATGACTAATCTCTGTTGCTGACAGACAAACACTAATCACTAGAGATGCACCGATACTAAATTTCTCAGCCAATACCGATAAACAACTATTCAGAGTGATATCCGCCTATACCAATAACCGTTAGGTCTGTCTTTTTTTGCCTTTTATGCCTTCTTATAAATTAGTAATAATTAATTCCACAATTCTGAAGGAAATGCAAATAAAAACTTTATTCTCTCCATTTCAACATTTGGTCACTGGTCTTAAACATAAAACACATTACATAAAACACTAACTAAATTCTGAATATTAAAGTAACATTTCTTAACTTATTGAATGCTATTAATTCACATTAACAAAATGAATTGATTGAATACTAAAAAACCTCCTGTTAGGTTCACATTCACTCACCACAAACAAAAGCATTTCTACTTCATCACTGAACATCAAACTGGCAATATATAATAAACTTTTTTATACATTAACATTAACTGGATATGAAATGTACTACTCTACTAATATATTTTTCTGTGCAATATATATTTTTTGTCAACTCATCTTCATTTAAATCTTTCAACAGTGTACTGGCACTTTCATTCAGCGCAGAAAAAAAAATAAAATAAATTGACTCGATGACGAAACTCAAGCTGCAGCGTCCAGTGTAAAATTTATCAGTGCAGAGCTTACAGAGATTACAAACTACTGTTTTGTCAACATTCCACACAAGAGACATCTTTACACGCAGCATGAAATCGTTGTGTTTTCCTGCCCTCTTTTGATTGATAGGATATAATCAGCCCTGATCATCGGAGGTTTCTAAACTATGGGCCGATAGCGTGAAAAATTGCCTTTATCGGCCAATACATTGGTGCATCTCTACTAATCACCATTGTTTGCCTTGTTTGTGTATGTATTGTCTTGTTCTTCTCTGTTATATCTATATCTCGTTTTCTCTCTCCCTCACACTAATATTATATTATATTATATTATATTATATTATATTATATAATATATATATATATATATATATAAACAAGTAACAAAAGCAAGTAAATCCATCCATACCTGTTCCCTTTGCGTCTATTTCCTGACTGCTCACTACCACAGCTTCTTTTTGTCTGTTATTGAGAGAAATGATCGTATTTTGTAAATACATATAAAACAGACAGGTTGTTGTAACACCATAAACAAAAACTATTTTGCAATCTGATCAAACTCTACTCTATCCTAAATCACTTCCAAAAAACAACCCTCTTTCATATACAATGTTTTGATCATCATCATCATGATGATGAATTAACGCTATTAGAATATGTAAGTGACTCTATGGCGTCATCTGGCGACTTTGAGCCTATACTAAGCAATTTTTACCCCTGAAGTGAGCTGACAACACTGCGTGTATAAACACTTGGGTAAGATTCATGCAGTTCATTCAATTCATGCATCAGCACTTGACCAGTCCTCATATGCATGTGTCAGAGATAAGTGATCATTTAAATGCATGAACATATATATGAATCTACACGACACGGTGGACTTTACCTACTCAAAATAAACAAACAAACAAATAAATAAATAAAACAAGCAAACAAATAAATAAATAAACAAGCATGCTTAAGACTGATCTGAACACATATTTGGAGCTATAGTTTCATGCCTATTGCGCAGGTTTAAACAGCAGCACTGATTTAACACCTCAGAATAATAATTAAATCGTAGCTCCTGTTTCATATTAACCACAAAATACCATCAGTTTGCTCGAGTGCTAAAGACGTGATTTCTAATTAAGTCCAGGTTCACTGCCAGACAGTTAGCTCGCTAGCTAGCTTTAGCTATTCGACACGCGACGAGAGAAGCCTGTGCTGTATAATGTGTCGTGTACAGAACAGCTTCGGCAGTAGGATAGGAAACCTAAGGCATGATAAAGTTACGAGAAATATACCCAAAGAAACACGAGAAAGAATGCATAATAATAGTAGTACATCTCACCGAAATGCTCCGAATAACCACACCTGTCTTCACACACACATACACTGCTCAAACACGCCGGTACGGAAAAGAACACTAAGAAGCCGGGGTCAGGCCCATGCCGCGTTCCTATTGGTCATCTGGAGGTGACGCCTTATCTTTACAACAATCCTATTGGTTGAAGAAGCTGTCAATAACAGACAATGCCAAGCTCATTTTCATTACTGGATGATGCAACTTAAAAGGAAGAGTTGAGTCATATCACAAAACATTAAGATGATAATCAAGTGTTATTGCTTCAAAATGTTTATGCATCAAGATGTAATATGATGTCATCAAGAACATGATAATAATAATAATAATAATAATAATAATAATAATAATAATAACAACAACAAAAGCCTAACTTACCATGAGAAAAATGGCAGAGAGAACTGTACACCACACACACACACACACACACACAAACAAACAAACACACACAGTGACTGGTTTTCATCAGTGTCTAGCTATCATCTTACATATTATATTCATAGATTACTGTACAAACAGGTTGCTGCATACAGACCAGACATCAGCTTGGTATTACATGTATTAAGGCTATTGTGAAGAAATAGCAAACGTTTCGTGATAATTCTCTTAAAACTCTGTTTATACCACTACTGATAATTGCTGAGGGACTAGGAAGGATAATTGGCTGAATTCTGAGTTTGTTGGTACCGTGAATAGTGAAGGCTAAAGCAGGTGGCAGAGCTTTCTCTTACAAAGCCCCGCAGTTATGGAACAGCCTTTCAATTAGTGTTCAGGACTTAGACACAGTCTCAGTGTTTAAGTCAAGGTTGAAAACATATTTGATTAGTCAAGCCTTTTGTTAATATTTTTGTTCTAAGGTAAAGGAGCAGATCGAAAGGTTCACGGGCATAGAGTGTTGTGGTGAACTGGGATGTTTGGATGCTGTTGCTCTCCCCACTCTCACACATTCAGACATTCAGGTATGTCGACGTTGGAGTGGCTGGCTGCTTTATGTCCCAGGGCACTCCTTTTTAGTTATGTCTTGCCAGAGTCCCTGCATGCACTCTGCACACAAATTACATTGTCCTTCTCTCTCTCTCTCTCTCTCTCTCTCTCTCTCTCTCTCTCTCTCTCTCTCTCTCTCTATGTCTGTCTGTCTCTGCACATGCTACTCCTGAGAAACCATTGATCCTGACCTCACCTGCTCTCCGGACCTGCCTGATCCATCTGATGCCCTACTTCTGGTTAGAGTTTTCGTCACTTGGAAATCACTTCCTGTTTCTGAGGATGGCCCCACATGGACAGCCTAAATCCATCAGTGATCAATGAGATCACTGAGGATATTACCAACTAAAAACCATGAAGATGCAATTGGACTGCATTTGATACGAACAGTTTTGCTACGATGACTTTAGGACTGCAATTGCCACAAACGGTTTTGCAGTCAAGTCTCCATCACTGAACAGTTGATAACTTCAACAAAATAAACTTCATGTGAAAACTATAATGAATGTCCTGTTTACACAATTGCACTTTTTGACCATGTAGTACACAGTTATAGTAGGGAATTATTTATAATCGCACTATCCGGTGTCACCAAGATGAGGATGGGTTCCCTTCAGAGTCAGGTTCCTGTCAAGGTTTCTTCCTCATATCATCTCAGGAGGTTTTTCCTTGCCATTGTCACCTCTGGCTTGCTCATAAGGAACAAATTTATAAATTTTTATCCTAAATGTATATATTTCTGTAAAGCTGCTTTGTGACAATGTCCATTGTTAAAAACAATATACAAATAAAATTTAACTGAACTGAATTAAACATAGAGATGGCCAGTGTTAGCTCTGGATTCCTGAAACAGTAAAACATGTTTCAGCTTATTGTAAAGTATGCTACAAACGAGTAAGAACCCATTACAGTTTAGAGATGATGTCTCATTCCCCACATAACAGTAAAACAGTAACAGTCAAAAAAAAAACAACTGAGTTGCAGATATAGCTAGACACTTGTAGAATGTAGCTGAGAAATGTAGCTGAGTAATGACTGACATGCGCTCTCTCAATCATTTTAGTAGCAGACTAGCCTCAATATTATTTAGCTAACAAGAAGTTAAACTCATTTCATGGTAACTCACAACAGCCCACAAATGACCTGAGTTCACTTAAATGCTGTATTGATCAATAATTTGAATTCACATGAAACAGACTAATAGCTTAGCTGCCTCCCAAATTTATTTCCCTCCCAATTTCGAAGTGTCCATGATAATAATATTCTGCTTAATTTTTTAATATATTGTAATAACAATATATTACACGATATTAAACGAATAATATATTGTATTGTGCAGTGTGTTTCCACTGTTCCTCCACAGGAGCAGAAGCAGATGCTGGATAAGTGTTACACGTCACTCCTACACACACACACACACACACATTGAAATACACAATGTGGTGCATGTCTCAGAGTCAGCCACTTGGGTCCACGCACGCTCTTTTCTTGCTCTGTTTATGTTTCTCATTAGCAGCACAGAGAGAGTATAGATCCCAAACCTCACCCATTTTTTTATGATTTTATATGGACCATTAGTTCCACTTTTAAGCACTGATAGTCTGGACAAAAAAAATCAGAAACATTTAATATTATTTCTAGGAAAACAAATGGAGCACAGCACACCCTCTCTCCCTTCTTCCTCACTGACACCCTTGTTCCTGCCCTTTTGTCTTTGAGCTCCACAGTGGCGCTATCTGTATCTTTTTTTTTCTTTTCTTTTTTTGGTTTAAAAATAAACCCTACCCTACATAAACCCAAAATGAACTCTAGAGCTATCCCCCAGAAAAACTGGAAAACATTGAAAGAAAAAAAAAATCAGATTTAGAAATGGCAGCACTAGCATGGTCTGTGAATTCTGGTTCTGACAGGTCCTCAACCTCAGCTACATCACTCGAGTTCATAATGGGTCTCAACTAGAGATTTGCAGGGGAATGCTTTTTTAAATCCTACTTGCACAATTATTATTTTTGTTTGCATCTGCTTGCAATTTTTACTAACAAATTTAATTGGTACTATTTCCCAAAAACTAAATACACTACTAGCCTAATTAAACGTTAGCGAACGTGATCTTTCTTTGATCCGCAAGCTTCATATCTGACTGCTCACATGGACAAAAACCTCCCATTCATGCAACATTTTTGCTGCATCCCATGGAATCCCAGGTTCCTCCAGTTTCAAGCAGATACCATGTGTACCTTTCTGGTGAGCTTTCTAAAGCAATAAATGAATAGTGCATCCCCTGTTCGTATCTGTATTTGTATCTGTTTAGAACACATTCATTCATTCATTCATTCATCTGTTCATTCATGTATAGAGTAACACCACTCTGCTTTCCTCGTTTAGAAAGGTCCAATCTACCTCATCACTCTTTCACCAAGAACTGAAAAAGTACAGACAAAATAAAGACACTGTAAATGTATGGAAAATGTGATTCAAATATGTTGTCATGTCTTATACCAAATCTAGACTTTCATTATAACAAACAAATTTTGGTCTAAAATACTCACACAGGGGCCACAGCAATGTACAGTCATGGGGAAAGAAAGTACACCCTCCCTCAATTCTGTGTTTTAGGTATCATTGCCTAAATAACTAATAAATAAACTAATAAATTTGTGGTCCTCAACAACTTCTATAAACCTCAGTCAACAACAAAATAAAAACTCAAAAATTTCAAAATGCAGGAATTTTTTCAACAAAAAGTTAACCAACATTCAGAAACCAGGTGTGGAGAAAATAAGAACAATATTACAACATTGCTTCAGTTCACTGATGTTTGAGGGCATTCAATTATGCACAGCTCTCTCAAGAACATTTGTTATTTAGGCCCTTATAACTAACAACATAGAATTGAATGAGGGTGTACTTTCTTTTTCCCAAGAGTGTCTTACATTTGAAAAAAAAGAGTGGGTTTGAGACAAAATCTAAGTGAAAACACAAGGCAAAATGGTTCAACAAAACAACATTTATTGAACATGAAACAGTAAAACCAACAGAAAGTTCCACAGATGTGATAAGGAGGAAGAGATGCAGAGTAGATCAAAGAAGTGCAAGCGCTGACTCATATATAATCACTCATAAACAACAGATATAATACATTTCACATAAAATCATAATGAAACAATAAGATTACTATTCACTTCTCAATCTGTAGTCTTAATCTGTACTCATGGACTGTGGAGATTCAATGAGAATGCAATGAAACAGAATTCCAATGAATGTATGGTGTCCAGGGTATTATCAATCACTCCCCAAGTTTTACTGATCTGTCTCTGTAATGTATGTGTGTGTTTTATTGAACAATATTAGTAACACAAATAGTCCAAAGCATTACTTTCTTTCTAAGCAACATACTATATGATGCTTATTGCTTTAGCCCAAACCTATTTTTTCCCCAGGCATAAATTCACTTTAGTTCAAGCTTTCCCTATAAGTGAATATTTTATTTAAAAGCAAATTAAATCAAAGTTTTGTATTCATGAAGGGCAAAGAATTGTCCACAGAATTGTGCTTTATATACAGAAACAAATATCATTTTAGTTTTAAGCAGAAATTCTACAAGCTACAGGTATACTTCATTGATAAAACAAAGATACATAGATAGATAGATATATATATAAATCCAGATATTGTGGATATTCTTGTACAATAAGTTTCTGATTTCATGCATCAATTGAATTGTACTGAGCCATGTGTTTGAGAAGTTTAAGCATTGTCATATCTTTTCTTCTGAACAATTATAGTGGCTTCACCCTTGACGTCTCTCAGTCTATCTGAGTCAAAGTCAACCAGCAGCTTCCTCAGCCCAGCTCGAATGGGTTTAAAGGAGAATTTCACTACAACATCCTGGCCAGGTCCAATATTAACACTGTTAAGAACAGAAAAGATAGATTAGATCATTGCAGACATAAGGTATGGTCTGTAGATCTTGCTGTATATCATTTTAGTTTGTCAACAAATATAAATTCCACATGAAGCAGAGTCTTTTCAGATACATGGAACCTTAGATACTCCTTTCTACTGGAATCCATAGGCTAATCCAGGGATCATTATGATTGTGTGGGGTAGTTCAGATAAACTGTAACAGCACCGACTCTTTTCTTAATACTGAATAGCATTAAACACATGGCTTTCTTTCCAAGTGAAATTCATACAACAGATATTATTTAAAGTCTACATGAAATAACTTGAGAGCAATGATTTGATGAAGTTAGAGTGATGGCATGTTGACGTGTTGGACTGATTGACACAACAGCCAATATTGTTCGAGATATACCACACTTCCTCCCAATCAAAACAAACCTGACAGTAGCTTAGCAAACCCACTAAGTATGGAAAAAAGCAAGTTTAACAAGATCAACATTTCTTCGCCCATACCTGTTGACTTTAACAAGTATGATGTCCTAGACGACAAGACTGTGTGTGTTTTTGGAGCTAAGCCATACATTTTTGAGCTGAGATCAATTATCAACAGCACTGATGATGACAAAGAGTTGCAGAATCATCACTAGGCGGCATCTGACACATCTGAATGGTAGATAAAATGATACACTATATGGCCAAATGTATGTGGACACCTGATCATCACACCCAAATTCAAAGGTCTTTTCAGTGTGGTTGAAGTCAGGGCTCCGTGCAGGCCACTCGAGTTCTTCTACACCAACCTTGGCAAAACATCTCTTTATAGACCCTGCTTTGTGCACAGGAATGCTGTCATGCTGGAACCGGTTTGGACTAAGCCCCCTAGCTCTAGTGAAGGGATATCGTAATGTTACAGCATGCAAAGACATTCTAGACAATTTTGTGCTTCTGATTTTGTAGTAATAGTTTGGGGAAGGCCCATATACTGTGATAGTTATGGATGTGATAGTCAGATGTCCACATGCTTTGGGCCATATTACTAACTTACTATTACTAACTATTACTGATGGAGTATCCCCATCAATGTAAGAACGAATCATGTTCTTGACCAATCTAAGATAGCACATTCCGGCATTGAAAAACCCCACATTGTTAAAACACTCCTCCAAAAATGTGCATCTATGAAATATATAAACTCCAACCAACTACAACCATTTGTTTCCTCAAGCAAGGGATGTCTGGAAAAGGTAATATTGTGAGGGAAAACACACAGCCAAAAATGCACTAACAAACCATTTTGCAGCTAACAAACTGCTACTGTAGAGCAAGACCCACCTCCAGCAGAGAGCATTTAATTGGACAAACACAGGATGACTCATCAAAAAATATTGAATAATTTTCCTGGAATGTATGAACTATTTTTATTTTATTTACGTATTTATTTTTTAGATATCTTATCATATTGCTGCCCATAAAACTAAAGGATAGCTGTGAAACACCGGTTAAACTTTGAGTTCATCATACCTAACCCAACAATCAAACTTAGATACTTAAGTAATCCTTACAGACAGTTGTACCAATATTTTCACTGAATACCAGTATGCAGGAAATGCCAAAAACCAGGTTAGAGTATGTTGTTCTAGGAATATCTTTCCCATATTAGACATTGGTAAATGTTTGTGCTTGTGTCTAGTTGGCAACTATGTGTTGAGGTCTCATGATGATTGTCATCTTGATTTGTGCTTTCCTGGCCTGTAACATTCAACACATTTTGTTTGTAAGGGGGATGGAGAAGCCATTTTCTTTATAACATGGTGGTGAAATGTAGTAAGGAAAGAATAAGGGCTGATGGCTTGTAGCCTCCAGATCACTATCCATTTGCGCCAATCTACTAAGTATCCATATTCTATACACTATATTCCTACATTATAAATTAGGTTGGTAACAAGTATACAAAAACATATACAAAAATAGAACACCATGATGACAAGCTTATACATACGGAGCCTGGATCTCTTGTGCTTCTGTTAGCCCCGCGCCCTCCACTGTAAACACCCCTCTTGTCAAAGTGATAGGCAGTGGGTTCGTGAAGGAGATGCGTGCTGTCAGTTTACGTGATACCATTGCTTCTCCAATCATCTGAAATATTACATAGAGATTGAGAACTTTACTCATGTAGTAGGTGAGCATTTAGTGAACTGAATCACTTTCATGTTTTTTCGTGCATTACCTTGATATGGAGCTCGGGCATTTTTAAGGGTATGTTGACCTCTTGCAGGATGGCATTTTGCTCGCTGCTGGTTTTCAGGAGTGCTGTGACTCTGATCAGGTGATGCTCTGATACACATGCTCCATAATGATCGTACCGAAGCCTCATGACTTCTTTATGAGCTGAAGGTCAATGTCAGGGTAAAGGAAATTATTGAACACAAAACATATCACATACTTACAATAATAATTCTCATTTGATGGACAACATTGTGCCTTTTATAAACCTTAATGGGCCTCTCTTACTCTTTGTCTTTAATATGCTCCCCCACTCATTTTTAATTCATCCCTTACCTATTTAATTTGACTGAAGTTAACCATGATCTGATGCATTTTCTTTTCAACATACTTACAGTCATGCTACCTAGTTTGTCCTGATGTACTGTCCAGTGTATTTAGTGTATTGTGTCAATTTTCTTTCACTGGATCTGCAGTTTTGCACCCTGATCGAGTCACATTCATCACACTGTTTGAACTAACTATACAACATGGTCTCTGTAATTCTATTGGACAACGATTCAGATCTGCTTGACTTTACCTACCTTTCTTTGCTGGCACTCTGAGTTGGGCAGTTTTCCTTTGACATTCTCCTCGATGGAGACTGTTGTATGTGACAGCATTGGATGTGACCGTGAGCTGAGCAGGCGTGTCTTCTCCACCAACATTATGCACCTCCACAATTACATCGAAGTCTGTTCCATGAATGGCCTGGGCATGCTTGATAGACAGCTCCAGCTTGCCAGGGTGTCCATTTTGTCTCACCACTCGTTTCCCTACCTTTTCATAGACCTTTCGCTCCATTATGGAACCTGATGAAAAACACTGGATGGCTAGAACGTAGTACTTTCAGGGGTGAGCTATTATCTATAATGCAGAGTGATGGATCACAGGTGAGTTGAGTAAAATACCTTCAGGGTATTTGTAGTTAGCAGTGATGTCTTCCCTGTAGTCTCCATAAACACTTTTAGTGCTGATGTTTCTTCCCACAGTCGTGTGGTTCACCGACACTCGTGTTCTCTCCCCATCTGGATGAACAATCCAGTAGACCATGTCTGCGTTCACCTCAGAGAACACAAATGGTGCATCATATTTCATCCCCACCTCACCCTCTCTCACCGCTTTCACTGGACATGGTCCACAACAGTATACACCTAGAGTGAGGAAAAAACGCACAAATGTAATGGATTTTAACTGTAAACTTTTCCAAGTGCTTTTTATATCATAAGCAATTACAATAAAATATTTTTAGGCATTTAGTCTCCCACATACACTAGACAGGATGTGACCATGACTATAAACATTTACAGAATAAGACATATCACCTTCTATAAGACTATCACCTCTATAAACAAACAAACAAACAAATACAACAAAATAAAATATATTACATATACTACACACATAGCTGGAAACTTTATTCTACATATTTTAATAAAAATGAAGGTTTAACCATGAAGGTTTAACCCATAGCTGCTCAGATTGAAAGCTTACCTAATTAATTACACTTTCGTTTGGTTAAATACGGGAAGTAAACTTTGAGGACTGTGGTTCATTGATATTTTTTGATGTAGCACCATTCATCTATTGATATCTTTTGAAACAGATCCTTTTTGATAATCTTTTGAAAACAAGTTATCTTGATAAAATTTTAAGCTTGTGAAATTGCTGATAAATCTAGCTCACAGCTGACTGACAGAATGCAGTGAACTCCTGCTAACTCATACAAAAATATAGGGACATGAATGTAATATATTATACCTTCATAATGTCAAGTGTGGAAAGTCAGAAGAAAGGTATGTGTTTTATCGTTTTACTAACTTTTGACATTTTTGTAGCACTGGTGATATCAACGTCCGATTTTCATGTTGACTTCAAAGCTGTATTTTAAAAAATGAAAAGCACCCCCACATGAATATATTATGTCACAACTACTCATTGTAATTGCTTTGATTTAAAGGGAAAATATGAAGATGAATTTATGAACACTATATGTTGGAATTACACTGAAAATGTGTGTAACCATGTGGTTAAGCTGCCTGTTCAAGGGTTAAATCCTACCATCACTCCTTTCCTGAGGGGTTGGGTCAAGTACTTGCCATCCATCATAACCTTCTGGGAGATCCTCTCTGTTCATCCAGGACTCTACCCAACAATGGAAATTCCTGAAAAAATGGAAAACAATTCAGACATATTAAGAGTATCTAAGATTGAAATGACTCAAAGTACCACAGAGCATGGGCTTTACCAGATCATGTCATTCCTGCCCTCGGATACACCCTCCAGCTGCTCATTAAACAGGCAATCCACATTGATGTTGCCATCAGTGTCATGAGCTGAGCTGAAATTTGTGACACATCTAGTTGGAATGCCCAAACAGCGAAGAACTGCAGAGGTCAAAAGATAAGCAGTTAACCCTACCACATTAGAACCATCAATATCAACTGGTTCCTAACATGTTTATCAAGGATTCGAACCCTCTGACTCAGCCTTTTGTGCAGGCACTAGAGTTTGAGACCAGTTTTTGCAATCTAGTGATGTTCGCTCAACAACATAAGGCAAAGGCTATGAAATCTGCCAACAAAACAACTAAGCAGTAATAATTTATACTGTTAGAAGGACTCAATTAGGTTTAGATAGCATAAATTATTTCCTTACTTGTGCAGGCTACAGCGGAGAAAACCCAACATTGGCCATAACGCACCCTCTGGGCCCCTCCCTCACTCCAGCGTCTCAGGATGGGAACACTGCCAGTCCACCGTGTAGGGGCCACACCATCGCTGTACTCACCATCCCAGCGCCCAAATATCACTCCACGGTCATCGTTTGCATTTACCTGCCCGTCACAAACACGTGTTTGTACAGTTAAACTTTTGCTCTCAATGATATTGTCTGACGTTTTTTGGCCCTCAGTGTTATTCTCTGACATTTCTGAAAAACAGTAATACAGTATGACTTGAATGAGTATATATAATTTTTCCAGAGTCTAGATAACATTAATATTTTCATCCACAGTCATATTATCCTGTTGTAGTGTATTGTCAATATTTTGACTGTGCATCTTCTTGTGGAAGCAGTATCTAAAGAAGCAGTAGATGAACAAAATGGAGAGTAATACATTTATGTCCCATACCCAGACCTTTGCCTTACCATTGCAGTAATTGTCCTACTAACATAAACAGGGTCTGCTCTTTTAGTGATATCCATCTCAGAGTTCTTCAAGGCAGCAGGGGAGTTATCCAGTACCTCAAAGCAGATGTCCATCACATCTTCTTCAAACTAGGCAGAGAGAACACAACAGTTACAGCAATTCACATCTGTTCACCCTCTGGCCTCTTTGGCAGGAAAGTGAAAGGTATTTTTTTGTTTCTTTTTTTTTTTTTTACATAAAGTTTTCTGCCAATTTAGTCAGTGTCAGTTCCCACCTTTTGGCTAGGTCATGGAATACCATTGAATACATTTTGAGGAGACTGTAACTGCCATTATCCATATTAGGGATGTAACCAAATATGAAATCATTATTCTGAATGAACAGCTAATGTGTTCTAATTAAACAAATGTTAAACAAAGATGAAAAAGGGTGCACTATTTTAGTTTTTTTCCACAGGTCATCTAATTAAGACTAATGGTGTTCAATGATTTTTGTTTTCATGTGGCCATGAGCAAGTGAAGCTTGCAGGACAAAGCCCACAAACAGGCAGTGCTACACAATGAATCATTCCTTCATGGTCATAGTCATGGTGGTTTAAATTAAGCTACTAGTTTGTTTATATTATAGGAAATAGAACCAACCTAATTTGTTAAAAATATCACTGGCAGGTAAAAGCAGAAATAATAACTGCAAAACAGTCCAGGCTCCCAAGTGATACAACAGCAAAGCGTCTGCCCTATTGTTGGGAGATCACAAGTTCAAATCCTGATGATGCCACCCTGTGGCCAGGAGCCAAGACTGCAAAACTGACTTTGCTGTCTGGGTAGCAGGGATGGCATACTCGGTCTCCTGTTAATCACAGCAACAATCGTGGACTTCTGTGAGCTCATGTGCCGTATGTGAAAGGGTAGATATTGCTTTCGTCACAGTGTGTTACACTGCCCTATGACACAGCATGAGCCAGATTTCAAAAACTTGCTGTTGGCTGGCTTCATGTGTCATAAGCCCATTCCAGTTTAGGCCACACCCACTTTGTGTTTAAATACACATATGATATACTGTATGGAGCACTAAACACACACAGATACATACAGTGCTGTGAAAAATTATTTACCCCATCCTGATTTCTTCTGTTTTTGTGTATATCTCATAATAAATAGTTTTAGATCTTCAAATGAAATGCAACATAAAACAAAGGCAACTTGAGTACACAATACAGTTTTTATTCCATTTTTAAATTTATTGACATGGTTCAATTCTGGTCACTCCCAGCAATGGATGGACATGGCATTACAATGATTTTAATAAAAAGACCAACACTTTACTATTGCACCAACAGTAATAGTTATATGCTTGAAACAAAAATTCACAGTGGTTATGGTAACTATAGCTGTAGGCAAAAACAGAGACAATTTTTCTATAATCTTCACCTTTTTCTTTATGTTATGTTTATTTTGCCTTTGCTTGCCCTTTCTGTCTTTACTGGCCTAACTGAGAAGGAGGGGGGGGGGCTTGTTTGTAAGGCAAGCATTCTCACACATCTTGAACAGAAACACTTGACATCCAGACAGAAAGACTCCACTGGCTGACCAGCCCCCTCTGTGTCTCTTGGCACACAGCTGCTACAATTCACACACTCCACCATCTAACTGCTGATTCTGACCACAGATTCCAACAGGATATAAAAAAACACCCATATATCCATCTCTCCTGTCAGCTTTCCTAGCCCATGACAGTATCTCTATGACAACTTTGACCTCCAGTTCATTCAACCAGCCAGCTTCAAACTAGCACACAGATAATTTTAACTTCTTACCTAACATGAACCTTATTGTCTGTGTACTTTGTATGTACTTTTTAAAAATCTGTTTCTGTGGACAAAAATCCCCTACTGTTAAAGAAGATTCATACAGGTATTGTGGAGGAAAGTGTTACCTGTCCAAAGTTCCAGGGTTGAGTGGTGATTTGGTCCCAGGAGCCCTGGTACAGGATGCCATTATCGTTTAGGATGTACTCCCAAAGAAGCTCATCATCAGGCAAATACACAGAGTCGGCTGCGGAATCAAATCGAAACACACACACAGACACACACACACACACACACACACACACAGAAAATAAAGTCAGACTTAAGACTTATGTTAATACATCTGTTAATATGTTATTATGTCTATACCTATAATTTATTTCTAAAGAGTATGTTTTGGCAGTTCTAATATATCCAAACACACTAACATTATTAGAATCAATCCATTAACCTTTGCAGTAATTGTATGATTGAAAAGGTGGAAAAAATATTACACACCTTTACACCAGGGGTTGAAGAGCAGGAAAAAAGTATGAGGGGAACTCTGCTCTAGGATGTGTCCCTCAGAAGAGAGCAAGAGCACAGTAATGCTGTACTGACCCACAGGGGCATCAGCAGGGCTATGGACCCTCAGCAACACCTCACTTTGAGCAACTTGCTGACTGAACCACCACTGACCATGATCTGTTCTCGAACCTGACACCCTCATAACCACCTTCCCCCGTGCACCTGTAGCATGCACGCACATGCACACACACACACACACACACACACACACACACACACACACACACACAAACAAACATACAAACATGGTCCTCTTACTTTCCTTGTGACTGTAATTACAATCATGCCAAGACCTTGAAGATTTTCCTTTTTTAAATAAAGGCAGGATTTTATACAAAAAAGTCCTTAAGGTTGACCTACACTGTAATGACACTGAGTAAGTATTTCTTACAGTATTGAATAAACGATTGCTGTTTAAAAGGTAAAGGTTACCAAGAAACAACTGTAATATCTGTACACTAACATTGTGGAGAAATAAAATAATTCCAGTAAGAACCAGTGGTGGCTCCACAGGGGCAGTCATTCAGCAGTAAAAACTGAAATACTAATTAGTTTTTTTTGAGAGACCTACAACTTTTTATTTTTTAAAAAGAAGTTGCTATTTGTCAGATATAAGAAAATATGCCAATGATTTACTGGCCTTGTTGCACAATAGTGGGGCAGCATGTTCAGCGCCCCATTTAGCTTCATAGAGTTATTATTGCAGCAAGCGCTAAGAGACCATTAACATTAAAATACTTCACGGCTGTCAAGATCTTGTTTAATAGTAAATAATGGGAGTTAAATTTCTGTAAACAAAGGCAAAGTGTAAGTACAGACAGTATGTCTATGGTGTACAGAACCATTTATATTGTAAGATGTATTGCAAAGTTTAGGAAAGGAAAAGGGGGATTATGGAGTGGGTAATGTCCATACATCAGAAATGCATTTGCACCTGAGTACTTTGTTTCCCATTGTTACGCCCTCGCCGGAAAATGGCACTGCGGTACGGCTTCAGAGAGCGTGCGTGCACGAGACTGGACTGTTGCAGATGGACACGCACCTTTGTTTGTCTTGGTTCTCCCCCTGTTTATGCATTGGTTGATGTTCGAGGGTGTGTCTTTATTTGCCCCAGGTGTCTGTGTTTTAGTTTGATTGTGTTTGCTATTGAAAGCCCTCATGTTACGTTGTACTGGGCGCAGTACTATTTGAACCTCTGAGTGTAATGGTGAATACGTTATGCATGTTAAGCGGTCTTATTTCCGTGTCCTGTTCTCGTTCCTTGCCTTGACTTCAGTTCTATGTTTAACCCGTTAATCTTGTCCAGTGTAGACTGCGTTTCCTGTTATTTGTCTGCTGTGTTGAAAATAAAGACGTTGATCTGCACCTGCTCCCGCCTCACCTCCCTGTATCGTAACACCCATGCACAAGGCAAAAGAAAGAAGAAAAATATCCTCCCGTTTTCAGTGCCGGAATTTATCAGGCTAGGTGCAGGTCCTTTGTGTGTTTTTTTTTTTTACATGTTCAGAGTGTCCCAAAAGTCTCCTTACATAGGGGAAACTAACACTTTATAGCAAAATGTCTTCCAACATTTTTCATACTTATTCATATTATATGCTATTTTCAGTTAGCCTTTAAGAATGCCTTTGACAAAAAAATAATGTATTGAAATCATTCCCATGGCTGGATCGGGAAACTGTTGCAAGGTTGTGATGGACTTGAACAGGAAACATGTCAAACACATCACACACTACACTGTTGCCAAACTTATTAACAAATTCAAAAAAATTGGAAGTGTCACGGACCACCCGGGAAGTGGATGTCCACGAACATCTGCTGGCAAAGGCACAACCGACATGGTGCTGGCAAACATATTTCCCTATGTATGGAGACTTTTGGGACACCCTGTAGTTGGACTGCAAATCTTGCTGAAACCTGGCAAACACACTGCTGAATCAAACACAGTTCAACAAATGTACAGTGGTGCTGGAAAGTTTGTGACCCCTTTTTAATATTCTATACATATTCCATACATATCTATACATATGCATAAATATGACTTAAAGCATCATCAAATTTTCACACAAGTCCTAAAAGTAGACAAAGAGAACCTAATTAAACAAATAAGACAAAAATATTATACTTGGTAATTTATTTATTGAGGGAAATGATCCAATATTGCATATCTGTGAGTGGCAAACATATGTGAACCTCTAGGATTAGCAGTTAATTTGAAGGTGCAATTAGAGTCAGGTGTATAAAGAGTTTGGACTCCACCAATTCACAGTCAGGCAGATTATGTACAAATGGAGGAAATTCAAGACCATTGTTACGCTTCCCAGGAGTGGTCGACCAACAAGGATGTGTAATAGTCTGCAAGGTTACCCAGGGTTACTTCTAAACAACTCTAGCCGCTCTCACATTGGCTAATGTCAATGGCTAATGTTAATGAGTCCACCATCAGGAGAACACTAAACAACAATGATGTGCATGGCAGGGTTGCAAGGACAAAGCCACTCCTCTACAAAAAGAGCATTGCTGCCCCTCTGCAGTTCAAAGATCATGTGGACAAGCCAGAAAGCTATCGGAGAAATGTTTTGTGGATGGATGAGACCAAAATAGAACTTTTTGATTTAAATGAGAGGCATCATGTTTGGAGAAAGGAAAACACTGCATTCCAGTAAAAGAACCTTATATCCCATCTGTGAAACATGGCGGTGGTAGTATCATGGTTTGGGCCTGTTTTGTTGCATCTGGGCCTGGACAGCTTGCCATCATTGATGGAACAATGAATTTGGAATCATACCAGTGAATTCTAAAGGAAAATGTCAGGACATCTGTCCCTGATCGGAATCTCAAGAGAAAGTGAGTCATGCAACAAGAGAACGACCCTAAGCACACAAGTCGTTCTATCAAAGAATGGTTATAGAAGAGTAAAGTTAATGTTTTGGAATGGCCATGTCAAAGTCCTGAACTTAATTCAATTGAAATGTTGTTTGAAGGACATGAAGCAAGCAGTTCATGTGAGGAAACCCACCAAATCCCAGAGTTAAAGCTGTTCTGTACTGAGTAATGGGCTAAAATGTACATGACTGATCAACAGCTACCGAAAATGTTTCATTGCCGTTATTGCTGCACAAGGGGGTCACACCAGATACTAAAAGCAAAGGTTCACATACTTTTGCCACTCACAGATATGCAATATTGGATAATTTTCCTCAATGAATAAATGACCGCGTATAATATTTTTGTCTAATTTGTTTAATTAGATTCTCTTTGTCTACTTTCAGGACTTCTGTGAAAATGTTATTTTAGATCATATTTATGCAGATATATAGAAAATTCTACAGGGTTCACAAACTTTCAAGCACCACTGTACATCTGAAACTGCTCAGAGAGAGCTGCTAGACTATGCTGGATGATGTTGTCGAGTCTCAGTTGCCTATTACAAGGTTACACAAAAAATTCACTAGATAGTAGCCTATAGCATAAGTCAACTGTGAAAATTTTGAATGAAGTTACATATTTATAAATGTTGTCCTGCCCCACCAAATTCTATAATCACGAGCCACTGCTGATAATAACTGTCCTCTTACTTTAAATCGTTCTACATCTTTATCACTCTCTATACTCTGAAGACTCTCTATTCTCTTCTCACTCCTCTTAATCCCTTCTATATTTATCCACAGCCACGCTAGCACTTGGTGTACTCAGTGTTATTACTGACCCAGGTTGAGGACCAGAGTGAGCTGGTGGTTTGGAGGCAGTGGAGGGGAATCTGTACAATACAGGAACATAGAGAAGGGCTGTCCTCGACGCACAACCAGCCGCTTCGTGCCTATTTCTTCTGTGTGGTGGGCACGGTTATTCACTTTGCACTGCAGGTCCACACCTTGAAATACAGCTGGAGGTGAAAAGTAGGTGAAAGGTGTGAGGAAAACTTTTCATACAGCATTATTATTATTTTGTGTACACACATTTACTTTACAGAATAATGGGTTCTTGCTGTTTCCTTGTGGGGGGGTGGGGGGGGGATCAGACCTGTCAGACTGACTTTTAAAACTTTTTAAAAGTTTCTGTATTCAGTTTTCTTTCTATTTTTAAATTGTATCATTAAACAGGAAAAATGTGAAGTTTGCTACGCATTATGAAGGCTGTGTTAGTGCAGAAAAGAGAAATGTCTTAAGACAACGGCTTTTGAGCCTTAACATCTTGGATCGATATTATTTTGACTACCGAATAGCCATCCTTTTTCCAAATCATATTGAGAGTGCCTGTAAACTGCATATAATTTCAGGACCTCACAAGGACAATAAAACCTTTACAGCAGATATTGTTACCTCAGGGATTCAAACAAACACCTCATTTGGAGATGTCTGACTACTATAAACTACGGGTGGAGTAGCATATATGTAAAAAACAATGTATACCACTGCAAAAACACTCAGCACTTACATAGACCACTGAACTGAACAAACATATGTATTGCAACCACAAAGATTTTATTTCACTGGCATCACAAACTGCCATATTATGACCATGACGTGTATAATACCTCTCTAGTTATATGACTGGATTTTGTAATTTCTTTTGCAGATGTTTCTTATGAAGCATTTAGGCAAACTGTAGCTGAGACAGAGGCCAGGCCCATTTGTGGTCCTATAGCCAGTTTTAGTCACAGAGCTGATAATGACAGTACTCTTCATTAGGGTTGTGTTAAGTGATAATAATAGTAATACTGATTTTGTTTTAGTTGTACTAATACACTTCAGACTAATTAAGCCATTTGATTGGTCTACATTTGAAGAATAAAAAATACCCTATTAACTTATATTCAACTTGTCAGTATTTAGATAGAAATGTCCTTAGTAATTATTGGAAATTATGCTTTTCTCTACTCTCATGTAGCATATATTATGTAATTTAGGATTTAAATGTAATTTAGGACAATACTTCTCATCCATATGATCAGAAATGTTTCTTACCTTTGTGATTGGCCATTGTCAGACTTGTGTATTACTCCAGGAAAAACTCTTGATGCAATAATGCTTCGTTAAGTTCTACAACACAGCCTAGAGAAGTTTTCTTCCCTTTAATACATATACCTTCATCAGGACCCTGAATTTATATAATGCACGAGAGCCCACCCCTCTGACACAATCTCTCCCTTTTTCTCTCTCTCACTGACTCTGTGTCAGTGTGCGCGCGCACACGCACACACACACACGCACACACACACACACACACACACACACACACACATCCACTCCTTTATGGCCTCTGACATCACACACACATTTAAAGAATGTGTGTCTGTATGTCTGTGTGTGCGTGTGTGTGTGTGTGTGTGTGTGTGTGTGTGTGTGTGTGTGTGTGTGTGGGTGGGTGGGTGGGTGTGAATGGGCACATTAATAAAAATTCAAGTAAATATTTATTTTTTAAAAGTGAAAAAAAGAAATCAGGTTTTGGGTATATTTACAACATCCTGCTTGCTGAATCCTACACAGAGGCTTTTGTTTCTTGTTTGTGATAGTTAATGTCTACCACCTCAGCTCTCTTCCAGTAAATGATGAAAGTGTTTGGCCTGTTGTTCTGTTTCAGGAGCATCTTTATTCTTTTTAGAGGTGCTGATTGGAGCTAGTAAAGGAACAGGGAAAATATCTGAATGTCTGGCATGTTAAAGTTGTATTAACATAAACAGGAAAGTCCATTTGAGGGCCAATGTTATATTCACATCAACTGAAAACACTGCTTGGACCTCTACCTGTTTTTCCTGGCTCAATGAGTGTGAAAGGCAAATCTGTAAGTATTCAGTACTTTTCCCAAAGTCCACAACTTCAACCATCTGCAGATATAATTTGTGAATAACACATTATAGTGCCAGTGTCATCAACTTCTTTTCTCTTTCCAGAAACCTGAAATACAGTGCCATCAATCCTAAAAATGGGAACCATATGAATAAATTAAATATTAAATCTGCTTTTCTCATATGTAAGAAATAACATGACAGGTCATACTGTTATAAGAAAATGATGCATGCTGGGGGTGGTGTGATACAACACAAAGCGGCTAGAATATTTTCCTATAACAGCACAACCCAAAGCGTGTTATACCTCTTATATGATTTGTCAATGATTATATTTTCTTAATTTATTAATGAATGACTTTGACCACATTTTACAACTTTTTTTTGCCATTTATAGTTTCATTTAACGTTATTCCCTGTGAATGGGCTGTTAGTATAGAAACAATAATATACTACAAGCGTATTAATGTAAATTTGTTAATGTTACAGATGTAACTGTCAGAGCCATGCTGTTATAGAAAATGAATCAACACCATCTGTTTCTAGAATTCAACACCATTGGACTATAAATAAATATACAAATGTGTGGATTCTATATGTTGCACATAGATCTGAGATATACAGTACATAAAGCTTCTTTCTTTTCGTAGTGTGTTCACATCATCCTCATTTCAGCTGAATGATACGTGGCCTAATGCAAGTCTGAATGTGATAAGCCAAAGGTCAAAAGTGCAAGTGGAGGCTGAAAAGAAACATCTGACACCTTAGTTACACTCAAATTCCACTACGCTGTCTCTATGGAATTTTTAACCACTCCAAGCAATTAAGTTGTGCTTACCAAAAATAAAGCTTTACACATGTATTGTCTGGGTTGTAAATAGACTGGAGTACTGACCTCTTCAGTCAGTGGATTAGCACCTTGCTGTTAGATTGCTGGATTGGTGCTGATGCACAGAGCGACCTCTGTCCTCACTGACATAGTCACTGGGGGTGGTGGATAACACCCTACTCCACCCAGGCAGTGGTGGGAGAGAAACATGACTTGTGACTGTGTGTGAAGCCGATCCATGGAATGCTGAGACAGTCAGGTTTTCGGGAAAGCGATGGGATCTCTTACTCTCATTTCCCACCCTCAACAATTCTTCTTACTGGCACACATGTGTTAAAGGCACCAACTCCTACACATTTCACAAGGATATTCCTCATAATCTGACCCATTTCCATTTGGGATTGATGTCATTATCCAAGGCCTCCAAGCAAATAAAGAAAGAACACCCTCACCTTGAATTCCAGGAAACACACCTGGTAAGGAGTGAAGAATGACACCAGAGGCACTGTGTCCAGACACTACTACTATTTAGTCTGTCTCTGTGTGTGTGTGGAAAGTATGCTGACGCAGTAATGGCAATTTGTAGAGCAGAAATTATGCAATCTTTCTTCCATTGTGTGGCAGCATGTAATTAGTGAAATTACATTGTAAATAAGAAAATAAGAATGTAAGTGTAAATAAGAATGTAAATAGTGACGACAAAGAATTGTTGATTATATGAACCACAGAGCTTTATTTCCCATAAAAGGTTTCTATTAGTTCTTAATGCTAGCTATCACAACCACTATTCCCATTTCCAAATGACTATTTGTACTCCTGCTACTTTCTCTTCTTTAAATGCTCACATCTTTACATCAATACATCAGAGTTAGGTGATATAAAAATCTACATGAAATCATCATGCGCTCACGCCTAGCCTGTTATCACACTAATGTTAAAATATCTGAAAATATTTAAACCGCAAACTTTTCCTTTCCCTCCACACCCACACTGTTTTACAGTGTGTTTTAACCCCAGAGCTAATACCACTCACCTAATTTACTGTATGCTCTAATGAGAAACTCAAAGGTCTGTGCGTTACATTGTCTAATTACTATTGAGTACCATATTTTCAACTAAAATGTTTCTGTAGTTCTTGTAAAAACCAAAAAAACCCCAAAAGTGCCTACAGTCTCTCAAACTCTTAGTATAGTCTTCTTACTTTGAAGAAGCAGTTTGTCAGTACTTGTTGCTGATTTCTGTCATGTTCCAGAACTGTAAATGTAGCTAGTGTTAAACAATTCACTGCTGTCTATATTATTATAAAATAAAATGTTAATGTCTTACAGGTCGTTTCATAGGTAGACAGTCGTAAACAACATATATTAACAGATAGATAGATAGATAGATAGATAGATGTAAAAAAAAAAAGTAAACCAATGTACCCCAGCTCTTACCCCAACTCTTTCACAAAACAAAATTGAAACACAGATGAGAGCCTTTTCTTCTAGCCTAATAAGGCCTAAGGGAAAATTATTGGCAGGGAAGCAGAAACGAGTTAAACTCTATATACATAACAATCATGATTAGAATTTTAATAAATAAAAAACTATATAATAGCAAAGTTTTATTGTGTGGGGCGGTTGTATTAGCACAAGTGCTAAACATAAGTAATAATTTACAGCTTCATTAGGTGTTTTGCATCTAAATGAATGGATTGACTGAGCTTTAATTGATTATAAGTGCTGACTGTTAGTGTAGTTGCATCAATTATATATGGGCAATAACTAAAGAGAAATGACCCTAGTCAGGATGGCCGAGGAACCTAAGCTGGTGTGTGATGCTGGAGAACAATTGTCTGTTGAAGAAAAGGGAAGAAGAAAAGAGTGGAATAAAAGAAAAAACAAAAAATGTATATTACAGTATAATAGTAGGCATTTAATTAAATCTTGGTCCCACCCAAAGAATGTCTGTAGTTGCAACCCAACACATTTAGAAATTTGTCTCATTTTATGTAACATTAGCTTTACCGCTTCTGTAACTGTCTAATCCAACTGATCAACTAATTATGAAGCCCTTAATAAACTGGCCCAGTGTGTTGAGGCTAGAGAAAACTTCAAATTATGCAAGACAGGGGGTCCCTAGGATGGTGGTTAAGAACCACCAAGATATACTATTTATATAATTTAATTATAACGTTGCTAAGCTTAAAAGCAAGGCAGATGATATTAGCTTAGTATTACATTATGGAATTAAAACCAATAGTCAAGTTAGTTATAGTATTCTAGTCAACTACTTGTGAAAGGTAGCCTCTTCAGCTCAGAGTCAATGCCAAAGTAAAATGCATCTTGTCATGCATCTTGTCACACCTGGAAACGGCCATTTATGTCTACCTGTTAAAAGCTTGCTTACGTGATTTATCTGGTGAAGGGTATTGTACCGTAGTCAAATTTGAAAATGAAAGGAACCAATCTTTTCAACAAGTTATTGGGTCTCCATCTTGGTAATGGCATCTGTGGTTCCATGATATTGATGTGACTCTCCCCTCTTGTTTTGCGCCATGAGTTCAGTTATACTGTTATACAGTTTTTAGACATTGCAAAGTAACTGATGGCATCTGTAAAAGCCTTTACTGCTTCTTTAACAACAACGTGCAGTGTGTGAGCCCCGCAGGGAACATACAGTGCTCATGTTTTTTCCCCAAGAACACAGGGCTGAACTCCTTTACTTTTGTCCTTCATGTTGGCTCCATCGTTGTAACACTGTCCCCTACAGTCCTCAAATGGTATGTTCAGCTGTTACGGTAGCTAGCTTCTTTGAAATTAAATCCGACAAAGCAAGACCAGTGGCTTCAGGAACAGCAAGAAAGCCCAGGAAGTATGCCTTTGTCTCAGATGTTTCATTCAGTTTTCCATAGCAAACAATGACTGACATTGCTCTTGGTGGTTAATGTTGGGGGTGCAGTCCAAAATAAGGGAGAAGTATTTGGAAGCTTTAATATTTGCCACTATGGTGCTGAGTTTTTCTGAACTAATGAAATCACTGAGCTCATTGAATGACTAAACAGTCCACTTTCAGCTCCCTCAAAGTGTTGCTTCATCAATAGATTATATTTGGCAAGCAGCTTAATTTCCTTTAAGTAATTACAATTGTCTCTTTGATGCAGAGTAGAGGAGGAGCCCCTGAGAGCAAGGTGATTGCATGATGGTAACCAGCTGTGTCGTGACATCTTTTCAACGTCGTCTTTCTGCCTCAAAGAGAGACATCTCTGTTTTGCCAGTGGTGCTGCCAGTTTTCAGGTACAGCTTGAACTCTTTCCATTTGGCCAAATTGTTTGAGTGTTCTTGACTATTTTCATGGCTTTTGAACAAAGTACACACATTCACCCAATCAGAGAGCCCCTCTTTGGTTACTATGATTTCCTTTTGAGGCAAAAACAGTGCACTGCATTCAAAATTTGAGAGTAAGTTAGCCAGCTTCATGTGACCTTTTCTCCATTAACTAGTTTTCTGGACATGTAATAGTAGTGAAAGCTCCTACCATCTTGTCATTTTGGAAAAGTGAAATCTGAGGTGACTTGAGATGGTACTCTGGATGTGATATTTGTCTTGTCGGCATCAAAAACGAACTGACTGACAGGTATACATACATAATTCATAAGTTTGAGGGAGCAGTGGCTTAAAGTTCCAGGAATTTCTTCATCTGGCTGTGTAAGGGTCTCTGTAACAACAACATCATGCAATTACGTTTAAAGGTCCAATAGGTAAGGTTAGTCTTTTTTAAGATTAGGTCTATAGGTTTGACATTTTAATGTTTTTTTTGTTTTTTACTTCTAAAGCCATTCCCGGCCTATGTTCACTCTGCCCCCATTCCCGGCCTATGTTCACTCTGCCCCCAGGATCTACATTGGCCTGTAGAGTGTCTATAAAATGACTTGAGAAGAGGTGTATCCAAATACAAACAAGCATTATGGACCTTAAGTTTGTTTTCTCAGAAACGAATGAAAAGGCCTTTGCATTTCTCATCGGTCCAGAGAGATTGCTCATACTGACCACAAGTAGCTAGCTAGCAAGTGCAGATTCAATGGAAGGAATGTTGCCAAGCATACATTGGTTTGTTATCTCAAGACAACTTTTGTTATGCAGAGAAAAAGTTTTTTATTATCATGTTATCTCATGATATTGTAACACTATTTTATACATGTGATAAGTTTACTGTGAACACTCTTCCCTTTCTGTTCCCTTGTTAACACTTTTCCTCTTTGTTCCCTTTTTTAACACTTTTTCCTCCTTGTTCCTTTGATTAACTCTTCGACCACCGCACAAAACTAGTTTCAACCAGGTACGGACAGATAAAGCCCCTCACCATTTGCATGCATTCCTTTGTCCCCCCCGAATACCATTTGTGCGTATTTACATACCTTCATGAATACCATTTGCTCACATTCCTATGACTTCCTGAATACCATATATGGAGTTGTTCCTGTCTTACATTGATATGCTTCCAGTTTTATGCAAAGTTTTTATGCAAAGTTTTATGCCCTTCTGCCTAGCTAATCAAGAGTTAACCCATTGTCTCGGTTGTGTATCCAGCACGACACATATACTCTGCCTTTCTCTGAATAAATCAGGGATCTTGCCATTTGAATTTTGTATGTCTGTGTGTCATTTGGCAACTCTCCCAAGCTCTTGGTGCGGGAAGTGTGTGTCAGGGTGAGGGCGCCATCTTTTTTGTGTACTTTCCCTTCCTCTCTTCTTAAGAATCGTACCTAGAAGATCACAATTCAAAATTATTATTCATACATAAAATTTTAGTTAAATTTATCTGTGTTGATTTAGGGAATATAAATGCATTGTTTTCATTGGGCTTATGTATTTATGTAAGAGGAATGTTTATTAGTTCCTGAGTGCTTGGTTCCATGTGTACAGTTTTCCCTAGGGACGTTTTTGGGGCACAATTGAGTTGAGGAGGTGAAGTGGTGTGTGTGAAAATGAGATAAGTACGGTCTTGCTGTTTGGCTGCAAATAAAGAGGTTTTACAAACTCTATTGTAGCCCCAATTCTCTTTCCATGCCACTGGAGACTGGGGAGACAATCATGCTACTCAACACTACCAAATTTAAGGGTTAAAATATCAAGACAACTGACAAGAAAAAGAATCCTCACTTACCAGTACTTTGAGTTAATTTTTATTCCTCTGCCTTTTTTTTCTTTCTTTTCTCTGCCCCAGAGGGATTTGCAGATCTCTGCCCTTTATATTTTGAGTTGAATGGTGAGATGTCAGTTGTATTTGTTGTAGACAAACCAACAGAGGGCGCCCCTGACAAGTGAAAATGGTGGAAAAGGTCATGTAACGTAAGTTGAGTCATAACCCTAATCAGAAGCCTATGGTAGCTTATTTACTACTTTAACCAGTGTTGTTCCAGTACTGTGATGAGGCCTTAACAATCCAGCACTGTTGCCTTCAAATATGCTTATCAATCAAGGTGACTTGCTTTGAGTTTGCTTAGAACTATTTTAGACTTTTTGTCTAGTCTTGGCTTCTAGACATGCAATAATCTGAAACAATCAAGCCACAATCCCTGCTGAAAAAACAATAGAAACGCTCATAGGATTTCTAATGGTTTTAATGGTTATAATGGGAATTGTCTTGGTTTTAATGGAAACTGTAATGGTCCCTGTAGGTCTTTACTGGTAATTTAGTGCCTTCTATTGGTGGCATATGTCTAGTTGATACCATTAAGGACCAATAATGGTAATGGTAATAGTTTTAATGGTTAGCTAATGGTTTGTAATAGTATTTCTAGTGAAGACCATTAGAATTTCTCGTGCTGGTTTTGGTTGGGTTTTTTTTTATTAATTTTTTTTCCCAGCAAGGATGTGCTGAAATATTTTTTAGATAATAGAACAAAGGGGGAAAAAAAGCACAATTGTACTGTTTTTAATATTTGGAAAACAGTTTCTTTACCTATTAAAAATACAAATTTTATTTAGCAGTCGTCTACTAAAGCTTAATAATAGCAATATTGACTTATATACACACTAAGTGCCCCATATTACCTGGATTCACTCCATATACCGAGCATACTTTAAGTCTATGGCTCACTCAACATGAATGCTTTCCTAGCAATAACCAGAATGGACTTTGTAATTATATGTACATTAGTTATGTTTACAACAAGTTATTTGAATTATTGTAACCACACTCTACAGCAATCAAATATTTCCAATATGTTTTTTAGACTTCGTGTATTCATCTATTCATTATTTATCTTTAGACTGGTTGGGCAACACTGTCAAGTATTTCTTTATTGTAGGTCATGTGATAAAGTTATTTATTAACTCTTGATGTATTAACCCTGTGTACACAGGAAAAGACTTTTACATATGAAAAGTGAAGAATGTGACAGTGAATGTGTGTGTGCATGCATGTGAGAGGGAGAGAGAGAGAGAGAGAGAGAGAGAGAGAGAGAGAGAGAGAGAGAGAGCAGGTATCATAAGGCACCTGTCTGTTTGGATAGAGTTGCTAGGAAGATCCTGCACTGGCTGGATCTGGGAACCTTTCTCTGTTTGGTTCATCCTCTTCTAACCTTCGTCTACTGTGAAAGGGTAACATCACCCATTTCACAAGGTCTCTGTATTTGGAATACATAGGAATGGCAGATTTTCCTGGGATGGTGAACACTCAGACAAGCTCTCAGACAAGTCACGTCCGTGTCATGAACGCATTTGTTGGCTTGAACTTCATTAAGAGCATGCCTGGGATACTTTTGCTGGTGGAGATTGTAAGTTGTTAAAAAAAAAAAGACTCAATAATTTTTATGTGTATTTTTATATTTTTTTGCTTTATTGTTCAGTTTGATATAAAGTGTCTTGTCATCTTATACCCTTTCAATCCTCTCATTTATGCCTTCTCCTGCCTGTCTGCCATCTGCTTTGGCCATGCATGGTTGATCTTAAATGTCTCAGCAAGTCTTCTTCGGATTCAGCAAGCATACACTCCATATGTTAATTTGTCCTTTCCTTTTAAATGAGACATTTTATTTGGAATTGGTATCTTAAATGTGGTAAACTAGGATAAAGTGTGATAGGTAAACTACAGTGCATTCGGAAAGTATTCACAGCGCTTCACTTTTTCCACATTTTATTATGTTACAGCCTTATTCCAAAATGGATTAAATGCATTATTTTCCTCAAAATTCTACAAACAATACCCCATAATGACAACGTGAAAGAAGTTTGTTTGAAATCTTTGCAAATTTATTAAAAATAAAAAACAAAAAAAAGCACATGTACATAAGTATTCACAGCCTTTGCCATGACAATCAAAATTGAGCTCAGGTGCACCCTCTTTCCACTGATCATCCTTGAGAGGTTTCTACAACTTGATTGGAGTCCATCTGTGGTAAATTCAGTTGATTGGACATTATTTGGAAAGGCACACACCTGTCTCTATAAGGTCCCACAGTTAACAATGCATGTCAGAGCACAAACCAAGCCATGAAGTCCAAGGAACTGTCTGTAGACCTCCGAGACAGGATTGTATCGAGGCACAGATCTGGGGAGGGGCACAGAAACATTTCTGCAGCATTGAAGGTCCCAATGAGCACAGTGGCCTCTATTATCCATAAATGGAAGAAGTTTGGAACCAGCAGGACTCTTCCTAGAGCTTGGTGCCCGACCAAACTGAGCGATCGGGGAGAAGGGCCTTAGTCAGGGAGGTGACCAAAAACCCGATGGTCACTCTGACAGAGCTCCAGCATGTCTCTGTGGAGAGAGGAGAACCTTCCAGAAGGACAACCATCTCTGAAGCAATCAGGCCTGTATGGTTGAGTGGCCAGACGGAAGCCACTCCTCAGTAAAAGTTTGCCAAAAGGCACCTGAAGGACATTCAGACCATGAGAAACAAAATTCTCTGGTCTGATGAAACAAAGATTGAACTCTTTGGGCTGAATTGCAAGCGTCCTGTCTGGAGGAAACCAGGCACCAGTCATCACCTGGCCAATACCATCCCTACAGTGAAGCATGTTGGTGGCAGCATCATGCTGTGGGGATGTTTTTCAGCGGCAGGAACTGGGAGACTAGTCAGGATCAAGGGAAAGATGAATGCAGCAATGTACAGAGACATCCTTGATGAAAACCTGCTCCAGAGCGCTCTGGACCTCAGACTGGGGCAAAGGTTCATCTTCCAACAGGGCAACGACCCTAAGCACACAGCCAAGATAACAAAGGAGTGGCTACAGGACAACTCTGTGAATGTCCTTGAGTGTCCCAGCCAGAGCCCAGACTTGAACCCGATTGAACATCTCTGGAGAGATCTGAAAATGGCTGTGCACCGACGCTCCCCATCCAACCTGATGGAGTTTGAGAGGTCCTGCAAAGAAGAATGGGAGAAACTGCCCCAAAATAGGTGTGCCAAGCTTGTAGCATCATACTCAAAAAGACTTGAGGCTGTAATTGTTGCCAAAGGTGCTTCAACAAAGTATTGAGCAAAGGCTGTGAATACTTATGTACATGTGCATTTTTTTATTTTTATTTTTAATAAATTTGCAAAGATTTCAAACAAACTTCTTTCACATTGTCATTATGGGGTATTGTTTGTAGAATTTTGAGGAAAATGATGAATTTAATCCATTTTGGAATAAGGCTGTAACATAACAAAATGTGGAGAATGTGAAGCGCTGTGAATACTTTCCGGATGCACTGTATGTCTGAATCTTTTTTATATTAATGGAATAATAAAGCCATAAAAACGTATGAGGTTAAGGTTTATAACACTAAGTTATAAAGGCATTCTGAGATGATCAGGTATTGTACTCAGCAGCCAGCATGTCATGACACATTTCTGTCACACCTTGTATAGCCGTTTCCACTGCTAGCCTTATCCTGGTTAAACTGCAGTTATCTGTAATCTGTAATCTGGTTTAAAGTGCAAAATATATGACATGATTGTAGTGTTACAGCTATTCCATATTATATTAGGTACAGTAATAATAAAAGTGCATAGATACAGCATGTTACTGTTTATACTATTCCTGCAAGTTCTTTTACTTGAACTTGAATGATACAATACAAAATGACATCTGTTTGACCCAAAGCAAAGTTCACATAATTTCATTATATATCTCTCCTTGCTGTGCACAAGTGTGTGCTGCCTTTTGTTTGGCCTTTTTAAAGTGTGCTATGTTATTAACAACTATAATGTTGGTGATAATTATTATTTTTAAAATCATTGTTGTTGTCGTCATTGTTGTTGTTGTTGGTGTTGCTGTGCCTGTCCTTAGTTCCAATCCTTAGGACTATTTGTGTTCATGTATGCCAGATCTCAGATGGCATGTCCTTTCGATATACTGTAGGTTCTTGCCACCAACAGCAAGCTGAGACCATTTTATAAATTAATAATTGATTTGGCTAAAAGATGTGCATTGTACTAAACCGTGTTTTTGGAAATATTTAATCAGATAGTGATTGAATAGAAAAGAATAGTGGCCGCAATAATCAGGTTATTAGGTTAATGCTAAATGTATCAGTGGATGCATGAACAGAGGTATTTTCCAGCCTGCTTTCACAATTGCAATACTGACTGCTAGGCTAAACTCTCAGAAAAAAAAAGTACTAAACTGTCCCTTTCCTTGTTGCTGGGATGGTGCCCTTATCTTTAGTGCCTTTAATATGTATCTTTCAACAGGAAACATTGATATAATGCCCCTTTAAATGGTACAGAAATGGATCATAATTAGATTTTAGAGTAAAGCTTTAAATGTACACTATACTCTATGTACCCAAAAGATAATAAAGGTAGAGAAAGAAGAATATGGTGTAGTACCTGCTTCTAGTTCTGATATTTTAAAGCAGGGATTTATTATTTTTTTTGTTCATTCTGAACAGGAACAATATTTTTTCGTTTCTGCTCCAGCGTTCCAATCCACCTCCTTTAGCTGGAACCCAGTTGATGATGAGTTATCCATTCAGTCGAAGCCGACTTTCGGTCACTTTATTGATCATCATTCTCTACACTTTCCTATCTTGAGCCGCTTTATTCAGTTCTTTCATGTGCATATTCGTGTCGGCTTTGATTGTGTCCAGCCAGTGGGTTTTTTTGGTGCCCTCTTCTTCTCGACCCACTGACTATGCCGAACATTATCGTTGTTTCCAGGGAATTAGCTCGGTTAACATGACCAAAGTATAAGGGCCGTTGCTTGGTGATTTTTCCCTCTAGCGATATTTTCGGTTTGACACGCTCTAGAATCGACTTGTTTGTGACCATCCATGGTATGCACAGCATACGCCTCCAGCACCACAGTTCAAAAGTGTCAATTCTCCTTCTCTTTGCCTTCTTGAGTGTCCAGCTTTCATATGCGTATGTGCAGATTGGAAAGACGATTGCATTAATCATTCGGATCTTTGTTGCAATGCTAATATCTTTACTTTTCCATACTTTTGTCATTCCTTGCATTGCGCCAAGTGCAATTCTTTGTCTGATTTCTGGCCCCGATCCGCCACTGCGGTCTATCTTGGATCCGAGATAGATGAAATCTTGAACTGACTTGATTTCTTCATTGTCAATGTTTATGTGAACTGTACCGTTTCTTGCTGTTGTCATTACCTTTGTTTTCTTGATGTTGAGATACAGTCCCATGCACTCGCTTTCTTCTTTGACTCTATGGATAAGATATTCCTGGTCCTTTTCATTTTCTGCAAGTAAAGTTGTGTCATCGGCATATGGAAGGTTATTTATATTTCTTCCACCGATTTTAACTCCAATTGGTGATTCTTCTAGATTGCATCGTCTCATGATCGTTTCGGCATACAGATTGAACAGGGCCGGTGATACAATGCAGCCTTGTCGAATGCCTTTTCTGATCTCAAACCAATCTGTGTTGCAGAATGCTGTCCTGACTGTGGCTTCTTAATTCTCATAGAGCGATCTATCAGTTCTTCCAGATGCTCTGGAATACCCATTTGCCTCAGGCATTTCCACGGCTTGTCATGTTCAACGCAGTCGAATGCTTTGCTGTAGTCTATGAAGCACATATAAACGTCCTTTTGATATTCGTGCATCTTTTCCATGATCCATCGCAGGTTCGCGATTTGGTCTCTGGTTCCACGTCCCTTGCGAAAACCGGTTGGACGTCAGGGAGCTCCCTCTCGACTACTGAGACTATGCGTTTTTGAATAATCTTCAGCAGGATTTTGCTTGCATGCAATATAAGCGCGATGGTCCTATAGTTGCAGCACTCTTGTGAATCTCCTTTTTTCGGAAGTGGAACAAAGACTGATCTTCTCCAACCTTGGGGCCATGATTTGGTCTTCCAGATTTGTTGGCAGAGCTTTGCAATCATTTAAATTGGTATTGGCTTGAGCAATTCGGCTGGTATACAGTCAATGCCTGGAGCTTTCCTATTTGGTAGTTGCTTCAGAGCCCAAGCTACTTCTTCATCCAGAATGTCTGGCTCATGTTTAATCAGATCTTCCTGTCCGGTTGGTTGACTTGGCCTATTGCGTGAGTATAGCTCTGATGTGTACTCTTGCCATCTTTGTTTAATTTGATCTTTGCTCTGGACCCCAGTTAGAATGACACAAATGAACAGTTAATAACTTTCTTCACATATTCTCTGCTTAGAGGAAGCCTAAGTTTATCAATAAAATCAAACACTGCATTTAATCAAAACCATATGCTTTTATTTTTTAACATTTTAACAACAGAGCATCCTTCTACTTTGCAGTGTGATTGGTTGCTTTCAGAATCCTAGGAAACATACTTTGTGCAAAGATTTTCCTGCCATTGCTCTGTCTTCGAAGAAAAGGCTTGCAGAAAATGATGAATTCTGTACAGGAGTATAGGCCTACTGGAAAAATGCTTAGGTTTGTAGATTCTGTGCATGTTTTCTCCATGTTTGTGTGGGCTTCCTCTGGGTTCTCTGGTTTCCTCCCACCTACCAAGAACATGATAGTAGGTTTAGTGACTAAGATAAATTGCTTCTAGGGGTGAATGAGTGTGTGCATGTTGTCCTGCGATGGACTGGTGTCCTATTCAGGTTGTATTCCTGACTCACTCCCAGGGTTCATGGGATCGGGAACTGGTTAAGCATTTAAAAAAATAATAATAACATTTTCACTCTGGAACAATTTAGACTGATTTTGTTTGTGTTTTCAATGAAGTTCAATTAATAATCTTGTTCGTTTTCAGTTTTCACTTCTGTTTTTTGTTTCTAATCTCTATTCTTAACATAACATGGTGTCCGATTCCATCCATCCATCCATTTTCTGTATTGCTTATCCTACACAGGGTTGTGGGGAGCCTGGGGACTATCCCAGGGGACACGGGGGCATGAGGTAGGGGATACCCTGGATGGGGTGCCAACTCATCGCAGGGCACAATCGCACACATACTCACAATATATTATATATAATATAATATATAATATATATATATCCATACTCACTGCCAATCAGCCTACAATAAATGTCTTTGGACTGGGGGAGGAAACCGGAGAACCTGGAGGAAAGCCCTGAAGCACCAAGGAGAACATGCGAACTCTACGCACACAGGCTGAAAGCGTGAATGTTTAAATGTTTAAATGATCTTCTCCCTGTAGGTGTTTGGCTTGCTGGTGTGGGCACTTGTCACCAGTACTGCCTACTGGGTCGTGCCTGCCTATGGCTGGGTGTTGTTTGTGAGCATAACACTGTGGCTCCTCAGCATTGTGCTCTTCATCATGCTCTTTTTGGGTATGAGGCACAAATTGCCCTCTATACCCTGGTCTATAGTGGTAAGTGGATGTCTTCCTAAAATATAGTGTAATACCTTACTCTGTGATCAAACACAGTAAAGTAAACCAATTACAATTGCACCATATAATATATAGCATTCCCTCTTTTCACTTCATTCTCTTAGCTGCTGGTGTTTTATGGGGTTGCAGCTATCCTGTATTTCACAGCCTTTCTGGCAAATACAGTCTCAATCACTGCCTTTGGAGGGGGCTATCACATTGGTCATGTGGCAGCGGCTGCGGTGAGTGAAGGCATTTACTGTCATCCATTTTTCCCAAAGTCAATACAAAGGTGCAAGTCAATATAAAAGTTATTCTGACTTTATCGCATGTATCCTCTGATGAAACATTTCTATCCTGTTGGGAGTGTGGTCTCTTCCAGGATGGCAATATCTCCATTAACAGGTCACGAGGGTCACTGAAACGGTTGATGAGTATGAATATGAAGTAAACCATACAATATGGTGATGCAGTCACCAGATCCCAACCCAATTAAACATCTATTCACTATCATCAAAACACTAATTGAGGGAATATCTTTTGGAAGAATGGTGTTTATGTCTCCAGTACAGTTCTAGAATCTATGCCAACGTACATTGAAGCTTTTCTGGTGACTTCCAACAACTTAGGTTGGTTTTACCTTTAATTAATCACGTGGTCACCATCCTCACACCATCACACTTCCACCACCATGTTTGACCATAGGTATGATGTTTATACAAAAATAACCTTTTATTCTTAAGGCCTTATAGAGCTCTTTAGATCTTGGTGTGATGACAACACACACCTCAATAGCAAAGTGAACACCAGACACTAGATATGAAAGTTTTAAATAAGACAGGTTCCACCTGCACTCCATAAGCAGGTCCTACTGGCTAAACAGTCCTATGTGACTGATTTGTTTTTTGTTAATTTAAAGTGTGAAAATGACTACAAAATGTCACTTTTATGTGTCATTTGATAGTGTCTCAACTTTATTAATAGGCACTGTTTCAAAGAGGATCAAATGTTTGCTTGTCCAAATATGTTTTTTTCCTATGGGGTGTACTTATTTTTTCACATGACTATAGCCAAAATATCTTTGTAACCCTTCCCAGATATGTATTTCAATCGCCTTTTTCCTCTGGAATTTCTTTCAATTTTAGCATAGTGTGTTACTGGGTAAGACCTTTTAACCAACTTCATGCTGTTGAAAAAGTTCTATTAAAGTGTTGATTGATTGAACAGGGTTTACAGTAATCAGGACTGGTTGCGTCTAGTCCAGCTGAACCCCAGTATAAATGGAGTTTCACAGATTTGGGGAATTAGTTACTATGGGGGCAAATACATTTTCACACAGGTCCAGTTGGTATTGGATAACTTTTTTGCTTCAATAAATAACTATAATTTAAAAACTGTATTTTGTGTTTACTCAGGTTGCCTTTGCTTTATCTTCAATTTTGTTTTAATTTCTGAAATTTAGTACGAGATAGACACAAAAACAGAATACTTTTCGCAGCACTGTAAGTCATGATCATGAACATCTTGTGTATAATTTAAAGTATAACACAACGATGTTGTAAATGAACACATATGTTGTGTTATACTTTAAATGATACTTTCATTTGCCTGTACATTATTTCATACTGAAGCTTTCGTACCATTAATGATACATATGCCCAATAAACAAACAACAGGATATCTTTGTGTTATATCTTTGTCATGATATTATCTAAAATTCTAAATACTTCAATAAATTTGTCATCAAACCTATTTTTTTTTTTTTTAAAGTTTGTCTCAAATTTATTTCTCTTTTCTTCCCTTTTCTGAGATGCTTTATGAATATATGGCAAACAAAGACAATACAGATTGACTTGCATAAGTATTCACCCCATGAATATTTCCACATGTTTTAGTGTTACAACCTGCATCTGGACTAGATTGAACTGGATGAACCTTGGCCTCTTGGTTGCTCGTCTAATTAATCCCCTCTTTTTTAAAATAACGGATTTAATCATGTTCTGTAAGATATATTTTTTTAAATAACCAAACCCCAAGGAACACTTTTTCCAGAACTTTGTCACGGACTTGTTTTGATTGCACATTGATCTTCATGATACTGTTTGACTAGGTTTTTTCTCTAACAAATTCCTAGGCTTTCCAGGAACAGGTGCATTTAAGAGGGCTGAATTGAGTATTTCAGAAACTGATAAATCTCTAGATTTTACACAGAATGGTGAAAAAAACAAAAAAAATGTGTATGTACAGTGTATGTATACAGACTATTCGTGGTGCATGCAGTGTATTTTATTGCGACTGAATCTTCAAGCACTAAAGGATTACTACAGTTTATAACCAAATCTGCCACAGTTCTATAACAAGTACTAAGGATAAAAAAAAAAAAAACAAGGGCCTCAAACTACAGGGAAGGTTTATGGAGCAGTACATATGATTTTATGGGACTTTTAAAATGTTGAGCTTTGATACCAAACCTGGTCAAAGTCCATACAAAGAACTGAGAAGCACATGACATGGGTATAATTTCCTGTAATGAAAGAATCTTGCTATCGCAGTAGTGATCAAAAGGTCACTAATATAAAAACTTATAGATTTTCTCTGGTTTTACAATTGAGAAACTACTTTTCATGCTATTTATACTGTTTATCATTTATGAACTCTAGAAATCAAAAAAGCAGACTGATTCAAACTGGGATGTGGGTTTAATCTGCATGTATTTTGTTTTTCAGTTTTTTGCCATTTTTGTGACGATGGCTTATGCTGCCAGCACCGCCTTTGCTTACATAGAGTGGAAGGGTGATGGAGGAAATGCAGCTATGACTACTGTTCCTGTGTAGAGACACACTGTGTCTGTGCTTATGCTTTGAGAAGGGACTCTGATGAATTCTTAACGTGACCTAAAGGAGATCATGATGAACCTTACTTGCGTTTGATAGCATTTTTGTGCTATTACACAGCAAAAAATTACATCTTACCAAGTCAAAATATCTTCAATATAGTCAAATTTATCTAGTATTTCCTATTATAAGATTACAATAAACCAAATATATGTTTGAAAGAAACAAAATGATCTGCCGATAGGATAAGAAAATCTAAAGCATGTAAATGTGTAGAAGCATTTAAATCCCGGCTGAATAATATATTTGACTTATAATACAACAATATAATCTGATAAGAAATGATAGATATCTCTGCCTATATACAAGATATTTTACTGGCTAATATATCATTTTCTTAAGTGTACAGAAGCTGTTTGTTTTAGATACATTTTGTATGCTTGTAAAGTTATACAGGATGAGTATTTCTGTTTTTTCTTTTCTTTTCTTTTTATTTTTACACCTGATCAAATGTATTTAATTCATGACGTTTCATGTTTTGCAATACAAGTGTATTCATAAACATTATTTTCATGTTTTGATGATATATGAGGAGTTAAATTACATTTATTCACTTCAGCATACAATAATATTTACATACAAGAACAAAAAATTGAGGAGTCAAACATTCCGGCCATACACATGGTAACAACATGAAACATGAAAAAACCTTTTTTATATCTACACGTGGGAGGTGTCTATAACTTGAACTGGACATAAATGGGAGTAGAAATCCACACATAAAGAACCAGGCAATTAATTTTCATATAAAAGTTGTAAAACTTTTCATAATACCTTTATAATAAACCGTTCCAATGCAGACATGTTATATAGTGCTTTCTATTATGGGAGGTTCTAGTGAACCTGGAAAGATATGAAAGTCAAATATTTTTCAAACGCCAGTTTCGGTCAGACAGCAGAATACACGCACACAACAGCAGTTTTACTGTTTCTACAACAGGATACCACATTCACCTACAATGTAGGAGTATTGTAACAAAATATCACAGAGTAGAGAGAGAAAATCTGAATCGCTGAGTAAACCTTCAAAATACTGTGGGAAGAAGTGTACTAGAAAGCAGGACCTAGTGACATCGAGTTTAAATATTAAACCAAAGCAAACTCATGGTCCCATTCATTACGCGAATATGGCAGCAAGCTAGGCTCCAGAACATGGAAGGAAAAAAACAAAAACCTATGTAGCTGTACAGACTGAGGAAATTTAAATGATGTTGGTGATGAAGTAAGGTTTATCTCTCTCGCTCTCTCTCTCTCACTCACACTCACTCACACATACACACATACATACATACATACATACATATAGATATATATAGATGGCATGACACTGAAGTGCTTCTTGGTTCAGAATGACTCTGATCCTGTTGCAGAAGCGATTGCTGTGGAAGTGGATGATCTCAGTGACTTCACCACCAAGCCAGTGCTTAGGTCCAGCCCTCTTCCTTCTCGCTCCTGCACAACGAAGAAGGTTAAATCTGTAAATGCTCCAGAATGTGACATCCAGAAGAGCTTTTAAATGTTTCATACACAGTGTTGTGAAAAAGTATTTGCCCCATCCTGATTTCTTCTGTTCCTCATACTAAATAGTTTTAGATCTTTAGAAACGAAATACAACATAAAACAAAGGCAACCCGAGTAAACACACAATGCAGTTTTTATTATTATTAATAATAATAATAAAAACTGCATTGTGTGTTTACTCGGGTTGCCTTTGTTTTATGTTGTATTTCGTTTCTAAAGATCTAAAACTATTTAGTTTATATCTAAAAATCACTTTTTTTGCTTCAATAATAATAATAATAATAATAATAATAATAATAATAATATTGAAGCAAAAAAAAAAAAAGTGATCCAACACCTATCACCCATGTGAAAACCTAAATGCCCTCTTAATCTGGCTGTGCCACCTTTAGCAGCAATATCTGCAACCAAACACTTCCAATAATTGGAGATCAATCTTTCAAAGCACTGTGGTGGAATTCTTTACAGAATACACTCTTCTTTACAAAACTGCTTTAGTTCAGCCACACTGGAGGGTTTTTAAGCATGAACTGCCCATTTATGGTCCTGTCATATCATCTCAATTGGTTCAAGTCAGGACTTTGATTAGGCCACTCCAAAACTTTAATTTGGCTTTTTTGGAGCCAAGAGATGGACTTAGTCCTATGCTTTAGATAGTTGTCTTGCTGCATAATCCAGTTGCGCTTGAATTTCAACTTATGGACTGAAGACCGGACATTCTCCTTTAGGAGTTTTTGGTAGAGAGCAGAATTCATGTTTCCCAAGTTGTCAGGCCCTGAAGCAGCAAAGCATCCTCACACCATCACACTTCCACCACCATGTTTGACCATAGGTATGATGTTTATACAAAAATAACCTTTTATTCTTAAGGCCTTATAGAGCTCTTTAGATCTTGGTGTGATGACAACACACGCCTCAATAGCAAAGTGAACACCAGACACTAGATATGAAAGTTTTAAATAAGACAGGTTCCACCTGCACTCCATAAGCAGGTCCTACTGGCTAAACAGTCCTATGTGACTGATTTGTTTTTTGTTAATTTAAAGTGTGAAAATGACTACAAAATGTCACTTTTATGTGTCATTTGATAGTGTCTCAACTTTATTAATAGGCACTGTTTCAAAGAGGATCAAATGTTTGCTTGTCCAAATATGTTTTTTTCCTATGGGGTGTACTTATTTTTTCACATGACTATAGCCAAAATATCTTTGTAACCCTTCCCAGATATGTATTTCAATCGCCTTTTTCCTCTGGAATTTCTTTCAATTTTAGCATAGTGTGTTACTGGGTAAGACCTTTTAACCAACTTCATGCTGTTGAAAAAGTTCTATTAAAGTGTTGATTGATTGAACAGGGTTTACAGTAATCAGGACTGGTTGCGTCTAGTCCAGCTGAACCCCAGTATAAATGGAGTTTCACAGATTTGGGGAATTAGTTACTATGGGGGCAAATACATTTTCACACAGGTCCAGTTGGTATTGGATAACTTTTTTGCTTCAATAAATAACTATAATTTAAAAACTGTATTTTGTGTTTACTCAGGTTGCCTTTGCTTTATCTTCAATTTTGTTTTAATTTCTGAAATTTAGTACGAGATAGACACAAAAACAGAATACTTTTCGCAGCACTGTAAGTCATGATCATGAACATCTTGTGTATAATTTAAAGTATAACACAACGATGTTGTAAATGAACACATATGTTGTGTTATACTTTAAATGATACTTTCATTTGCCTGTACATTATTTCATACTAAAGCTTTCGTACCATTAATGATACATATGCCCAATAAACAAACAACAGGATATCTTTGTGTTATATCTTTGTCATGATATTATCTAAAATTCTAAATACTTCAATAAATTTGTCATCAAACCTATTTTTTTTTTTTTTTAAAGTTTGTCTCAAATTTATTTCTCTTTTCTTCCCTTTTCTGAGATGCTTTATGAATATATGGCAAACAAAGACAATACAGATTGACTTGCATAAGTATTCACCCCATGAATATTTCCACATGTTTTAGTGTTACAACCTGCATCTGGACTAGATTGAGCTGGATGAACCTTGGCCTCTTGGTTGCTCGTCTAATTAATCCCCTCTTTTTTAAAATAATGGATTTAATCATGTTCTGTAAGATATATTTTTTTAAATAACCAAACCCCAAGGAACACTTTTTCCAGAACTTTGTCACGGACTTGTTTTGATTGCACATTGATCTTCATGATACTGTTTGACTAGGTTTTTTCTCTAACAAATTCCTAGGCTTTCCAGGAACAGGTGCATTTAAGAGGGCTGAATTGAGTATTTCAGAAACTGATAAATCTCTAGATTTTACACAGAATGGTGAAAAAAACAAAAAAAATGTCCAGTGAGTATCAGTTCTGCGGGTGGAAAAGGCTTAAGATAGGTCAGAGGAGAAGGGCCAGGCTTGTCCAAGCTAATAGGATGGCTACAGTAACTAAAATAACCATAATCTTTACAACCATGCTGAGCAGAAATGATGGGCTACAACAGCAGATGACCACTCCTATCAGCCAAGAACATGAATCTGAGGTTATAGTACAGTTTCACAGATTCACTGAAACTGGACGGTTGAAGAATGGATTGAAATTTAACTCTAGTTCTTGATGTGCAGCTGCATGATTTTATGCACTGCACTACTGCCAAATGATCAGTGGATAATTGCATAAATGTGCAGGTGTACAGGTGTTCCTAAAGTGGTGAGTGAGTATATAATCACAGTTAAAGTCCATTTTAATGCCAGTTTGTAACTCTGCAATGTTCAAAGGGGTGACAACTTATACAAAGCACTGCATATATCAGATATATCTGAAATGACAACCTAAAACAAGTACTTACGGCTCTGTAATCAAGGAACATCTGTTTAAAGGCCATGAAGTCTGTAAAGGTGAGCAACATGTCAAATATATCACCTGAGACTTCTTCTTTGTGTTGCCTTAGATAGTAAAGATGAATGAAGAAACAAAGGGCATAAGAGCATAAATATTAAAATAATAAATAATAAATTATAATAAATATTAACAACAACAACAATAATGATGATAATTAGCAACAAGAATATGTGAAATGTTCTGTGAAATACACTGACATTTCCTGCAAATTAGTAGTTGAATAAAAGGAGAGCATACTCAAATTGGAAGCAGCTTTTTTAAACGTAAAGAACAACTTACTTCAGAGAATGAGTAAAGTCGTTCATGTTAAACCCAGGAATTCGCTCGATCAGCTGTTGTTCCAGATGCTTCTCCAAGAGCTCAATCTGATGACGCGTACCAGAACATCAACAATGACTTCCTTAAATACAAGAACTGACTCCAGAGAATTAATTAACAAGTTAACATCAAACTGCTTACATAATCATTAAAAATTGACGTGTAAATGAGCTTATTTTCCTCTGTGTCATCAAACTCCAGGTAATACTTCTCCATGAAGGATCGCTGAAGATTCTGGAAGTCGTCTTCTGGGGGAAAAAACACAACAAAAAATAAAACAGATTTTAATCTTAATTGCAGTTTGCACACAGAGAGCAGCATAGTGTCTGTCAATAATACCATAATGTTCAGTCTGATAAATTTAAACAGAATGTAACACACATTATCGTGTCTGTAGAACTTACCCATTATGATATCTTCAATGTTCCCAATTACAGTATCAAATAATGCATCTGCCTCCGAGGATCTTAAAAGGAAGCAATGATACATATACATGATACAGAATTAAACCTTTTTCATCAATTTAATTTTTAGAACAGTAAAACATAATAAAAGTGTTATATATGTTATAAGAGAGAGAGAGAGAGAGAGAGAGAGAGAGAGAGACTCACCTTGAAACAGCAAATTCTTCCTCATCCAAGTCTCTCATCTCAACAATATTCTCCTCTCTAGTGATCAGACCTTACAGATATGGAAAGTAAGAACAACTTTACTGGTTTAACTTTAAGCTTCGCTTATTTAAAAGGGTAACAAAAATATAACCTACTGGCTACTTAACATCTCGCTAACCTTAATGCTAATTTGTCAGCTAGCTAGTTGGTAAACACTCTTACAGTCGATGTCTAATGTACAAGCATTTAACAAATTAAGTTACCTTAGCTTCTTTTCTTATGATGTTTATAGAAAGTATCAAGAAAACCAGTTAGCTAGCTTACCTGTGCCCTGAATATCCATCATAAACCGACAGAATGCAGCTCAACTACAGCCAGTTCGTTTATGGCTGCCAAGGCAACGGGAAAATACGGACCGCCATTAAATGTTTCCGGTAAGAAACACAGATAATTATTTAGGTTCCGAATCCCAAGCGGTTCCTAGTGCTGAACGACACAGTGCGTGCGTGCGTGCGTGTATATACGGTATCTCACAAAAGTGAGTACACCCCTCACATTTTTGTAAATATTTGATTATATCTTTTCATGTGACAACACTGAAGAAATGACTGCTACAATGTAAAGTAGTGAGTGTACAGCTTGTGTAACAGTGTACATTTGCTGTCGCCTCAAAATAACTCAACACACAGCCATTAATGTCTAAACCGCTGGCAACAAAAGTGAGTACACCCCTAAGTGAAAATGTCGAAAAGATTTTATTGAATTTATAGAGTTTAGTTTTGATATTAAAACTTTCACAAATGTATGAAGAAAAAGACAAGTTTCAGGTTCCATCTAGTGGTACAAAACACGCACTTGTCATTTCATACATGCTACAAAAGATATTCTCCTCCGAAAGAATTGAAGCAGCAAAGCCAATTTTTTTTTCTTCTGTTATAAAGTGAAGACATTTGTGTTTGAGTTCAAAAGATGAATATGATATGATAGAGCAGACTTTCAGCTTTCATTTAATTTCATTTAATTTAAACAATTTATGGCACCTTTTGTTTGAACGCACCCATTTGTCAAGTGATCAAAAATATTGGAACAGGTGACTGAGGTGTTTACTGTTCGCCAGGTGTGCTGTTAGATTGAATGTTTAAACAATGAATATCTCTGAATGTCACTCTTGGTTTGAGCCCCGGGTTTCACCTGTGAACACTGCATTTGTTGTTTAAAATATAAACCAACATGAAGAACAGAGAGCTGACTGTGGGAGAAAAGCAGGCCATTTAAAGCTGAGAAAATAGGGAAAATCCATTGCACAATCATTGGGCATAGCCAATATGACAATTTGGAATGTCCTGAAAAAGAAAGAAACCAGTTGTTTATTAACAGGCAGACATATTACAGGTTGGCCAAGGGAAAAACAACAATAGTTGATGATAGAAACATTGGAACAGCTTTGAAGAAAACCCCCAAAACAACAGTCAGTGACATCACCAACAACTTTCACAAGACAGGGGTGAAGGTATCACAATCCACCGTTCAAAGACAATTTTAAGAGCAGAAATTCAGAGGCCATACCACAAGATTCAAACCACTCATTAGCAGAAAAAATTGGAAGGTCAGATTGGGAATGCCAAGACAACAAAGGATTTCATCAGGGAAAAAAGTGAAAGGTTTTAGATGGGCCAAGTCAATCACCAAACCTTAACCCAGTTGAGCATGAATTTCACCTCCGGAAGAGGAGACTGAAGGGAACATTGTGTTCTAAAAGTATTTTTGGGTGGGTTCTCTGGGGACCTGCTTATGTAGTAACTGTATCAAAATATTATCAGGCCTGAGCATCAAGTACAGCTGATCTCCTTTTGGGGAGTGCTTTTTTTGGTTATTTAGTTCTGTTTGCATATTTGTGAGGGTGGCATGCAAGCTTTCCTCAGGGTTGTCTGATTTTCTCCCACCTCCCAAAAACATGCTGGTAGGTGGATTGGAAACTCTAAATTACTCCTAGGTGTGAATGCATGTGTGCATGCAGACTCCAGATCCACTGTGTTGTGTTCCTGACTTGGATACAGCTCTTAAGCTGAATGAGTGAATATTTGTGAGTAGCCAAAGTCCAACTGACCTAAAAGGTTTCAAAGCCTATTATGCCATGAAGAGATGTATTGGAAGATTACAAATCCTCATGATTAGTGGTTACATTAGTATATACAGTGGAAGTCATTTTCATCTTTAGAAACAGTTTTGCACACACATGATAACAAATCCAGATGTTTGGTGGCTGGACAAAACATGTACCCTTCGTTGACCGATTCATTGGACACTTTATCCAATGATGTTAAACACAGGAACTGGACATAGCATCCTCATTGCATATGCCCCCCATATTTGTAGGCTTTTTTTTGCTTGTTTATTGAATTTGATCAAAGAAACATATAACCACCCGTGACCCTGAAAAGGAGTAAGCGGTAGAAGATGGATGGATGGATGGAACATACAACCATATCTTGTATATTATAACAACAGGGGGATACATTACACAGCTCCAAATTCAGCATAATTTATAATACTGATATATTATATTGAGCAAACTACTCTATTCAAAAGAGGAGTTGTATTCCTATACTTCATGTTTCATATCACTTAGTCATTAAACATTTTTAAATCTATACAAAAAAAAAATCTGAAACAGGGTTTGATACCTTCCCTTTATGCACATGAAATTTCCCAAGCAAAATTAACAATTTTATAGTGTCATCAACTATAGAAAAGCCAGTGTTACAGTCTAAATATTTATCTCTTGCAATTATTTTGTGAAATGCAAGATGTATTAACATGGATATCTAAAGAAACCTTTAGAGTAATCACAAGTGCAAAATAGATTATGAGAGGTTCTGGCTCACAATTACAGAATAATAGAGCTCAAATAGTGGTGAGATATCATCCCTAAATCTGGTAAGAAAGGTATTGCATGTGTAATATCTGTGCAACACTTTAAGGTGAATTTAATTTACCTTATTGGGCGGTAAAAATGTACTAGTCTCAAAGCAAATCTTATGTGTGGAAACCAAAGGAAATATGTGGTTTTATTTCACAAGAGCTTTTGGAGGATGAGACAAATCTTTTGTGAAACATTTTCTGATATGAAAGTTACTCCACTTCTTATCCAGGATATTATTACTACCAATAAAAAGATGTGGAATCTGCCCAACTCCAAGTCGTACCTTAAATTAACTTTTACCAGATGGAGCAATTTAGGAGAAACACCTTTCACAACAGAATTATAATCTTTGAATGAGACAAAAAGACAAAAAGTCCTGAAGCAGAAATAAATTGCTCATAAGAGTAAACGTCACCAGCACAATTCACCGAGTCCGAGACAAAAAATAATACCTTTCTTAAACCAGTCATTCTTAAACATAGATTTGTTCAAAAATTTAAAGGCTGATTATTCCATAAAATACAGGAATGTGGGCCGTTTTTTAGTCTTTACAGAGATGTTCCGATGTGTGACATGTTTCCGGTCGGTGAGGCGTGGCTTGTGGTAGTTCAGCCCACAGACATATAAATACATAGACGCTTCAATGGCCGCTTTGGCCCGTTGCTCCAATACGTCAACGCGTCCGCCATATTGATCCAGGAAATACTAACACTGCCCTACAAACTAAAGTAAACGGGGCAGCTGCGGGGTTTTTTTTTTTTTGGATAAAAAGCAACGTTTACATTTCTCAACCGATTTCAAATAGTGAGACACTGGCAGTCAGTCTGCTTTCTATATTTTTATTAGCAATAAAATTATACAGATATACTCAGACAATTACAGAGATCATTACAAGATAAACATTTATGGATCCAGTAAACATTTATGTGATAATAATAATAATAATAATAATAATAATAGGCTTAGTGGTTAGCACGTTCGCCTCACACCTCCAGGGTCGGGGGTTCGATTCCCACCGTGGCCCTGTGTGTGCGGAGTTTGCATGTTCTCCCCGTGCTGCGGGGGTTTCCTCCGGGTACTCCGGTTTCCTCCCCCAGCCCAAAGACATGCATGATAGGCTGATTGGTATGTCTAAAGTGTCCATAGTGTTTGAATGGGTATGTGATTGTGCCCTGCGATGGATTGGCACCCTGTCCAGGATGTACCCCGCCTTGTGCCCGATGCTCCCTGGGAGAGGCTCCAGGTTTCCCCGTGACCCTGAAGAGGATAAGCGGTATAGAAGATGGATAATAATAATAATAATCCATTTTCTATACTGCTTATCTTACTGGGTCACAGGGAACCTGGAGCCTATCACAGGGAGCATGGGGCACATCCATCACAGGGCACAATCACATACTACAGACAATTTGGACATGCCAATCAGCCTACCATGCATGTCTTTGGACTGGGAGAGGAAACCCCCGCAGCACAGGGTGAACATGCAAACTACGCGCACACACACACACACACACAGGGCTGTGGCAGGAATCAAACCCCCAACCCTGGAGGTGTGAGGCAAACATGCTAACCACTAAGCCACCGTGCACCCAGTAATCATCATCATCATCATCATCATTGACAAGTTATCAACTCATTATAGCCTATCTTTACACCTACTGTTTGGAGATGAGTGGGGAAACTGTAGACAGATGGTTTATCTCCATCATTAAACTTGACAGTCTGACCTGTCCTGTCAAAATCCTCCAGCTTGAAGTGCTCACTAGACAGCACGTGGGACTCACCTGGAGAAACACCTTCCCTTCTTATAGTTCCTTCCCCGTGTCTCCTCGACTGTCTTTCTTTGAGAAACCTTCCGTGTGAGAAAAGTTAACTAGCCAACTAACTACAGTAAGATTCTCAGTATGTCGGTCGCTCAGCCGAAATGAGGAGCTTGTCATAAAAGTCGGTTTGGAGAAAAACCGGTAATATAGACGACAATCTCGATTATGGGCAATTTAGTTTAGAATATAATCTATAATATTACAGTGAGGTTTACTATTCTTGCCCGGACCAATATGGCGGCGACTGTGACGTGCGATCCAGCAGCCAATGTGGCGTCAGTACATATATGGATTTATATGTCTGTGGTTCAGTCGCAAGATGTTTTGAGACAACCATGTTGCTAGGTTACCGACATACGCTAACGGTCACAAAACCAGATTAAACAAAGCGTCCTTAGGGAAAATAGAGCAAACATTGCATTTTTTTCCCCTAAACGCGAGAAACAAAACCTTACGTCAGAAATAACTTCAAATAACTTATTTGTCTGCAAACTAATCACCCTCCTTCTGGTGTTTTTCCGCTGCATTTTTTCCCCACCCTGCCTGGCGTACAGGATTGTGGGATATGTAGGACCGCGAGTGACGCTTTATACTGACTTGAGCCAGATGAAATAAACACACATCAGAAGGCGACATTGTGTGCAAACAATAACATGACTCGATGCTTTTCTGCACCCAAATACAGGCTTTTTAGTATACAGGCCTAGTAGGCAGTAATTATTTTTAGGTTTCGGACACGCTTATAAGCTTATACGGGCTCCTGTACTGTTGTTCGCTCAGACCATTAACTCTAAATAAATATAATGTTATAAACATATGGCCCAGCTCCATAACACTGTACTGTCCCAGACTATCATGTGCTACACAGCGAGATACTGATGGAGTATTTCCGTAATTGTTTATTACTGACATAAAGTTGGTTTGACGTTGGACATTCGATATTTTCAGATATGCGGAAATTAAGGGACAGTCTCTAAGGTTACATACGACATTGTTATACACGATTCTAACTTCAATAGCTTTTGAAGGGAATGACTTACAGTCATATAACCAACTGTAACGTGTTCATGTAGGTGTCAGCTATAATGCACACCTTTTAGATTTTTGATATTTAACAAATTAAGCTATTAAATAATATGTAAATATTGCCATGTATTTCACTACAGAATGGGCCCATACACAAAATATGCCATTATTTAAAGCTCAATAGCATTTGAAGGGAATGATATACAGTCACACATCCAACTGTAAAATGTTCATCTAGGTGTCAGCTATAATGCACACCTTATATATATATATAAGGTGATTTATATATATATAAATCATACATATATGTATGAGTATATATAATATACATATATGTGTATGTATATTATATATACTCATACATATATGTATGAATATATATCATATATATATATATATATATATATATATATATATATATGTGTGTGTGTGTGTGTGTGTGTGTGTGTGTGTGTGTGTGTGTGTAAGTCATTCCCTTCAAATGCTATTGAGCTTTAAATTATGGTATATTTTGTGTATGACCCCATGCAGTAGTGAAATACATGGCAATATTTACATATGATTTAATAGCTTATTTTAATAAATATCAGAAATCTAAAAATGTGCATTATAGCTGACACCTAGATGAACACTGTACAATTGGCTTCATGACTGTACATCATTCCCTTCAAATGCTATTGAGCTTTAAATAATGGCATATTTTGTGTATGGGCCCATTCGGTAGTGAAATTCATATCTAATTTACATGTGATTAAATAGCTTAATTTAATTTTAATTATTTTATCCCTTAATTTCCGCATATCTGCGAATATCGAACGTCCAACGTCAAACCAACTTTATTCCAGTTTATTTCCTATACGAATTTTATGTCTTTGCACGTGACCTGCTATGTTTTATTTTATTATTTATTTAATTTTTTTTTTACTAATTGTTACAATATTGCTTACAATTATGATGGTCGCGGCGTTGTTTCTAGAATGTACTGAAATATAAGGAATAAACACATACACGGCTTAACTTTTTATTGGCACGCGCATGACGTAAGTCGCAGTCAGTTGGTGACGCTGTACGTCTCTTTGTTGGCTCGGCAGCAGCGTCCGAACTGTTGTTATTTTCTCTGCAGCTAAAAAGAAAATCAGGAATGCTAAGAGGCTAATCCGCTTTCTTCCAGGTTGTCATTAAAAATAAAAATAAAAAAACACAACAAAAACAAATCGCAGTTTATAATCAGGCACACGTATATACCCTGGCTTGTCACGACCCAACGTCGATCTAGTAATGGACTCGGACGAGGGTTACAATTATGAATACGACGACGAGGAAGAGGAGTGCAGCGAGGACAGCGCTGAAGAGGAAGCCGAGGACGACACCCTGGAGCTCGGCGATGTGGAGCTGGTCGATCCCGTGGTGCCTGGCGGCGACCGAGACGAGTGCGGGGAGACCGGCGGTAGCGGCCTCGGACACGACGAGGAGGACTACCGCTTTGAAGTTCTCACCGCCGAGCAGATCCTCCAGCATATGGTCGAGTGCATCAGGGAGGTCAACGAGGTCATCCAGGTAAATG